>NC_139634.1:19577004-19624504 GCF_964638095.1 Poromitra crassiceps
GGTGTTTTCAATTCAAATTTGTTCTAATTCAGCATTTTTTTTATACACCAAATTAGGTTGTACATTGAATAGATAAAACCTTTTTCTTGTTTTGTGTAATCTCATCTCATGTCATTCTTGCATTTCTACTTTCTATTTTTTGTATTTCTACTTGAATGATTGTAAATTTGCTACACCTGTCAGACTATTGCCTGTGATTGCCTTGTATTGTTTTGTGTGTGTGTGTGTGTGTGTGTGTGTGTGTGTGTGTGTGTGTGTGTGTGTGTGTGTAAAAACTGGTCCATTGGAGTGAATGGAGATGTTGCGACTCTTCTATATAGACGGCTCTGGGTAGCTGCTTGCGATGATTGGCTGCGAGTAACGGGAGAAAAGAGGAGCTGACGACGGAGATCAGCTCGATGCTGGCGGGCATGGAAGCCCGTGTGTTGAAAGAAGTCAGACGGCTGGTGGAAGAGACTCCTGCCTGGGCAGTAGAGGTGATGCGGGCGCTGCGGGAAGTCATGCAGCGGGTGGATTTGATGAGCGCAGAGGTAATGCAGTGTGGAGAACGGCCGGAGGAGCCACAAAATAGACTGTGTTGGACCTGTGGAGAACCGGGCCACGTGGCGAGGTGGTGCCGAGGCGGTCCCGGGAGACGGACCGGGTATGCGGGACAACGACATGGACAGCAGGGAGCCTGCTGGGCATGCGGAGCGATCGGACATCTAGCTAGAGAGTGTCGAGAAGCTGTCGGGGACTGGAAGACAGCGAGAGAGGAGAGACGTGCAGGCGGCGGACAGGTGAGGCTTTGTTGGACTTGCCAGTCGCCTGAACATTTAGCCAGAGACTGCAATAAGGGTGTGGGCGCTGGAAGAGACACACAGCCGGGGGAGCAGCCGGAGCAACAGGCAGAGGAGCAGCGGAGTAGCGGAGCAGTGGAGCAGCCTGAGCTACAAGCAGCGGAGCAACGGGGCAGTACAGAGCCGATTGTTCTGGGCAGGAGAGTGACGGTTGAGCCGGCCCAGGCTAGCTGCTCTGCATACCAGCCAGTAGTGGCGGAGATCACCATCAGTGACGAGACAATCAGGATAATGGGGATTGTGTTGAACAGCCAGAAGGAAGGGAGAGACATCACCTGCAATGCTGTTACAGTCGGGGGAGCGGCGCTCGTGTCCCCGGGGGAGCGAGAGGGGTCAAGGCCGGAGGAGACGGCCCAACCAAGCCGCTACACACCCCCCACGGCTGCACTGCAGAAAGCCGAGGTGGAGATCGACGCCGATGGTGTTCGCCCTGCTGTCCTCAACACGCCGCCCCCTGGGGGAGCGGGACGGGAGGACGAGCGAGTGCAAGAGCTGGACGACGACGACAGGGTCATCTGGGATGTCGACGTGGGTGAGTGGATACGCAGACAGAAGGAGGACGCGGATATCGGTCCGGTGTTCGCGTGGGTAGTGGCCGGACGCCGGCCCCCTGTGGAGGAGATTCACCTGTGTTCCGGTGCCACGAAGGGACTGTGGAACATGTTTTCGGACCTGCATCTGAGGGGAGATGGGGTTTTGGTGAGAAAGGGGCACGGGAAAAGTGGGACCCAGTGGGTTGTACCTAGTTGCCTGCGAGAATTGGCACTGAGGATGGCGCACGTGGGCACAGGATCCAGTCATTTTGGGACTGAAGAGACACTCAGCCACATCCGTAGAGTTTACTACTGGGGCAAACAAAAGGAGGACGTGCGGAGATACTGCAGTGCGTGTGAGGACTGTAGAGCACAGAAAAGGGACCGAAAAGAGTCACCTTGCGAAGGACTAGCCCCACTGGGGGTGGAGAAGGACTAGCGTGCTTCAGGTGGGACAGAAGCTGTAAAAGGGGGGGATGGAAATGGTGGTTTAAATGAATGTGTAAAGAAGAAAAGAGAAATAAGGTAAATGTTGGGGTCAAATGTTGAACTGAAATGATATGTGGGTTGAATTGCAAATGAGTGTAAAGAAAAGAGGGAAAACGTAAATGGGTTTGAGTTAAATTGAAATGTGTGTAAAAAGAGAATTGAAATGTGGGTTGAATTTAAAGGAATGGGAAAAGAGGGAAGAAATGAAAAGAAATGCAAATGGTGGTGGTGGAACGGAAATTGAGAAGTGTGCTGAAAAAATAAGAGACTATTTGGGGAAATGCGAAAAATGTAGTGTTGGTGTGTTTTGGTACAGGGGGATATGTGTGTGGGTTGTGCATGTCGCGTGGAAGCGACATTATTGTTGGGCGGGGAGTATGTAGCGTTCCAGGTAATCCAGGTATTACCTGTAATGTGATGTGCAATAGGAGTGTCTAGATTGCACCTAGGAACTAATGTGTGTGGGTGTGTTCCTAGGGGGAAGGGGGTATATAGGACCAGCGGCCGGGGGCCGGATGTCAGTCTAGTTCTGCGAGCGAGCGGAGACGGTTGCTGTGTGTAGAGCTAGCTGTGAAGCTAGCTGCTAGGAGCTGAATGAGCCTGTGAATAAAGAACCTGTACCAACTACAACTCTCCGTTCCTTGGCGTATAAGCGATACGCTACAATATACTGTATTCCTCGGGGTGGAATGCCTGGATTGTCCTTTTGTTTCCAGTTTGTTTTCCCATTTTCCAGCAGCACCTTGACCTGCTTTGGACAATAGAGCTACCAATCTTTTATTGTGTTGCCGGATCGACTCTCGCCCATGTTAATTGATGGGCGATATATGCGGTACGGAAAAATTATGCACCTGTTCTATTTTTGTCGGATCCCGCATACGTCTGACAGATTAGTGTGGGTCTGTTCGCAGCTGTACCGCATCTGTTCCGGAGGCGGTGTACATTAGCCCTTACAGTAGTTAGCAAACGTAGCCTAACACCAAGCTAACGGCAGATGGTATTTACTGTAGTATTAAATATTGTATTTGTCTATTGACACGTCACTCGTTAGACAACATAATATCTGACATCAGCACACGGTTTTACCACGAGCTATATTTTAAGACTTTGAGCCCAAAATAAGGTGATTTGTCAACAAAATACAGTGGCGAACACTTTGGCTAATTAGCAGAGCAGGAAAAAACACAGCTACACATGAAATATCTTCAAAATGACTCAACTGACTGGAGGGGGACTTTAAGCTGGCAGATGTCACACACCAGTCATACATTCAGCATACTCATACCAACAGAAGGTGACCAGACGTCCCCGATTTTCGGGGACAGTCCCCGTTTTTGGGGACCTGTCCCCGGCTGGAGCTGTCCCCGAAAATGTCCCCGATTTTCTACTGGTGTCTGTGGCCGATATGACTCAAACTCTAGCGGGCTCATTCTTAAATCTTGAGTGAAGATACTTATAGGGTGTGAAACTGTAAGACCTACAGCATCCATTGTTGACCAACAATGCCATGCTACCTTGTCGGGAAGGAAGGGAGCTAAATAATGAATTTTGAAAAACCGACATGGTCAATTTCAAAGGGGACCCTTGACCGCTCTCACCTCAAGATATCTGAGTGAGAATGGATTCTATGAGTCTCCCCTTTACAGACGTGCCCACTGGCAAACCACTCAAGCAGAAAGGTTGTGGGAGGCTTACGGGCGGGTTAAAAGCATATCACAGCATCACATGTCTATGTAGCCCGTTGATCCAGACATCCAACAAGTGTTTACATGTTCTGCTGCAGCTCTTTCAGGAAACCTTGAACAATGAAATAAGCACTTAGGACTCCACCGAACATACTTTTAGAGATCTGAGGCTATTCATAAAACATTCTGCGCTGCAGGTTTGGATGACCAGGCCTCATGCTGCTGAGAACACCTTGACATTTTGTAAAGGGGCACAGTGAAGTGTGTGTGTGTGTGTGTGTGTGTGTGTGTGTTGGGGGGGGGGGGGGGGGGCACCAGGGGCCGTCTTTGTGAAGCCGACACTGTTTATTAATTTATTGAGTTGAGTTGAGTTGCATTGAACTTTATATTATATATTTCATATTAATAAATGAAACCGGAATCATCCCCCTTTTGGATATTTTAATGATATATTGATTGCCGGACTGGAAATGTCTCTGATTTTCATTTGAGAAATCTGGTCACCTTATATACCAACAGCCCATCACCAACACACATTCAAATAAGATACGCCTTGTTTACTTCTGGTGTGATTTAAATAAGATACGCCTTGTTGACTTCCAGCGTGATTTAATGAGAGGTGAAGCCGCAAGCATTTGTATTTTCTCTGCTATCTTTATGAGCCGTGGTGTGCTTTTACTGTCCTAATGCACCTGAAATGGAGAAGTTAATGTTGGAGTCGCCTCGTGCCACTGAAGTGTTGCCACACGCCAGCTTTGTTAATGTGGCGTGCCCACTACAGTGCTGCTGAAGACGTGCTACCTGGCATCTGGGCCCTGCTGAACTTTAAGCAGGACTGGACCGCTGTCTGTTGTGCTGTATGTATTTGCATGGCCCCTTTGTACTGTGTGTGTGTGTGCTCTTACTGTTCAGTTCTTGCTGCGGTGAAATTAAAAGCTGCCATTTATCTGTTGAATAAAGTGAATATGATTCTGACCACATGCCCCCGCCCCCACCCGTGTCTTGGCGTTGTCTCTTATTGTTTTCAGCGGGGGAGCGAGGCCTGGCTGGGGAGCGGGTAAGCAGGGTAACTGTGGTGTGTATCGGTACACAGGTGGGCTCTGGGGCGCCCGGTTGTCAGGCCAACGGATCCGTCCCACACTCCCCTGTCTGGCAACTGCAAAACACACACACACACACACACACACACACACACACACACACACAGCCCTACATGTGCACAGAATACACCTTGTTACTAGGGCATTCACGGCTACTGCCTTTTAGTAGTTAGTCATTGACTACTCACAAAAAGTAGTCGACTCGTCACGGGAGATATATTACATTATTTTCACCCAATAATAATGATCAATTCTGGTCAAAAAGGTTTGAACAAGGGTAAAGCCTTAATGTAGGCGGGGCCAACATGTGTATGTGAAATAGCAGCGTCCTGATTGGCTCCGAGGTAAAGGTAAAGGTAAAGTCCCATTGATTGTCACACAATGTGTGAAATTTGTTCTCCGCATTTGACCCATCCCGTGGTGGTGAGGGTGGGCAACCTCACCTCCTCACCACTGACCATCAGCATAGGAGCGCCCCAGGGGTGCGTCTCCAACCCTTTTCTGGTACGACCTCTACACCCACGACTGCGTGGTGACTCAAACTTCGAACACCATCGTGAAGTTTGCAGACGACACAGCGGTCGTGGGGCTGATCTCGGGGGGCGACGAGACGGCCTACAGAGAGGAGGTGGGGGCCCTGGAACAATGGTGCCAGGACAACCACCTCTCTCTGAACGTCTCCAAGACCAAGGAGATCATTGTAGACTACAGGAGG
This sequence comes from Poromitra crassiceps, assembly GCF_964638095.1. NCBI lineage: Eukaryota > Metazoa > Chordata > Actinopteri > Beryciformes > Melamphaidae > Poromitra > Poromitra crassiceps. The sequence goes on from NC_139634.1 coordinate 19,582,366, forward strand.
GGGGGGGGGGGGGGGGGGGGGCACACCCACCAGCCTCCACATCCACCAGGACCTGACTTGGGCCGGCCACACCGCCACTGTTGTCAAAAAGGCCCAACAGCGAATACACGGACTCAGGCGCCTGAAGAAATGAAAAGATATGATCTGTATAAAAACACATTTCTATGATAATAAAATTTTGTACATACTGAAAAACACATGTAAACACTGAATTTGAAAAAGTTATACATTTCTTTATTTCAAAAACATTTGTAAAAGCCCATAAATCATAGATTTACTGCATTATTTCATCTCAATGTGAAGAAATTGGCTGATACCGATAACCGATATTAACATTGCAACATCGGACCGATACCGATATGTTAAAAAATAACTAACATCGGCCGATACCGATATGATTGCCGATATATCGTGCATCCCTACTTGCTACCAACATCATCTTCCTAACAAGTGAGCAATAAACACATTTCCTGCACACTAGCACAAACGCACGCACGCACGCACACACACACACACACACACACACACACACACACACAAATATCAAACTCCTAATCAAGTGCTCATCTGGCTCATGCGCTCCACAGTGGGCAGATTGCTGATTTGACTGCCTTTAAGTTTGGGTTAATATGTGAGTTTAAGCAGCGCAAGCTTGACATTTTCCAGCTGTCATTTGTCAACATCCCTAAATTGCGCGCGACTCTGGCTAAACAACACCTCTGCTGTGCCATGCGCTCGGGCCGGGGTGTTGCTAGGTTACGGTGAGGATGGTGCGATGCTGCAGGCTAAGTGGCTGAGGGGATGCTTGGCGGACACTCTGCATGGAGGGCAGACAGCAGGTCCTCGGGAACATTTGGCAAGTAGCGACTCAGACGCTCTTGAAATCCAACATCTGGTGGCGAGCCCACACAAATCAACATCAAAGTGCTGGCTTTCAGATTGGACTGCTCTCTCTCTCACACCATTCTGCCTCTCCCCTGTCGCATTCACTTCCACTCTCTGCCTCTCCTACTGCACGGCTCCACTTTCAAGCAGTCCTCTAGCCACGTTCTCATTCCTCCTGTGCTCCCACTCTGTTGTTTCTGTCTGCCTTCCTCTCGCTCGCTCCCCCCCCCTCCCCCCTCCCTTCCTCCCACTGACAGGTAATCAAGCCCTGTTGTGAGTGCTTAAGTATGGGAGAACACACACGTGGCATTATACTGGGGAGTTGATATTTTGTCTGGGAGGAGAGTGCCTCTCTCCATGCCACATGCTGGGCAGCGGCCACACACGCATGAATGCACACACACACACACACACACACACACACACACACACACACACACACACACACACACACACACACACACACACACACACACACACACACACACACAGATTCACAGAAACACAATCAGTCAGTCAGTCAGTCAGTCAGTCAGTCAGTCAGTCAGAAAGACAGTCAGTCACCCAGATCAACTGTTGCCTGGTGGCTAGCTCAGCTTGGCTCAGTGCAGCCAGCTGTTGCTACAGAGTTCAGACTCAGAGCATTAAATCAAGTGAATAAAGTCTGGTCTGTTGAGGTCTGTCTTCCTCCGTCACGGACCGGAGAGCGCTCATGACAAGGTGACAAGGTGAAACAACACAGCGTTTTGTCCACATCAACTCGCTCGTTAGCGGGCTAGCTAGCTGCTGCTCATTAGCTCATTAACTGCTGTGTGACCTGACGGAAGATAAAGAAGCAGATTCTACTCCTTGTAGTCTTTACAAAGCTACTGCGGACGGTTGTTTATGTGCAATGATATTTCTTTTCTTGCATCTTTATTTGCATATTTGGTATTGGTAATCCAAGAGTAACGGAAAGCAATCAAGGTGCATTACTTTTACACTGTGATGAGGTTACTGATTAAAATTTTAACAGGTAATTAATTAGTAATTGTATCTGATTTTTAAAGTAACCCTCTCAACCCGAACCCTGTCCACACACACACACACACACACACACACACACACACACAAACACGCACGCATGCGCGCACACGCACACGCACACGCGCACACACACACACACACACACACACACACACACACACACACAGTATCAGTGTTTATTATTCAGTAGCGAGTGGAGAAATACACGCGCATAAATTCATGCATACATAAAGGACAAATAAACACATCAGGAGACGCAGTGACACAACACACACACACACACACACACACACACACACACACACAGACACACACACGCATGTCACGGCTAAGTGCTAACATCCTCAAAGTTAAACAAGTGAAGCAACAAAGCAGAACAGAATGAAAGAGCAACTCATCTCCTAATTCCCTCCTGTCTTCAGCTGCCTCACATTTTCCCTCCCTCCCCCTCAGACCCCCTCACATCTCCCCCTCCCTCCCCCTCATACACCCTCCCTCCCTCCCCCTCATACCCCCTCCCTCCCTCTCTCTCAGACCCCTCCTGTTTTATGGCTTTCTTTCTTGACTTTCCCACTCCCACCTTATCTCGCTCTGTCTTCGTCTCTCCTCTCTCTCCGCCGTGCCTTCAGCCTGCCTTTATCATGGTCTCTCTCTCTCTCTCTCTCTCTCCCACTGTGAACTTCAACTCTCAGTGGCATCATAAGCTGATATCACACAGTCTCAGTGTTTTTTTTATCTCTCTCACACACGTGGACACACGCACGCACACACACGCACGCACACACACGCACACACACGCACACACACGCGCACACACACAGATGTGCGCACACACACACACACACACACACACACACACACACACACACACACACCCGGGCGCCCGCACACACACACACACACACACCTGGGTGGTCATTATAATGTACAGCGCTTGGCTAGTGTGTTATTGCGGCATGTATTAGTGTCATGCAGCGTGCATACCAACAGTGTCGGGCAGAATCATGATTACTGCTCGAAGGAGATCAGAGCCAAAAAGGACGGAGGGAGAGAGAGAGAGAGAGAGAGAGAGAGAGAGAGAGAGACACACAGACACACACACACACACACACACACACACACACACACAGAGGCAGAACATGAATGAGTGCATATGGCTTGAGAAATCCTTAAACGTAGCACCGTATGCTACACCGCACAGGACGAGTCATATTGTTGCATACCTGATTCAATGACTTATTATGACGGATCGCTCAGCGTCTCGACCAATCAGATTCAAGGTCTTGTAATAAAAGCATTTAGGACAAACACAGGGCTTTGTTGACGACAACAAACAGAGACAGCCGGCTTGTGTTTCAAGTGCTAATCGTCCAGATCATCGTGCTGTTGTTGTTGGTCTTTGATGTCTTTTGTCTCCATCTTTGCTGTGGTGTTGCTGCTCTGCTCTTCACACAGACCACGTGTCAGTGCTCTGACATTACATCTAAAGCCTGGTCAAATGCTCTTTGACCTTTGCCTTGTTTGTGTAGGGCAGGGCACACAGGAGTAGAAAGACCAAGATAACGGAGAAATAAATGGCTGCTTTGATGCGGCACGGGTCAGAACGATGCCACGCAAACACTGATGTGCTCCACAGAGTTGGTCACATGTTGCAGGAGATGCAGGCAGAGCTGTTTTTTTTTTATTTCTTTTTTCCTGATGTGAAACACATCAGAAAAGCTTTTCCTGCCATGTTGAATCTTCCGTTTCGTCACGTTATGCACGCTGCAACGGAGTGCCTGTTAATAATTGAGTGCCATTTACTTTGCTATAAATGTAAGGAGGAGGAGTGACATTATTATGGATACCAAGATGAGACGTGATGGTGACTTCAAATCCGGCTGAAAAGGAGAAAACATGGGGTTGCACTGACGGGAGATAGGACTGAAACACCTTAGTGATTCTCGGGCTGGGCGATGATTCAATATGATCGTTTATCGTCTTTCAGTGGAATCATATCGTGATGATATGAAGATATTTTAACATCACTCCGTGACACATTTCTGCTGCCTAAATTGATGATGATGAACAGATTTGACTCAAAAACTCATCAAATGAAGTATGGTAGGAACATAATTTGAAAACAAACTCATTGAAATACTCCCCCTCTGCAAGAGACTGAGGTCTGTCAAGACCAAAACCTCTCGCCACAAGAACAGCTTCTTCCCAACCGCCATCGGCCTCATCAACAAGGCCCGAAAGCCTCTTGGACTGTAATTTCCTATTGAATGCCTATTTAACTTGGAAAGTACATTTCTATTGAATGCCTATTTAACTTGGAAAGTACATTTCTATTGAATGCCTATTTAACTTGGAAAGTACATTTCTATTGAATGCCTATTTAACTTGGAAAGTACATTTCTATTGAATGCCTATTTAACTTGGACTGTAAATTCATATGACTTAACACTCCTATTTGTGTATATATTGGACTACAAATTTCTCTTATGTAATCTTGCATATTGCGGCAATAAAGTAAATAAAATTGATTCTGATTCTGAATATTGGTTCAATGAGATGAACATTCCTTTTGATAATTTAATGTGATTTTTCATACATGAAGCTTATCTTAATATATATTTATTGAGAAAAATCCTTATGATTATCATATTGATTTGACACACACAGACACACACACACACACACACGGTACTCACACTTTGCAGGAAGGCCGTAGCCGCAGGTGATCTTAGCCTGTCCAGTCTCACAGCCATGGAGGGAGCCACACTCCTGCTTTAGCTTGGGACCTGCAGCACGGTGGATAGCTCCGTCCACTGGAGAGGAGAGGAGGAGAGGAGAAAGAAGGAGGAGAGGAGAGGAGAGGAGAGGAGAGGAGAGGAGAGGAGAGGAGAGGAGGAGAGAGGAGAGAGGAGAATCAAACTATTTACTATTGCAGTATGAACTACTGTATCTTCTGCAGCTTTTGCTATTAATATACCGTATCTGTCTGTCACTTTAATTGATTTTAGGGCTTCCGCTTTAGTTGATTAGTTGATTTAATCTGTTATTAGGGACTCAACTGACTTTGACTTTTTGGTCAATTAGGCTTTATTAATTACATTTTCATAAATTTCCATAATAATCAGAAATGTCTATCTGTCTTTGATCAGCAGCACATCTAAAGAGTGTCACTGCTTTCATTTCCAGGAGGGCAACGGTGTGGGAAAAGCAATTTTACAGACATGCCAATTACAGCTGCAGGCAGACTCTGCAGCCCCCCTTGTGGTCAGACAGGTTTGCTACAAAAAAAAACAGGGTACTATTTACAGTATAAAGTAACACTTTGGTCTCAACAGATTTATTATTATAGTTCTCAACATTATACAGTAGATCAAATACAGTCTCACTTAAATTCAACAACATGCTTTAAACCATGAATAATAGAGGCATGTAATAGGCATCCCACTGATCAGCAGATTCTGAGCCACAGTCTGCAAGCGCAATTCACCAGGAGGAGCTCACTGAAATATGCATTATAATTATTATTACTGTATATGCAATATGCAGCATGTCGAACATGAAGAAAAGTCATGTTCCAGTAGCCAGTAAAGAAACAAGCAGATATATTTTTTTGTTTTTTGTTATTAATTTAAAAATGGCTTGCTCTCTTATAAAATGGATCAAGCTTATAATTCATCTTGAAGTGATTCCCCCCACAACAATGTTAAGTTTCAACTAACATTAAGCTAGGTAACCATCCAAGCAGCAGAGAAACAGAAGTTTAGAAGCTACCGCTTTGTGTAGAGCAGCGTCACAGGCAGCCAATCAGGAGCCTGAGTGATACAGAGGCTTTGTTTGTGCTTTGATTTGATTGGCTTACATTTGGGGGACAAGGTTAGAGAAGAGGCAAAGACCTACCAGCGAGGCGTTCAAAGTGGATCATCTCAAACTAACTCTTTATTCATTAATCCATCAAAGACACCATCCATCGACTGCATTTGATTCTTTCTGACGCTGCTTGTGGCTCAGTGTGTGTAGGAGAGGAAGAAGGAAGAACACTGTGGTGAAATGTAGGAGCTTGGTGCGACACGTTCATAATTAAACTTTGTCACAGACTGTACTGTGTGACTTATTAGCACTTAGTGAAAATGCATAGTTTTCTAACACCCATCCATATGTCACAGCTCTGTGTGTTGGCCTATGGCTCTCTCTCTCTCTCTCTCTCTCTCTCTCTCTCTCTCTCTCTCTCTCTCTCTCTCTCTCTCTCTCTCTCTCTCTCTCTCTCTCTCTCTCTCTCTCTCTCTCTCTCTCTCTCTCTCTCTCTCTCTCTCTCTCTCTCTCTGTGACTGTGTACAGCCCAGCTGCTACAGTGCGTTTTGCTGAAGTGAGTGACTTTAGGTGGGGCCTGGTGTTATCTGAATGTTATTGTGTTCAGTCGAGGGAGCCCACACTGTGCTGAGCTGAACCCGGGCCTTGTAGTGCTGTGAGCCCAGCAGAACTGAGAGGCTGTGAAAGGAGAGCCATGAACACTGGCTACCTCCTTAGGGTACAGAGCAAGAAGCCCAGATACCATGCTGCTTATGCTGTGTGTGTGTGTGTGTGTGTGTGTGTGTGTGTGTGTGTGTGTGTGTGTGTGTGTGTGTGTGTGTGTGTGTGTGTGTGTGTGTGTGTGTGTGTGTGTGTGTGTGTGTGAACAGTCCTTGAAGTGACACGCACTCATGAGCACACACACACACACACACACACACACACACACACACACACACACAGTGCACACCGTCTCTGAAAGAGACCAACTCTGAAATCGAGAACAAGTGTGATAACAAGATGGAGAGAGGGGAGGGGAATAAGGGAGAGACAGGGGGGAGGGGGGAGAGAGATAGGGGGCGGGGGGGGGGGGAATAAGGGAGAGAGCAGCATGTAAAAATAGTCCGGACAGAGAGAGAGATACGGAAACAGGCAAGAAAAACAGAATCAAAGAAGATAAAGAAACTGAACTGAAACTTAAACAGCACATAGCTTTTCCTTTTCTTTGGCATTCATGTTTGACAGGTACGTTGTGCGCGCGCGTGTGTGTGTGTGTGTGTAATGTTGCAAAGTGGCTTGTGTCAGAGCTCTTTGGGGGTGGACAGCAATGCATAGCTTTGAGCTATTGAAGTGATGTTTAACCTGACTAGCACTCTGCTACATCAACACACATGCACGCACGCAAACGCACACACACAGTGGAGTGGGTCTCAGATATGTATGACTTGTTTCAGGAGTGTGGTTTTGGAGAATATTACTCTCAAAGAATGTGTATAAATGTAGAGTCGTTTAAATCTCAGATCCGCGCTAACTGGTTACAATCTTGGACTGAAGAACTATGGCAGAAGCCAAAATTAAGAACTTACTGTTTATTTAAAAATGAATTTAAATGTGAAAAATATGTGATGTTTAATTTACCTAAAAGTAAGAGGTCCTTATGTGCTCAGTTACGATGTGGTATTCTGCCTTTACATATTGAAACAGGCAGATACAGAGGGACGGCGGAGGAGGATAGGATTTGTGAATATTGTGAGCTGAAGGAAGTGGAGAATGAATTTCATTTTATTTTGTACTGCCCCTTGTATCATGACTTACGAGATATACTATTTAAAAAAGTTCACTCCCCTGAGTTAAACCTGTTAGATTTTGAAGAAGGTGCCATACTTGAATTTCTTTTTGATAACATCTTTGCTTTTTCCGAATATATCTCTCATGCGTGGGATAGGAGGAAAAAGATGACATATGATAGATAATTCATATATTTTACTTAATACACATTGTAGTTAAATCTGTGTTTTGCTGCTGATGCCGCGTGCTGCCGTGTGTGTGTTTGTACGGTTTTGTATTGTTCAAGCACCGTAATAGATATGGAAATAACTGTATGTTGATGTGTCTGATAATCCCATGTGGGATGGGTCATGTAAATTGTCCTGACACGTAAATAAAATTTTCATTCATTCATTCATTCATTCATTCATTCATTCACACACCCAGGCGTAGACACGCACGCACGCACACACACACACACACACACACACACACACACACACACACACACACACACACACACGTAGACACAGTCAGTTCAACACCCACTCTGGACACCCTGAAACTAGCAAGCGGGCTCCAGAAATATTCAGAAGCCTATTGAACCTAGGCTAGCCACAGCCTCTCTCTCTCTTTGTGACTTCAGATTGCCATAGCTGTGGTAAATCCTGACTCTGTGGGAGTTGGTGTAATAGCCCAGCGTGAGTGCATTCAGACACTATTGTGTAACTTCACTTGGTCAGAAGTGTGGAGGGGGGATCATGAACAGAGAGGAGTGTGAAGGGGTGGATCATGGACAGAGAGGAGTGTGGAGGGGGATCATGAACAGAAAGAAGTGTGGAGGGGGATCATGAACAGAGAGAAGTGTGGAGGGGGATCATGAACAGAGAGGAGTGTGGAGGGGGGATCATGAACAGAGAGAAGTGTGGAGGGGGATCATGAACAGAGAGGAGTGTGGAGGGGGATCATGAACAGAGAGAAGTGTGGAGGGGGATCATGAACAGAGAGGAGTGTGGAGGGGGGATCATGAACAGAGAGAAGTGTGGAGGGGGATCATGAACAGAGAGGAGTGTGGAGGGGGGATCATGAACAGAGAGGAGTGTGGAGGGGGATCATGAACAGAGAGGAGTGTGGAGGGGGGATCATGAACAGAAAGAAGTGTGGAGGGGGATCATGAACAGAGAGAAGTGTGGAGGGGGATCATGAACAGAGAGGAGTGTGGAGGGGGATCATGAACAGAGAGAAGTGTGGAGGGGGGATCATGAACAGAGAGGAGTGTGGAGGGGGATCATGAACAGAGAGGAGTGTGGAGGGGGATCATGAACAGAGAGAAGTGTGGAGGGGGATCATGAACAGAGAGGAGTGTGGAGGGGGGATCATGAACAGAGAGCAGTGTGGAGGGGGATCATGAACAGAGAGAAGTGTGGAGGGGGATCATGAACAGAGAGGAGTGTGGAGGGGGATCATGAACAGAGAGAAGTGTGGAGGGGGATCATGAACAGAGAGGAGTGTGGCGGGGGATCATGAACAGAGAGAAGTGTGGAGGGGGATCATGAACAGAGAGAAGTGTGGAGGGGGATCATGAACAGAGAGAAGTGTGGAGGGGGGATCATGAACAGAGAGAAGTGTGGAGGGGGATCATGAACAGAGAGAAGTGTGGAGGGGGATCATGAACAGAGAGAAGTGTGGAGGGGGATCATGAACAGAGAGGAGTGTGGAGGGGGATCATGAACAGAGAGGAGTGTGGAGGGGGATCATGAACAGAGAGAAGTGTGGAGGGGGATCATGAACAGAGAGAAGTGTGGAGGGGGATCATGAACAGAGAGGAGTGTGGAGGGGGATCATGAACAGAGAGAAGTGTGGAGGGGGATCATGAACAGAGAGAAGTGTGGAGGGGGATCATGAACAGAGAGGAGTGTGGAGGGGGATCATGAACAGAGAGAAGTGTGGAGGGGGATCATGAACAGAGAGAAGTGTGGAGGGGGATCATGAACAGAGAGAAGTGTGGAGGGGGATCATGAACAGAGAGAAGTGTGGAGGGGGATCATGAACAGAGAGGAGTGTGGAGGGGGATCATGAACAGAGAGGAGTGTGGAGGGGGATCATGAACAGAGAGGAGTGTGGAGGGGGATCATGAACAGAGAGAAGTGTGGAGGGGGATCATGAACAGAGAGAAGTGTGGAGGGGGATCATGAACAGAGAGAAGTGTGGAGGGGGATCATGAACAGAGAGAAGTGTGGAGGGGGATCATGAACAGAGAGAAGTGTGGAGGGGGATCATGAACAGAGAGGAGTGTGGAGGGGGGATCATGAGCAGAGAGGAGTGTGGAGGGGGATCATGAACAGAGAGAAGTGTGGAGGGGGATCATGAACAGAGAGAAGTGTGGAGGGGGGATCATGAGCAGAGAGGAGTGTGGAGGGGGATCATGAACAGAGAGAAGTGTGGAGGGGGATCATGAACAGAGAGAAGTGTGGAGGGGGATCATGAACAGAGAGGAGTGTGGAGGGGGGATCATGAACAGAGAGAAGTGTGGAGGGGGATCATGAACAGAGAGAAGTGTGGAGGGGGATCATGAACAGAGAGGAGTGTGGAGGGGGATCATGAACAGAGAGAAGTGTGGAGGGGGATCATGAACAGAGAGAAGTGTGGAGGGGGGATCATGAACAGAGAGGAGTGTGGAGGGGGATCATGAACAGAGAGGAGTGTGGAGGGGGGATCATGAACAGAGAGAAGTGTGGAGGGGGATCATGAACAGAGAGAAGTGTGGAGGGGGATCATGAACAGAGAGGAGTGTGGAGGGGGATCATGAACAGAGAGGAGTGTGGAGGGGGATCATGAACAGAGAGGAGTGTGGAGGGGGGATCATGAACAGAGAGAAGTGTGGAGGGGGATCATGAACAGAGAGAAGTGTGGAGGGGGATCATGAACAGAGAGGAGTGTGGAGGGGGATCATGAACAGAGAGAAGTGTGGAGGGGGATCATGAACAGAGAGAAGTGTGGAGGGGGATCATGAACAGAGAGAAGTGTGGAGGGGGATCATGAACAGAGAGGAGTGTGGAGGGGGGATCATGAGCAGAGAGGAGTGTGGAGGGGGATCATGAACAGAGAGGAGTGTGGAGGGGGATCATGAGCAGAGAGGAGTGTGGAGGGGGATCATGAACAGAGAGGAGTGTGGAGGGGGATCATGAGCAGAGAGAAGTGCACTTGAAAGATGATGCATGTGAAGGAAAGCAGCAGGGCTGATGCTGAGAGCACCAATCTGATCCAGTACCTTTACACAATCATATAAACAGAGTCCATCTGTAATACAATTTTCTCCATTAGCGAGAACAAATATTTTGACATTTATATAATAGGTGGAAAAAGGCAGAAAAATAAAACTGCTTCGCTTTGATTTCTGGGTTGTTACAAATGGCTCATGGATTTTTCTATTAGGATACTTTGATACCATATTTCAGTATCATCCAAATATCTCATACCTGTATTTGTATTAGTGTATCTCTAGTTTAGACAGGCGAGACTTAACCAAATTAGCATTACTGCTGTGTCAAAGGATCCTTGTTTTTCATACTCCACTGACTCTGTTGCAAAAAAAAAATCCATTAGGAAGTATCAAACTCATCTCCATATTAAGAAAACAAACCGGTGTTTATCATTTACTCCATGTTAGCCTAGGCGATATCACATGATGAATATCTAGAAAATTATCTACTGCTCAAACAAGAGATGGGAGACACAGAGATATGAGTGAATGAGGAAAGAGAGAGAGAAAGTTCAGGACAGAAATGACAGAGAGAGAGAGAGAGAGAGAGAGAGAGAAAGAGAGAGAGAGAGAGAGAGAGAAAGAGAGAGAGAGAGAGAGAGAGAAAGAGAGAGAGAGAGAGAGAGAGAGACACAGGGGGTTGGTTGAAGAGGACACTTAGGTTTGGAAGGAAGGGGATCAAGTATAAAAAATAGAAAAGGGTGTGCAGGTGAAGAGTAGGGAGGAGAGAGGACACAGGGTCGACTAAAAACAAAAGGTGAATGAAGGAGATGAATGTTAAACGGGGAGGTGCGCAAGTGAGGGGAAGAGGGGACGAATATAAAGGAGTAACAGAGAGAGTGTTGGGAAGAGGGGAATATAAAGGAGTAACAGAGAGTGTTGGGAAGAGGGGAATATAAAGGAGTAACAGAGAGTGTTGGGAAGAGGGGAATATAAAGGAGTAACAGAGAGTGTTGGCGTGACTGGAGCACCGAGCGGCCAGCTAAGCGGGCGGCTGACCAGTTTAGCTACTATCTCGTCGCTCTCACGGGCTTCTGTATTGACTAACACCCGGGGGAAAGGAGGGAGGGACAGAGAGGTAGGGGGACTGGGAAGTGATAATTGGCGATGTGCTTACCTGGCGAGGAGCCTGCCACCCCCAGCGCAACACACACACACACACATACACACACACACACACACACACCTGCCTGCAATGTTATATGCCAAGACAAGCCTTACTCCCCACCAGCCCCCATGCACCCGCCTCTACAAACACAGCCACACATGCACGAATGAAACAAGCACACACCCACCCACACGCACGCACGCACGCGAGCGGGCTAGATTGACATTAGAGTAAAACCAATCCCGAGGTCTCTCCTATGGAATACTAATGTGGCTGCCCTTGCCAGCTGACCTCTTATAGGCCAACCAGGCTGTCTGTCAAACTAATGGGGCGGAACGCTGGCATATTGCTTTCCCACAATCCTTCAGCAGAGCCAGGACACTCATTTACTTCAGTCAGCTTGTTGCCAAGGCAACATTTAGGATGGGGTCTGGTGGTGGATGCATGCACACAGTTTCTCACACAGTTGTACATATACATACATATACATATTTCTATGTACATAGAAATATGCTAAATACTACTATATTCAACTATATTCAACACACACACACACACACACACACACACACACACACACACATATTTGGTATCAGTAGAGATGCAGGCGTATGTATGTATGCATGTGTGCGGCTGAAAATAGGGATGCACCATATTGGATTTTTTTTTTGCCAATATCCGATATGCCAATATTTTCCAACTATTTTGGCCGACTGCTGATACCGATATAATAAGCGCACATTTTTTCCACCTAATCTCAGAGAACATCAAGTCTCAAGCAGACATAAACATAAACTAGAAATCTGTGTGCTTCACATGCACATTTCTAGGGTGGAGACTCTGGAGAGGATGTGCCATGGGCACACTTCTATGGAGTGTGACCAAACTCATGCCAAGGGGGCACGGTGGTGCAGTGGATTCGATTCCTGCCTGGGCGCTGAGGGTGTGCCCCCATTCCCATGTCCTCAGTGCATACGGCTCAGGCGGGCTCGTCAAAAGGGCCTTTCTGTGTGGAGTTTGCATGTTCTCCCCTGGGGTTTCCTACTGATAGGAACCCCCCACTAAAAAAAAAAAGTCATGCCAACTCATGTGTTTTAGCTTCGCACGCTGCTTGATGAGGTCACTCTGGCAATTGTGATTCACCAGTAATGTGTCATCATTGATGTATTGTGATGTCATCAGTGATGTCACTCAAGCATTTGTGATGTCACCAGTGATGTCATCAGTGACGTCACTCGAGCAAGTGCACCGCGTCGCGGAACCACTCCAATGGCTTTCCGGCAGACTGGAACATTGCTGCCTCTCACAGTTGGATGGTCTCACTCTAGACCTGGTTCTTCTTCCTCTTTCAAGTTTCCGGTGTTTCTCACACCTCCTCAATCTTGGCTGTTGCGCCTCGTCTCATGTTCCTCCGCTCCTCATCCTTCCTGAGCAACGTGCCTTCACCTTCGTGAAGGGCTACTCCGTTAATAGAGATTTCAGCCAAGGGGCAGAAGCTATCGTCTGGTTTCCTCCTCGATTCAGCCGGCGCGGAACCACAGAACCAGGCCCCCTTATTAAGATAATACAAGATAGCCTTTAATCCCACATGTGGGAAATTCACTCGTTACAGCAGCAGCATCACTGATGACATCACAATTGCTCGAGTGACATCACCCTATCAGCCTAATCTTATCTTTCTTTAATAACTAGTAGTGGGTGCGTGGGAGTTAGACAACTCTGGAACACAGTGGTCTCCAAAGCCTTCGGGACACACTCAAATTCATCATAAATCACAGATGATATCACTTACTGTATGTATAGAATTGGTGATGTCACTTGAGCACTCAATGATGATGTCATCAGTGACTGCCGTAGGGAGTCTTACATCATGGGTGTATCAGACCATCACTGAAGGAGCTGTTTAAGGCCCCCACAGTCTCATGCAGGGGGTGAGAGGAGTGAATGTTGTCAGCTTGGCGTGGCTTATAGTAAGTAGTAAGTTGCTAACCACAACCCGCAACAGGGACATGGCGTCAAGCATTTTGTCAAGCATAGAGCATTTGGGCATAATTAAAGTGTCATTTTCTCAATTTCAATTCCTGTCCTATCGGCAGAAATGTTTGTTTCGGGTCAATGCCGATATTTCATTTTAAACCATAATCGGCCGATACAAATGACGTGCCGATATCAGTGTGCATCCATAGCTGAAACCCTGCCAGTGCTGTGTGCAGGTGGAAGGTACACTATGTGCTCTTTGTCTCTCCTCTCATCTGTGCGCTCCAAAACCAATCTCCTACTCTCACCCTTCATTCACAATACATGCTCTCTTGTTCATTTGCTCTGAAAGGCGGGCAGACAGTCTTTCCTCTTCATCCAGACAGGTAATGCTGAGGAAAGCCTAGGGCTGAAACACGTCCGTTGACTTGTCTGCTCCGCATCATTAAAAGTGATATACACTGATTTGTGAGCGCCGACAACTTCATCTGTTAGTTTTGTGCATTCTCCGTTGGCACCCAGTATATTCTAAAGACTGCGAGTTGAGCACGCCAGTTCTTTTGTTTAAGACAGGGGGAGTGCATAGAGGACTGCAACCCAGAAACTTCCAACACCGGGTATCAAAACCCTGTTTCCACTCCGGAGGATGGATTATAGATGTCGCCGTGTGCAAAACCCAGCCTCGGCTTGCAGGGGTCTGCGGGGAGGAATGAAATATGGATGAAATATTAATTGGGATGGTGCTCATCTATTGTGCAGCGGGGTCCGGATGTCTTCAAACACCTAAACCAATCATATGCCTGCGCTGTCCTGGTGGCTGGTTCACATCCTGTGCACTCTGTCCCCACAGACCCAGAGCAGGCTCGCTGATGGCCGCCGCCTGTCCCTGTTTATGTGTGACTGTGTGTGCGTGTTTGTGTGTGTGTTTATGTGTGACTGTGTGTGTGTGTGTGTGTTTGTGTGTGATCAGTGGGTTCTTATCATGCAAGTGCTGCACATCATGGATCATGGTGGCAGGTGTGCGGTGTGGGTATAGCCCATTCCTCTTTGTGCACGTGTGACTATGCAGATGAGATGCTGTGAACGCACTTAATGGGAAACTTTGGGATTCTGATGTGGAGCTGAAATCAATGTGAGCGTCTGGCCTGGCCTGACTCAGGGGAATAATGATCTCTGCGTCTGCTCCGGAGGTGGCCGACATTCACCCCCGGCTTTCTGTCCGAAACACGCTTCCATTCCACTCTGTCATGACCAGACTGCCCCCGGTGGGCCCCCGTAATGTAGCTCCAAGAGCCAGTGCTCACGAGAACTAATGTGCAACATTGCACTTTTCAATCTGGAATATCATTAACACCCCATTTACACATGGTATTAAAGTGCCATCTGCAATCATCTTGCCCTTGTGTTTACACCTGGTATTTTAAATGCATTCTTGTTATCCTCATTGAGATGGGATCTCTGTCTATCTTTTCAAAGATAGGAGACGTGATGTGATTTGAGATGTGTCACTCCAGATTAATATAGAGAGATAGGAAGAACCCGAGACGGTTCGTTCATAGCTACTTCAGCCATCATCAGGGAGGAGAAGCAGCCCTCAGTGCCAAAACTCTTTTTTTCCTCCTACCAATAAATGTTAATAAGATTTATTTATCATTTTAACATATAACATTTAATATGGTAGGCTATTTACTTTTGAGGTTTGCTTTGGGCAGCATTGAACACATCTCTCTTAGCCTATTTCGACTGGAGTTACACCTCTTCCCTCCCACTGTCTTTGTGTAGTGCATCGATCAGTCACTGGCAGGAGTGTGTGTGTGTGTGTGTGTGTGTGTGTGTGTGTGTGTGTGTGTGTGTGTGTGTGTGTGTGTGTGTGTGTGTGTGTGTGTGTGTGTGTGTGTGTGTGTGTGTGTGGTCTATATGGATTTGTTTAGGTTATAAAATGATCTGTTATATATTATTTTGGTTGCTATTTATCTATAGTTGAGACATAATATCACTTATACTGGTGTCAACAACAGCTTGAAGCACAACCGAGTGGCAACCTGTTCTGTTGAAATAGGTAGTCATGTTGTGTTTGGGGCCATAACAGGTGTGTGTGTCCCGTCCACCGCACACACACACACACACACACACACACACACACACACACACACACACACACACACACACACCGAGGGGAACCTCCACCTCTCCTCAAAGCCCTGTGGGCAGTTCAACACAGTGGCCAGACCTTAGTGCTCTGGCCACCTGCTAGACTCCCTGACACACTTGCTGCACTTGCACTATGTGCACTTGCACTTGAGCACGAAGCGCTATTTCTAGTCCGGATAACGTGTCTGGATACAGATGAGATCCAGTTTTAATACCAGGGGTAAATGGGGCCGGGTCTTATTGTGTCGTGAGATGCGGCTGATACCTCCAGCTTTAGCTGCACCCATGGTTGATGCTGCTGCGTCAATTTCTGTAAAGTCGTTAAAAAAAATGTTTTACTTCACCATTAATTGCAAATATTTCTGGCACTGTCAATAGATACTACATGTAATTTAGTTCAATTAATGTTAAGCCACAAAGCTGCAGAAAAATACTTCAATGCACTACACATCCCAGAAGTCCATCCAGAGACATATGGTGATATAGAACGAACTGCACTAACTTCAAAGTGGCAGTCCTGGCTCTCAGAATGTCGCTGGCATTTATTCAGAATGAAACTAAAAATGAGGGGTGTATCAAGAAGTAGGAAAGCAACAGCGTGGCTGATTGGCCATCCCATCAGCATCTGGGGTTTCTTTTCTATTCGGGGGAAAATCAATCAAGCTGGTAAAACGTTCAAATAGCAGAAGAAATGAGCGACTGTGGCCAGCGGACATAAATTAAAAAAAAACGTTAAAATGTCCTGCCTTTGAAGCACTCTTCCGGTTTGAAATGTGGAAAAAATGTCGACAGGTGTGCGTTTGATTTGAGTGAATTTACCCGCGTACCCTTGAGAGTGAGCAGAAAAGCATTGTGAAGACCTTTTGTTGCCTCACCTTTGATGAAAAAAAACAACTCATGAATAAAGCTGAATGAAGGAGCGCTTGGTTACTCGTTGTGTACTGATGCCGGCACACGCTGCTGATACACTGACTGCTTTCTGAATCTGTCTCCTATTCCCTCTCTCTATTCCCTCCGACCCTCCCCACCCACGCACACTTTTGCCCTGCATCTCCCGCTCTGTCTTCTCCCTCCCATCGCTCTGTTGTTTGTTCCACCCTTCCCCCTGTCTCTTCCCCTTACCTCTCTCTCTAATTAACACGTACTTTAGGCGCTATCTGCCTGAGCAAACCCCCAAGGATGGAGCGAGAGAGAGAGTCAGAGAGAGAGAGAGACAGAGAGAGTTGAAAATTAACAATAGAAAAAGATGAGACAGATCAACTCATGAAGCGATTATAGTATATTTACATAAACAATAATATTCCACTATTATTCTGAATATGACAATATTCTGAATTTGATATAGGTTTAAACAGCATATACCGTTTGGAAGCCTTATTCCAAGTGTAGCATTTTCCGATTAAGACATCTGGAATAGGCCAATATTATTTGGGTTTTAGGAGCATCCTTTGGACTAGAGCTACAATGATTAATCGATTAGTTGTCAACTATTAAATTAATCGCCAACTATTGTCGACATGAGTACCATCATCATCATCATCATCACTTTATTGTCAGACACAAGGTCCATTAAAAAACACACCTAACATTTCTACAGTAAGGCACTGTACCAGTGTTTCCAAATGGAAGACATGTATCTAGTGTCACTGAGATTGGGTTGAGAGAGCAACATAATGAGCATATTCTGAGACATATTCAGACGACCATTACCATGAGATCTTCAGAATGATGCGTCTCAATTGGGGTTTTTACTGCAGTTTACGCCCGTTGTGCCCGTTTACAGTCAGCTAGAGTATGTGTTGTAGCCATAGATGCTGCGCCCAAAAGAAAAGCTCACATTTCTGATTGGAAGGAGAAACACACATTGAGCATCGCGGTAGTTCAGGCAGGCCTGTCAAGCCCAGCTTAAACCCAGCCCACAGCTGATTAGGAGCTGATCTCAAACCCAGCCCACATCAGCTGACTGCTTAGCTGGTGCATTCAATTGGCTCAACTCAAACAGGGCACCCTCTTTAATTCTGCTCCAGTCTGCTGCCTAACATGGCTGCTTCATCTGCAAGCTGTTTGCAATCCACCTCCTCCCCAGCTCCTCCTTTCATGCTGTGTCTGACTTAAACAATGTCATTTCTGTTGTCATTGTTGCTTGCTCTGTTCTGTACCTGGGGGTCTTTTGTTGCTCTCCTTGCCTTAAGGCTATTCCATGTTGCTCATTGAGGGGGCAAGGAGCTCCCAGAATCTGCTGCTGCCGCTCTCCCTGCCTTAGGCTTTCCATGTATGCGCATGGAAGGGCAGGGAGCCTCCAGAACAGAGCCATACCGCCAAATATAACTCATGCTAATAAAAGCTTTAAATTGATCCAAGGCCATGTTCAGACTAGGAGGCCAAATCTGATTTGTGAACTTAATGATCCTATCCAGATTGGTTTTATGAGTCTGGACAGCTCCAAGTCTGATTTGTGTCACTTGTCCCAAACCATATATGGAGGTCTGGACACACAGATCCGACTTGAACACTTGCCCAAATCAGATTTGTGGCAGTGCGGACACACTCCCAAATCAGATTTGGGAAACCAATCAAGATAATGATGATTAATGACTTTAGCAGCAAATCGGATTTGCCTGTAATGTGAACATGGCCTAATAAGTGGTCTTGTGTTTTTGACTAAAGTGGTCCCGACTGAACTAGTTTGAACCATTATGAAAGACTTGGATATCAACAGGTTTTTGGGTATGTGCAAATATCACAATGCCAACCTTTTCTAGAAGGTGCTTATGACATCTGTCATGCGGATGTTTTACGTTACAGTAATCTGAGTACCGTATGCACGGCTGCATTTAACAGGCATATTAATGGAACATTCATTTTCTTTAGCCATGTAAACAGCTTAGTCGCAATATTGTGCTTTTCAGAATGAGGAAAAGCAGAATATTTTGTGCATGTAAACATAGTCACTGAGAGAGATTAGTACCGAGTGAAAGAAAAGAGAGAGAAACAGAGAGGGAAGATACAGTAGATGCAGATGGTGGCTGTTGGATCCGTTGGAAATCTGCTAATGAACAGACCTTATTGGTTAAATAAAAAAAACGACTGTTAAATAAACCACAGTGAATAATATACACATGCTTTTTATTAATACCCGGGCACACACACACACACACACACACACACACACACACACACACACACACACACACACACACACACACGTGCGCACACACACACGCACGCATGCACGCACGCACGCGCACACACACACACACACACACACACACACACACACACACACACACACAGTCACAGCGTCTCTAGAAACCATCTGTCTTTGTAGAGCCATCTGAGACTTCAGGGGAACATCAAACGATGCTGTAGATCTCGAGGTGTCTGACTGTATGTAAGAGTGTGTGTGTGTGTGTGTGTGTGTGTGTGTGTGTGTGTGTGTGTGTGTGTGTGTGTGTGTGTGTGTGTGGCTGAAGCCATAGGACACAAGGTTGTGCAGTCCATTTATTAGGCTTGGGGCTCAGCTGTGTGAGTAAGGGCAGGGGCACTGTGTGTGTGTGTGTGTGTGTGTGTGTGTGTGTGTGTGTGTGTGTGTGTGTGTGTGTGTGTGTGTGTGCGCGTGTGCGTGTGCGTGTGTGTGTGCGTGTTTCTAAGTTCAGGACTTACTGCTTCAATGGAAGACTTCACAGCAAGCTAGCTTTTAGACATGGAGACATGCAGAGGCACTGCGAGAAATGGACATTAGCATGCAAACCCAAACACACACACACAGGCGTGTCGCCAGATACGACGGATCACCATGGAAACTGACAAGTTAAGACACACACGCACACGCACACGCACACGCACACGCACACACACACACACACACACACACACAGTTAGAGTCTTTAATCCAACAAACAGAAAAATTGTTGTAAATCATTTAGAGTTGGTGTATTTGATTTGCTAAAGATAAGCAGTTCCATAATCTCATTGCTTAATTAGGACCAATAATGACCGTAGTCAGCCCTGGCTTCTGATTGGTTAAAATGCATAACAGGCTGCATAAGCTCATTAGAGAGTTCAATGATTAGTCGATTAATCGATTAGTTGACAGAAAATTCATTAATAACAATTTTTATAATTGATTCATCGTTTAAACTAATAAAAAAAAAATCCCATCTTTGTAAATGGGAATATTTTCTGGTTTCTTTATTGTTCTATGACAGTAAACTGATGATGTTTGGGTTGTGGACTGTTGGTCAGGACAAAAGAAGACATTTGATGATGTCATCTTAGGCTTTGGGGAAAAAGTGATTGACATTTTTCACCATTTTATGATATTTTTAGACCAAACCACTAATCGATTAGTCGAGAAAATAATCAACAAATTAATCAATAATGAAAATAATGGTTAGTTGCAGCTCTAGTTGAAGCTATGGAGCCCTGAGAGGAGAGCACACTAGACTGACCGTGTTTGCAGTGTAAGTGCTTATTTATCATGCTTGTGTAGTTCTTGTTGTTTTTTTTGTACTCAAAGCAGAAAGTGTTCAGTAAACAGTTGAAATGAATAACTACAGTTGTATTGACTACATGGCTTGGCATCTACAGCTTAAGTGAGCATCTTAAAGAAATAGATGGAGCCACACAAACACGCACATACAACTAAGTTGGAAGGTTAGAAAAGGCAGTATAAGCGAGATGTCCTGGAAATCTAAACCTGTTTGCCCAAATGAAGACAAAGAAAACAACCACAGGCAAACAAGCACCCAAATTTGCAAGCATTAACACACACACTCACACAAATAAACAAATGTCTGCGCTCAGAATAAGGTTGAGAGACACACCGTGTGTGTGCCTATTTTACTGAGTGTGGCTGCAGCATTAGCACTACAGATTTATTACACGTATCGATTAGCCACAGACTTCCAACATCTCACACACACACGCGCGCACACACACGCACACACACACACACACACACACACACACACACACACACACACACACAGAGACACATGCACATGCACACACAGAGACACACACACACACACACACACACACACACAAAGCACTGAGTCAACAATACACTGAAAAATGACTGTTTATATCCACAGCACTCCACACCCATAAATTATGAACTATCGACTTTGCACCTGCACACAGACGCACACACAGACGCACACACACACACACACAGACACGACACGCGACATGCAAACACACCTAACACCTGCTATAACAAAGACCTACTCTACCTGTCACGAAACACAAAGAAAAATACAGACGCATAAACAAGCTTACACACAAATGTCAGCCTTCAAACTTCAAACACACAGACACGCCACATGATGCACAATGATATCTAATGATAATTACCGTCATTGGTAATTTCGGTATTGCTAACCCTAACCCAGGGAGAGCATCACCCAAGCCTGCTTAAGTATGATGAATCGTACAGTTTTGTTTGAAAGAAAATGTTATATAAAAAAACATGGCATGTTAATAAAATATTTAAAGTATTTTTCTTATTTTGCCCAGTGAATGTGTACATTTTGAAAAGCATTGTATTGTCTGCATCTGCCAGTGGGCCATCAGGATAATAGTAGGCATCATAATGTGTTAATTCCACTACAGGAGAGACTTGATGTTCTCTGAAATTAGGTGGGGAAAAATGTGCGCATATATTGGCATCGGCAATCAGCCATAATAGTTGGAAAATAGACATTTCGGATATCGGGAAAAAAAATATATATATCATGCATCTAACGCCACACATAGGACACAAAACACACACATGCCCACATACACGTTCACGCGCACAGACACCAAAGGGGTGGCAGACAGGATGTGACTTACCTCCTCCTCCCCCAAGCAGACTCTTGTTGGCTGAAAGACAAACAGAGACAGATTTTTTTTTACATAACATCACACTTTTGTTGGCTTTGCAGCGGGGCCATTACATTCTCTCTTCTTTCATTCTGTGGGAGAACCAATTGGTCTCTTTTGTGGTCAGACAGGGAGACGGGGCGGGCGCACAATAGCCTCCGAGACCTGCGGCATCACTACCTGGACATTAAGGTGGGAGTAGAGTTTAGGTGATGTGGAGGGTGAGACATCACTACCTGGACATTAAGGTGGGAGCAGAGTTCAGGTGATGTGGAGGGTGAGACATCACTACCTGGACATTAAGGTGGGAGCAGAGTTCAGGTGATGTGGGGGCTGAGACATCACTACCTGGACATTAAGGTGGGAGTAGAGTTCAGGTGATGTGGGGGCTGAGACATCACTACCTGGACATTAAGGTGGGAGTAGAGTTCAGGTGATGTGGAGGGTGAGACATCACTACCTGGACATTAAGGTGGGAGCAGGGTTCAGGTGATGTGGGGGCTGAGACATCACTACCTGGACATTAAGGTGGGAGTAGAGTGCAGGTGATGTGGGGGCTGAGACATCACTACCTGGACATTAAGGTGGGAGCAGAGTTCAGGTGATGTGGGGGCTGAGACATCACTACCTGGACATTAAGGTGGGAGCAGAGTTCAGGTGATGTGGGGGCTGAGACATCACTACCTGGACATTAAGGATTAAGGTGGGAGTAGAGTTCAGGTGATGTGGGGGCTGAGACATCACTACCTGGACATTAAGGTGGGAGCAGAGTTCAGGTGATGTGGGGGCTGATACATCACTACCTGGACATTAAGGTGGGAGTAGAGTTCAGGTGATGTGAGGGCTGAGACATCACTACCTGGACATTAAGGTGGGAGCAGAGTTCAGGTGATGTGGGGGCTGAGACATCACTACCTGGACATTAAGGTGGGAGTAGAGTTCAGGTGATGTGGGGGCTGAGACATCACTACCTGGACATTAAGGTGGGAGTAGAGTTCAGGTGATGTGGGGGCTGAGACATCACTACCTGGACATTAAGGTGGGGGTAGAGTTCAGGTGATGTGGAGGCTGAGACATCACTACCTGGACATTAAGGTGGGAGCAGAGTTCAGGTGATGTGGGGGCTGATACATCACTACCTGGACATTAAGGTGGGAGTAGAGTTCAGGTGATGTGGGGGCTGAGACATCACTACCTGGACATTAAGGTGGGGGTAGAGTTCAGGTGATGTGGAGGCTGAGACATCACTACCTGGACATTAAGGTGGGAGTAGAGTTCAGGTGATGTGGGGGCTGATACATCACTACCTGGACATTAAGGTGGGGGGAGGCTTCAGGTGATGTGGGGGCTGATACATCACTACCTGGACATTAAGGTGGGAGCAGAGTTCAGGTGATGTGGGGGCTGATACATCACTACCTGGACATTAAGGTGGGAGCAGAGTTCAGGTGATGTGGAGGCTGAGACATCACTACCTGGACATTAAGGTGGGAGTAGAGTTCAGGTGATGTGGGGGCTGAGACATCACTACCTGGACATTAAGGTGGGAGTAGAGTTCAGGTGATGTGGAGGCTGAGACATCACTACCTGGACATTAAGGTGGGAGTAGAGTTCAGGTGATGTGGGGGCTGAGACATCACTACCTGGACATTAAGGTGGGGGTAGAGTTCAGGTGATGTGGAGGGTGAGACATCACTACCTGGACATTAAGGTGGGAGCAGAGTTCAGGTGATGTGGAGGCTGAGACATCACTACCTGGACATTAAGGTGGGAGCAGAGTGCAGGTGATGTGGGGGCTGATACATCACTACCTGGACATTAAGGTGGGAGCAGAGTTCAGGTGATGTGGAGGGTGAGACATCACTACCTGGACATTAAGGTGGGAGCAGAGTTCAGGTGATGTTGGGGCCAGTGGGGGCTGAGCTCCCATAAGGACGTGTCTGAGCCCCCATGGAAGCAATAAAAGTATACATCTGTGGGGGTCGCTAATATACATGCCAACAATCATTATTTTAATCACACATAACGTTAATGAGATATTTATGTTAACGAGGTAAATAGGCTAAAAGAAACATGTTTTCCAAAATAACTAAGCACCATACATATTCTCTCGTCAAGTGTTGGGTTCATCACCAAGCTCTCACTGGAAGCAGGCTGTGGGGATAAGCTGACATTGGTCCCGACCATTTCAGTCGGAGCAAAGGGAAATCCCTTTCCACTCCCTGCATGTCGCTCTCAAATGCCTCCGCCGCTGTGAAACATGTACACCAATGCTAACTATCAAGCTAGCAACCTACACGCTGAAAATGTCAAGTTTTGACGAAGATTTGGATTGTGCAATAAAGCAGGCCAGCTTGGTACTTTTGGTGGATGGTTGTAAAGATAACGGAGAAATTTTTTCCTTCGCTATAGAGACACTGCAAAACGCGTCATCATTCAGAAGCCACGCCCAATACGGGGGAAAATACAAGGAAGCACTGCCTGACGACTGCAGCTAGCAAAACAAACCACGGCAAACCGGGGCGAGCGGAGGAACTCTCGTCAGATAGAAATAGTTTTGCGGGGTTTTACAGGGATTTGGACAGTTTTCTTTTTAGATAATGTCAAAAGATTATTTCAGTACACTTCCTCCAACGGAGAGGTAAAGGTACATCGAGAAAATGAACTCAGTTGGCCTGGAGCAGTGTCCCTTTTCATTGCTTAAACAACGCTGTATAAACGATCCCACACACTGGCCTGAAGTGAAATACTATCACATGAGCTTTTAGGCATGTTTAAATTAATGAAAGTAATGCTGGTGCAACGTCAGACAGATGGCATCAGACGCGCTGGCGTTCTCCTATGTCACATAGTTGCACACAAAGATCATATATATGGAAGATGAACACTCCAACTTACTTCCTTGACAGCTAAATCCACATTTTCTTCTCGCAAATGCTCAATGGCTTCCTTGTTTTGCTCGGGAGTACAAAAAAACTTTAATTGGCGATTTTTTACATTTGTTGTCTGCGCAGCCCAGCACACAACAGCTTTTAGCTATGTTTAATTCAATGAAAATGACGCTGGTGAATGGGAGTGAAGGGAGCGATTTCCCCCGTGATGGGCGTGGCCTATTTCATGCAGTGTCTCTATACCAGAGTGAGAGTATGAGGAGCCAGACTCTCTCCTGGTACAGCGCAGGAGAGTCTGGCAAGCGAGACTACAAAGCCCTTGTCACAGGTGCTGTCCTTCAGAAGCCCTGATCATGGCTTGTTAGTGGTGTCAGCGTTCCTCAACAGCAGCTGTTCTAAGTCGGGCTCCTCGGGGCCCCTGGGGCTCCTTGCTGCTTTTCTTTCCTCCCAGCTAGTTAAGTGCGTTCACCTGGCATCCCAGGTGTAAGCCCCTCCCTGTTTAGCTGATTGGCTAGAATGACAATTCAAGAAGCTAAGGAGCAGGACTGAGCCACTGACGCAAGTGACAACATTTAGAACATGATGGCAAAGACTAGGAGAAGAAGGCCCAGGTTAAAAGGAACAGGAATTCTCTTTACGTAATTGAAACATTATTCCCATGTGGCGAGTCACATCATGATAAATGGTCCATTGTGCTGTATAAACAAGTGCTTTCCACTGCTGGTGCTGGTGACCCAGAGTGCTGCTCCTTTGCTATCCCACCAGCTGGTTAATTGCAGTTAAGTGCATTCTCCTGGTGTCCCAGGTGTAAATCAGTGCCTGATTAGCTAGAATGACTGCTGAGAACCAGGATTAAGACCCACAGCTCAATCAGACCAAGTAGCCACAAAGCTAATGGATAAACTCAATGCTTAGGCTACACAGCCCAAATGAAAAACAACTATGTGAGAAGGACATTTGGTTCAATCTGTTTTCTGGATATAAAACAATTCAATCATCTGGCACTTCTTACCTGGACAACGTAGCAGTGACCATTGATAACATAAATAAAACCACAATATAATGAGCTCATTTTGCAGCCAGGCGAGTAGAAAATTAATGCTAGTAGCTTGGCTGGCCCGCGTGTCCCAAATCATTAAGTTCCCTTCTTGGATCGAATGACTGCACATGTTTAAAGAGGTGTAAACTGCTGACAGGGTGCTACGGCTGGCCGTGGCTGCTTCCGACATATGCGTTATATAAGTGTTTTTCTCACTCGCATATCCATAAACATATGTGGAGTCAGCAGCGCCAGCCTGGGGACATCTGCAACACTTTTTCTTAAGCCTGAACCTTAAAATCATAAAAATTACAATTCCCAATTCTTTCCTTGCTCTTGGATCAAATTTGGGCTGATGTGACCATGTTAGGAAAATATAATAAGCATATAATCTCTCTACGAGGGACAGTTACAAAGTTAAGATATGAAACGCAGGGAACAGCTCCCATTTTAGTGACACTTTGCCAACAGGCGCTGTGCCAGTGAGGCACGCACTCTGGTAGTGTATCAGTGTAGTGTAAGTCCTTTTTTCTGCTAATCTGAGAGAGACACTAAATCCCGTTGCTGCCTTTCACTCTCAAGTATCCTCTCTTCTGTATTCTTTTCACCCTCTCTTCTGCCTCATTAAAAGGAGAAACCCACTCAAGGTCGGCATTCAAATGTGCCGTACTTCTCTGTGAACCGCCGGCTCGCCGCCGTCTTGAAAAGTGAAATATGTCTGCCTGCTGCCTCATTTGTGATATGGCGCTGGCGTACACCTCCATACAGAACCAAGTGTGAGAGACAGAAAAATAAGAAGAGTTATCTAACGTGACAGCGTGGGAGACTCTCTGGATGCAGTGTGCAGAGGTACACCGTTTGGTTCAGACTCTCTGGATGCAGTGTGCAGAGGTACACCGTTTGGTTCAGACTCTCTGGATGTAGTGTGCAGAGGTACACCGTTTGGTTCAGACTCTGGATGTAGTGTGTAGAGGTACACCGTTTGGTTCAGACTCTGGATGTAGTGTGTAGAGGTACACCGTTTGGTTCAGACTCTGGATGTAGTGTGTAGAGGTACACCGTTTGGTTCAGACTCTGGATGTAGTGTGTAGAGGTACACCGTTTGGTTCAGACTCTGGATGTAGTGTGTAGAGGTACACCGTTTGGTTCAGACTCTGGATGTAGTGTGTAGAGGTACACCGTTTGGTTCAGACTCTGGATGTAGTGTGTAGAGGTACACCGTTTGGTTCAGACTCTGGATGTAGTGTGCACAGGTACACCGTTTGGTTCAGACTCTGGATGTAGTGTGCACAGGTACACCGTTTGGTTCAGACTCTGGATGTAGTGTGTAGAGGTACACCGTTTGGTTCAGACTCTGGATGTAGTGTGTAGAGGTACACCGTTTGGTTCAGATTCTGGATGTAGTGTGTAGAGGTACACCGTTTGGTTCAGACTCTCTGGATGTAGTGTGTAGAGGTACACCGTTTGGTTCAGACTCTGGATGTAGTGTGTAGAGGTACACCGTTTGGTTCAGACTCTGGATGTAGTGTGTAGAGGTACACCGTTTGGTTCAGACTCTGGATGTAGTGTGTAGAGGTACACCGTTTGGTTCAGACTCTGGATGTAGTGTGTAGAGGTACACCGTTTGGTTCAGACTCTGGATGTAGTGTGTAGAGGTACACCGTTTGGTTCAGACTCTGGATGTAGTGTGTAGAGGTACACTGTTTGGTTCAGACTCTGGATGTAGTGTGCACAGGTACACCGTTTGGTTCAGACTCTGGATGTAGTGTGCACAGGTACACCGTTTGGTTCAGACTCTGGATGTAGTGTGTAGAGATACACCGTTTGGTTCAGACTCTGGATGTAGTGTGCAGAGGTACACCGTTTGGTTCAGACTCTGGATGTAGTGTGCACAGGTACACCGTTTGGTTCAGACTCTGGATGTAGTGTGCACAGGTACACCGTTTGGTTCAGACTCTGGATGTAGTGTGTAGAGGTACACCGTTTGGTTCAGACTCTGGATGTAGTGTGCACAGGTACACCGTTTGGTTCAGACTCTGGATGTAGTGTGCACAGGTACACCGTTTGGTTCAGACTCTGGATGTAGTGTGTAGAGATACACCGTTTGGTTCAGACTCTGGATGTAGTGTGCAGAGGTACACCGTTTGGTTCAGACTCTGGATGCAGTGTGTAGAGGTACACAGTTTGGTTCAGACTCTCTGGATGCAGTGTGCAGAGGTACACCATTTGGTTCAGACTCTGGATGTAGTGTGCAGAGGTACACCGTTTGGTTCAGACTCTCTGGATGCAGTGTGTAGAGGTACACCGTTTGGTTCAGACTCTGGATGTAGTGTGTAGAGGTACACCGTTTGGTTCAGACTCTGGATGTAGTGTGTAGAGGTACACCGTTTGGTTCAGACTCTGGATGTAGTGTGTAGGTACAGAGTTTGGTTCAGACTCTGGATGTAGTGTGTAGAGGTACACCATTTGGTTCAGACTCTGGATGTAGTGTGCAGAGGTACACCATTTGGTTGAGACTCTGGATGCAGTGTGTAGAGGTACACCGTTTGGTTCAGACTCTGGATGTAGTGTGTAGAGGTACACCGTTTGGTTCAGACTCTGGATGTAGTGTGTAGAGGTACACCGTTTGGTTCAGACTCTGGATGTAGTGTGTACAGAGGTACACCGTTTGGTTCAGACTCTGGATGTAGTGTGTAGAGGTACACCGTTTGGTTCAGACTCTGGATGTAGTGTGTAGAGGTACACCGTTTGGTTCAGACTCTGGATGTAGCGTGTACAGAGGTACACCGTTTGGTTCAGACTCTGGATGTAGTGTGTAGAGGTACACCGTTTGGTTCAGACTCTGGATGTAGTGTGCAGAGGTACAGAGTTTGGTTCAGAACTGACGGACCCTGTGAGGAACCCAAATAAAGCTAATTTGGATGTCAAAGCTTTGATGAACAGTCATCTTATACTGATGAGCTGCAGGCTGTACATCGGCGTGACATCAAAGATGACCCCCTCGCTCCTCTGGTTTCCCGCTTCAGTAAATATTCATGTCTGTTGACTAAAGCACACTGCCTAGCCCCGGGCCATATTAAGAGCATCTGAAAAAAAGACACGGCAAGCTCAGTTGATTTTCCCGGAATAAACACACATTAAAATGTGTCTATTAAAGCAGGACACCAACGTCTAGCCCCACTGTAACACTGCTCTCCTCTCAGTCTGTTACATCTAGCCCCACTGTAACACTGCTCTCCTCTCAGTCTGTTACATCTAGCCCCACTGTAACACTGCTCTCCTCTCAGTCTGTTACATCTAGCCCCACTGTAACACTGCTCTCCTCTCAGTCTGTTACATCTAGCCCCACTGTAACACTGCTCTCCTCTCAGGCTGTTACATCTAGCCCCACTGTAACACTGCTCTCCTCTCAGTCTGTTACATCTAGCCCCACTGTAACACTGCTCTCCTCTCAGTCTGTTACATCTAGCCCCACTGTAACACTGCTCTCCTCTCAGGCTGTTACATCTAGCCCCACTGTAACACTGCTCTCCTCTCAGTCTGTTACGTCTAGCCCCACTGTAACACTGCTCTCCTCTCAGTCTGTTACATCTAGCCCCACTGTAACACTGCTCTCCTCTCAGTCTGTTACATCTAGCCCCACTGTAACACTGCTCTCCTCTCAGTCTGTTACGTCTAGCCCCACTGTAACACTGCTCTCCTCTCAGTCTGTTGTCCAAATGCACCATCTCAGAAATCCATCAGATACTGAAGTAGGAGTAGGACTGACTGCCTACTCTCCCTGTACCGTACTGTATACTTAGCTATATCAGGAACTATAGGGCCAGTATGGACTACTCTCCCTGTAGCGTACTCTAGCTATATCAGGAACTATAGGAACAGTATGGACTACTCTCCCTGTAGCGTACTCTAGCTATATCAGGAACTATAGGGACAGTATGGACTACTCTCCCTGTAGCATACTGTATACTTAGCTATATCAGGAACTATAGGGACAGTATGGACTACTCTCCCTGTACCGTACTGTATACTTAGCTATATCAGGAACTATAGGGACAGTATGGACTACTCTCCCTGTAGCGTACTCTAGCTATATCAGGAACTATAGGGACAGTATGGACTACTCTCGCTGTAGCATACTGTATACTTAGCTATATCAGGAACTATAGGGACAGTATGGACTACTCTCCCTGTAGCATACTGTATACTTAGCTATATCAGGAACTATAGGGACAGTATGAACTACTCTCCCTGTAGCATACTGTATACTTGGCTATATCAGGAACTATAGGGACAGTATGGACTACTCTCCCTGTAGCATACTGTATACTTAGCTATATCAGGAACTATAGGGACAGTATGGACTACTCTCCCTGTACCATACTGTATACTTGGCTATATCAGGAAGTATAGGGACAGTATGGACTACTCTCCCTGTAGCATACTGTATACTTGGCTATATCAGGAACTATAGGGACAGTATGAACTACTCTCCCTGTAGCATACTGTATACTTGGCTATATCAGGAACTATAGGGACAGTATGGACTTATCTCAGTCCATAATCATATTCACAGCGGGCTGCCCTTTACTCTGTGATTCAAAAGCTCCAGCCCACATCCTATTTTCATTTATATCTTTCAGACAGAAAGTAGAGGTGCCAAGTTCAAACTCAACCTCAACTTTTACCTTGTAACAAGTGCAGAATCTATTTTGTTTAATCTACCACAGGATGCCTGTTTTAAATTCATCCCCCCCATAATCTTTATTCATGAGATTATATAATTATTGAAATTGTCTTATATAAGATAATATAAGCCTGTGATATATTATTAATTTAGCATGGACTGCTGCTCTCCTCTCTATCGATACACAGAGCTAGGTGCTTGAGACAGAGCTGGCCTGCGAGCCCTGTGGAGAGACAAAGGCATCAAAGCAAACAAAATGCTCATGTGTATGCATAATCACACACTCGCAGAGACAGTGACACACACACACACACACACAGGACACATGCACGCACCAGGGTAGGAAATTAGTGGAGGCTCGGGGCAAAATGCCCATAAAAAATCTAAAATTGCCCGTGGAATTGGGATGACGGGGGCTTTTATTACTTTATTATTATAATTATTTGTAAAGTGTGTCCGGATTTTGTTCTGTATTTGCAAAGTGTGACTCAAAATAGCCAGCTAGCCATTCGTACCTTCACAACCCCCGCCCCCTCCACTCTTGGGCCCCCTCCTCCTACTAGCGTTATTTACCTCAGTGCTGGCCAGCTAGTTCACTAGCTATTAACTTAAGAATATTTTTTTTTTTTATATGCATACCACCAACTGAGTCATGACTAGAAACAGATCGAAATGAAATAGTCGAGACTTGCAACATTCAATAAAAGTGCCCTGGAAATGATCCAAAATGCCCCTGAAACATATTTCACAGGGGCAAAAAAGGCCCTTGTCAAAAATAGTTAATTAAGTTCCTACCCTGGCGCACACGCACGCACGCACACACGCACGCACGCACACACACACACACACACACACACACACACACACACACACACACACACACACACACACACACACAAACCCATGAGCGTGCACGGCAACGATCTCCCACACAGGGCCACAAAACAGGGGCACAAAACAATACCTATTCTCACACGCAGACACCGTACTTGCCAGCAGTCATGCATTACACACACATACAAATGCAGACAGTCAAGATTAAATGTTAGGGTAACCATGGCAACGCCAAAGCCCAAAGGTTTATTACTGAAACCTAGTTAATTAGAGAGAGAGAGAGAGAGAGAGAGAGAGAGAGAGAGAGCAAGAGAGAGTAACATCGATACTCAAGGGAAAGTGTTTCACCATCTGTTAAAACCCATATGTATGTACCCTCTACTCCCGAGTTGAAAGTGTGTGTGTGTGTGTGTGTGTGTGTGTGTGTGTGTGTGTGTGTGTGTGTGTGTGTGTGTGTGTGTGTGTGTGTGTGTGTGTGCGTGCGTGTGCGCGTGCGTGCGCATTGGACACAGTTGTTGCATGGCCAAAAACAAACACGCAACTCTGTACTCCCATGGCGCCCGATACATGGAGGCTAACCGTTTTCTTTTTCTTATTGATATTACATGAGTAATTGGAATAGCTCATACTGAACAGCTACTAAATAAAGCATGCTAGCATCTGCTGCCGAGATGCAACAATTATTGAGGCGGGGAGCGCGGGGGTGGGGGGGGCTTGCAGGGGGGATGATAAGTTCTACCACTAAATACATGGGAGAAGAGAGAGAGAGAGAGAGAGAGAGAGGAGGAGGAGGGAGGGCAAGTTGAGGGTGGGGCAGAAACAGAGGGGGGGTGAGTGAGAGAGAGAGAGAAGATGGGAGGGAGGTGGAGAGAGTGAGGTGTCAAGGGAGGGAAGAAGGGCTTGGGGAGAGAGAGAGAGAGAGAGAGAGAGAGAGGGAGGGGTGATGGAGAGAGTGAGCGAGAGAGACAGAGACGAAGTGAACGAGAGGTGAGAGTGGAGAAGGGAGACGCCGGACTAAATTTTCTGGGAACATAAAACAACAAGATGGAGTGTACTTCTTCTTCTTTCTGGGGAGGTATGTAATCACACTGAGGGGGAGGGAGGTGGGGGGGGGTGGAGAGGTGGAGAGGTGGAGAGGTAGAGAGGTAGAGAGAGGGACGGAGGGCTGGACACTAGATGGATGCGGGGGTGAAGGACAAGAGCAAAATGCGTAAAACCTGGCTTGACAGAGGTGGAAGAGAAACAAGTTGCCTGTGATGGAGAGACCAAAGAGGAGAGATAGAGAGAGAGCGCTTGTGGTGTTTGGTTTATTTTAAAGTCCATTACTAGGGGTGGAACCACCTGTCTGTGTGTGTACAATGGTTACTGGGAAGTCAGGAATAACAATGATGATGATGATGATGATGACATGATGTTGATGACGAAGACACTGTGAAAATTGCATCCACACAGGCTCAAGTCTCCTTTAGTGGTAAACAGGTCTTCTATACTTGCCGCCTCTCCATCTTATCTTTTTGTTCTCTCATCTCCCCTCCCTTATTCCCCAGGCCTCAGTGCAACCTGTTTGTGTATTCCTCCCTCACTCTCTCTCCCCCTCACTCTCTCTCTCTCCTCTACCCGCTTGCCCTAACCACCATTATACCTCTTTCAGTCATTTCATTTCTAGCCATCATTTAGTTTGTCCACTTGAGCATGCCAATCAATTTGCTCGTGTCCTTGCGGAGAGGAAGAAAAAAGGACAGTGTAGTGTTGCAGTGGAGGGTTGGGTGAAGAGACGTGGCTCTAAACCTTGATTTAAAATTTAAATACGATTAACCGGGCCTGCAAAATCCGCACGGGTAGCCCTCGGGACAAAATTGAATTTTTTTTTAATGAATGAGGTTAAGGATCAACCGAGGGTCGCTCCACCCTATGCAAAAAAAACACATAATAGGTGTACAGTACACCAGTGGTTCTCAATCTTTTTTTTGCATACCCCCTTTCCCTGACTACAACATTTTTCTTAGAAAACTGCAAGAGAAAACTATAGCTATGATGCAATGAATGAATGATAACCCACCTTTTGAAGAATATAACATTACAAAATAAGAATTGGAGTGAAAGAGTTGCAATTAGTGCCTCCTGAGAAGATTTATTTCAACGTTTCATTTATTTTCATGATTTAATCTCACATTTGTACTTTTTCCACTTTCTCTCAAGTATCCCCTGTAGTACCTCCACGTACCCCTAGGGGTACGCGTAGGGGTAGCCGTAGCCCAGTTTGGGAACCACTGGTGTGTAGACCAATGCTGTAACAGCGCATAATTATGGTTCAAATGCTGCATGATTTTAGTCTCATAATTTTGGGAGCAAATGTATTTTATTGCCTTTTTTTCAGTTTTGTTTAGTTTACTTTGTCCCTTCAGCAGATAGAGAGTCTCTAACTTATTATGCATCTGTTTCAAGCCCCCTTCAGCCCCTCATCACACATTGTATAATAGACCAGGGGTACGTTACCTCACGAGTCACACATTGTATAATAGACCAGGGGTACTTTACGTCACGGGTCACACATTGTATAATAGACCAGGGGTACTTTACCTCACGGGTCACACATTGCATAATAGACCAGGGGTACTTTACGTCACGGGTCACACATTGCATAATAGACCAGGGGTACGTTACCTCACGAGTCAGACATTGTATAATATACCAGGGGTACTTTACCTCACGAGTCACGCATTGTATAATAGACCAGGGGTACGTTACCTCACGAGTCAGACATTGTATAATATACCAGGGGTACTTTACCTCACGAGTCACACATTGTATAATAGACCAGGGGTACGTTACCTCACGAGTCAGACATTGTATAATAGACCAGGGGTACTTTACCTCACGAGTCACACATTGTATAATAGACCAGGGGTACGTTACCTCACGAGTCAGACATTGTATAATAGACCAGGGGTACGTTACCTCACGAGTCACACATTGTATAATAGACCAGGGGTACGTTACCTCACAAGTCAGACATTGTATAATAGACCAGGGGTACTTTACCTCACGAGTCAGACATTGTATAATAGACCAGGGGTACGTTACCTCACGAGTCACACATTGTATAATAGACCAGGGGTACGTTACCTCACGAGTCACACATTGTATAATAGACCAGGGGTACGTTACCTCACGAGTCACACATTGTATAATAGACCAGGGGTACTTTACCTCACGAGTCAGACATTGTATAATAGACCAGGGGTACGTTACCTCACGAGTCACACATTGTATAATAGACCAGGGGTACGTTACCTCACGAGTCACACATTGTATAATAGACCAGGGGTACGTTACCTCACGAGTCACACATTGTATAATAGACCAGGGGTACGTTACCTCACGAGTCACACATTGTATAATAGACCAGGGGTACGTTACCTCACAAGTCACACATTGTATAATAGACCAGGGGTACGTTACCTCACGAGTCACACATTGTATAATAGACCAGGGGTACGTTACCTCACAAGTCACACATTGTATAATAGACCAGGGGTACGTTACCTCACGAGTCACACATTGTATAATAGACCAGGGGTACGTTACCTCACAAGTCACACATTGTATAATAGACCAGGGGTACTTTACCTCACGAGTCACGCATTGTATAATAGACCAGGGGTACGTTACCTCACGAGTCACGCATTGTATAATAGACCAGGGGTACGTTACCTCACGAGTCACACATTGTATAATAGACCAGGGGTACGTTACCTCACGAGTCACACATTGTATAATAGACCAGGGGTACGTTACCTCACGAGTCACACATTGTATAATAGACCAGGGGTACGTTACCTCACAAGTCACACATTGTATAATAGACCAGGGGTACGTTACCTCACGAGTCACACATTGTATAATAGACCAGGGGTACGTTACCTCACGAGTCACACATTGTATAATAGACCAGGGGTACTTTACTTCACGAGTCACACATTGTATAATAGACCAGGGGTACTTTACCTCACGAGTCACACATTGTATAATAGACCAGGGGTACTTTACGTCACGGGTCACACATTGCATAATAGACCAGGGGTACGTTACCTCACGAGTCACACATTGTATAATAGACCAGGGGTACTTTACGTCACGGGTCACACATTGCATAATAGACCAGGGGTACTTTACCTCACGAGTCACACATTGTATAATAGACCAGGGGTACGTTACCTCACGAGTCACACATTGTATAATAGACCAGGGGTACGTTACCTCACGAGTCACACATTGTATAATAGACCAGGGGTACGTTACCTCACGAGTCACACATTGTATAATAGACCAGGGGTACTTTACCTCACGGGTCACACATTGTATAATAGACCAGGGGTACTTTACGTCACGGGTCACACATTGCATAATAGACCAGGGGTACGTTACCTCACGAGTCACACATTGTATAATAGACCAGGGGTACGTTACCTGACGAACGTAACATGGAATTCACTACCAAGCACTCACTACCAAGCTTTTTAGTATTAAATAGTAACAGAAGTTGCTTTAACAAAAAATTAAAGATGTATCTGTTTACATATGGGATACCCTGAAAACAATTGTGTTTCTCACTGGTGAATTGAGCTATCCTATGATCACAAAGGTAAGGAGAGTTATGTTTTTTGTCTCTCCACTTTTCTTTCTGTATTGTTTTGTATTTATTTACTAAGTTTTCTTCAACTAAGAAGTAAATAATAGAGCTACTGTATGTATGTATGTAGGTATGAATGTTATGGAAGTTGTATTGTCTGTATTGTGTTTAAGATGAAAAAAATTGTTTAAGAGTATGATATGAGGACCCCAGGAAGAATAGCTACTGCATATTTGCTGTATCTAATGGTGGATCCAAATAAACAAACAAACAAAACGAGTCACGCATTGTATAATAGACCAGGGGTACGTTACCTCACGAGTCACACATTGTATAATAGACCAGGGATACGTTACCTCACGAGTCACGCATTGTATAATAGACCAGGGGTACGTTACCTCACGAGTCACGCATTGTATAATAGACCAGGGGTACTTTACCTCACGAGTCACGCATTGTATAATAGACCAGGGGTACGTTACCTCACGAGTCAGACATTGTATAATAGACCAGGGGTACGTTACCTCACGAGTCACGCATTGTATAATAGACCAGGGGTACGTTACCTCACGAGTCACGCATTGTATAATAGACCAGGGGTACGTTACCTCACGAGTCACACGTATAATAGACCAGGGGTACGTTACCTCACGAGTCACACATTGTATAATAGACCAGGGGTACGTTACCTCACGAGTCACGCATTGTATAATAGACCAGGGGTACGTTACCTCACGAGTCACACATTGTATAATAGACCAGGGGTACGTTACCTCACGAGTCACACATTGTATAATAGACCAGGGGTACGTTACCTCACGAGTCACACATTGTATAATAGACCAGGGGTACGTTACCTCACGAGTCACACATTGTATAATAGACCAGGGGTGCTTTTACCTGACGGTTGTTGCTTTGGTTTCTGGGAGCCTGGTGAACAGAGATACGCTGCACAATGTTTCCACTGCACTGTGCCGCCGTCTCACAGGACTCTGGGATGACTGCTGAGGTGACTGAATCATTCTCAATCCAAATTTGAGGTGTAACAAAAGCACCAAAGCAGACTTTGCAGTTTTGTTCTTGTTTGAAGCCAGATTTACAAGTGACATTTGATCAAGCTAAGCTGGCCTCCCTCTCTATGGAGTCTATCCATTATTACCCAGATCTAAGACTGAGGATGCCAGTTAATCATTCAGCTTTAGGCTGCGGCCACACTGATCCGACAGAGAATGGACAGAATTATTGACAGATATATTTCTCTCTGTTGGGCTGTTTTGGAACACCAACCTTCGTTGTTAAAAAAAAACAGTAGGAACATCTCCTATTTGCTATTAAACGGAGGGTGACGAATCCGTCTGTCCAGAAAAAGGTCAACTGGGTTGGACCTTCTGTCCGTCAAAATGGATGGAAATGTGCCGTAGACGGACATGTCATCAGCACTGCCCGGACAGCAGACAGCTGTCATTGAAACTGAAATGAAACGAATGGAGAAATGAATGGAGGCGGACAGACATGACGGCTTAGTGTGGCCACAGCCTTAGACATCGCTCTTGTGGACGTCATGCCCTGGGCTACTTGTCACGACCGGGCAACTTGAGCAAGTAGCCCGCTCAGCACATTTCCGCCATGTGAGCTTATGTCATGTGCAGAGGCGGATGTGAAGAGAGATAAATGGGCAGCTGTGATTGGTCAGAAGCATGAATGTAGACAAGAGGACTGATCTGATTTAGCGAATAGGAGCAACTACTTTCCTCAGTGGCCATTCTGAATAGAATACAATAAAATGAAATTGAATTCAACGTTGTTAATAATGAGTTTTGTTTATTGTACGTTTTTTGTAGGTTAGCAAAAGCATCAACTTCAATGACAGCAAGTATCAAAATATACAATGTTGTGCTAGCCGTTGGTACTGCTATTTAGTTATTTACAGTATATTAATTAAACAGTATGTGATTATAAGCACCAAATTGACTGTAATTTTATCAGATTTGATTGTGTTTGGTATATCAAAATATTATGACCAATTGCTTTCTAAAATCTAGTGACGGCCTATTCTTTTGGCTTCCTGTAATCCAAATTTTCCATGGGAATAAGAGACCAATGCAGAACACTGCACCACAGTGCACTTGCGTGCTGTGTGTTAACAGGTGAAGCTGTTGTTTTTTCATGCATGCCTCTCTGCCCAAGCAGCTAGAAAGCACTAAAGTGCACTTGCTTTTTCCAACTTTGCTGGTGCTGTTCAGCTATTTTCATTTCGGTTGGTATCGCCATGGTTATAGGAATTGCTACATGGTTTTCAGGGGGAATTTTTGGAGTTTGCGCTGCACTTACTAATAGAGTACCGCAGGGATGAC
Organism: Poromitra crassiceps; assembly: GCF_964638095.1. Taxonomy (NCBI): domain Eukaryota; kingdom Metazoa; phylum Chordata; class Actinopteri; order Beryciformes; family Melamphaidae; genus Poromitra; species Poromitra crassiceps. Next base: position 19,620,634 of record NC_139634.1, read on the forward strand.
GTATGTTTGTAGGCTTAACCAGAAAGCGCCGCCATTTCGGTTCGTCAGGGAAAAAGTCTATGGGGTTTTAGAATGGGGATTTCACATAAATGCATCAAATAAGGTCTGTGGTTAACAAAAGTTTATGGGAACACAAATTTGGGTTCAGCAGGATAATCTTCATGAACGTTAATCACTTTTATGCCTGTTGAAGCGTTTTTTTTTTTTTACGTTTTCCAAAAGTCATAAAAGTTATTCACATTTGTGAAGATTATCATGATCATCATCAAGTTTTAGAACTCCCTATTCTAAAACCCCATTCACTTTTCCTCTTACAAACCCGGAAGTATACTTCCGGACTCATTCCATGTGGTGCTCTATATTTCAGCGAAATAAGTGCATGTGAATATTACTGTGATACCACAGAAGATAAAAAGTATATACCATAAATTACAGTAACTACAGATATTATTATCATTATTTGAGTCCTGCAGACACACTAATATTCCCTTGGAATATTATAGAAATATTATTATAGAAATATTTATACCGTTCATGTACTTTTTTGGTAACCTGACGCTGCCAGGTGGTTTTGTTTTGATCTCATGATCTCACGCGAATCCAGCTGCCTTGCAAGGTGACTTTTTTGGTTGGAAATGAAAACAAACATGGAGGCAATGAGGCATATCTGTTATTTATTATCTGTGTACCAAAGACCCAGCTAGTAGAGGCAATAGTTAGTCGGTTGTCAGTTAAATTCAAGAGAAGATGGGTCACAAAAAGCGTAATTTGAGTAGTCAACAGCCAGAGGCGGCCCTCCCTATAAGCAAACTAAGGAGCTGCTTAGGGCCCCGCAGCCACCAGGGCGCCCCCGTGGGGAGAAGATGGCAGGGTGCAGTCCATGTTTGACAGCTCTTGCTGCAATGTTTTTAGCCTGGCTCCAGACCACTCCACAGTTGTGAATTTGGCTCTTCTTGCTCTGGAATCACCATGTGCAAATGCCTTTTCTCCGGTTGAAAATCCAATGACGGATGCTGATTGGCTAACGCTGTTGTCAGTCATCATGTACAACAGAAACAGCTGTGGCCAAAGCTAACGTGTCCTATAATGTGGATTCTAGTCATAGGTTGATGTTGCCGCACGGACCGGTTTATGTGACGGACATGTAACTTCCTGGTCAGAGGTAAAGTAAAGAGTAAAGCACGTTACTGATATTGTGCTCTCCGTCTCATCATTATGTGATCTTAGAGGCATAAAGATTACACGACATAGCCAACTTTGACCGACTTTGTACTTTTCATTTTAACGAACATCTTATTCGTTACTGCAGTGTACGATAAGACTTGCGTTTAAACGACAAGTACAAAGTCGGCCGACTTTAGCTGCTTAACGTGGAGAAGCTGGCTAGCATTAGCTAGCTACGTTAGCTTGTGGTTGTGATGAGCAAGACCGCTGCGGCTGCCCTGCTGATTGGTTAGGGAAGACCGAAGCTCGCCCCCTCATAGAAATGCTCTGAAGTGAGCGCAATCTCAGACGAAGAGGCAATGAGTTTATGAATTGACGATGCGGTTTGAATATCAGGTTACAATGTTTTAGCTAGTAGAGCAAGGGTTCCCAAACTTTTCAGCCTGCGACCCCCAAATAACAGTGCCAGAGGCTCGCGACCCCCACTATCCCTGGAGGTGGTTAAAGCATACAAACATTTGTGTGCAAAACAAACAAAACGTTACAATTATGATTAAAACGTCCTCTTTTTAAACATTTTTAAATTGTATTTCACACATTTTGTAGTTCACACATTCTTTAGGCCAATTTCACACATACTGGAAATCATCTCCTGACCCACCCAGTGGTGTCATGCCACACCCACTTTGGGAAGCACTGAACTAGAGCAGAGCTTCTGGTATTAGCAGAAACTAGACATGCAGACGAAATCCGTCGGGAACAACCATGTGATGCTAGCGGACTGGGAAGCGGGCATAAAATACCTCCAAATTCGGCAATTCTTTTTACAAAGGTAAATGGCCATGACTATTTTAAAACAGGTCCCTTGACCTCTCACATTAAGATATCAAGCTGCAACTTAAATACAACAACCCTGCCTTACAGATGAATCCTTTCCTTCTTATCAGTGTAAGTTATTTTTCAAGCATCCAGGTGATAGAAAGTTTTAAAAATAATTTATTTTTCAAAACACTGGACTAAAAACAGGCAGAAAACATGACGTTTCGGTGTTCATCCAAACACGATCATCAGTTGTAGTGAATGAAGCAGGAAGTAACTCTGGCAAATAAAGCACACAAAAAAACTTTTTAAAACTGTCCCACTTATAAATGTCATTTTGTTCATGTTGCCTCCTGTAGATTTACACAAATACGAATTGAGGCTGGTCTGGCTGTAATCAAACCCCTATTGTGTAGTGCTCCATGCTCCACATGGGGTAACCTCTGTATGAATGCCATGTCACAGCAGGCATGCACTTACTGGGGCCATTCAAAAATAATGATAGAGTAAAGCTAAAAGATTTGCACAGGAGTCTAGCTTTCCAGCCATGTTTGACAAATGTCAGTTAAGAGCTCCAGGGTCCTAAAGACACAGTGCTCTGCATGCATGAAAATGTTATTTCAACACTAAGCATTCAGACAAAAACAAAGTACAGAAGTAAAAATGGCAAGTGCAGTCAGCTTTACTTTTCCATTAGTGTATTTAATTAGCAGTATAAGAACTGTAATTAGCAGTATATAAGAACCATCATGTTGATAGCTATAGGTACAAATAAAATTCATAAGGGTTATACCGGTATTTTGCATACGATAGCTGGTTCTACTGTATGAATACTTCACTGTCTATCCACTGCGAGGCAGGGCCCCTAAACTTATCCTGCTTAGGGCCACCAGATGTACAGGGCCAGCCCTGTCAACAGCCACATACAGTGATGCTGCTGTCAGCCATATTGGCTGAGGCAGCTTCTGCCTCTTGACTCCCACTCAATGGCTGAGAGCTGACCTCCACTCTCAACCTTCTTGAGTCAAGGAATGGACTCTCCCACTTGTCGTACCATTTTCTCACAACAGAAAGAGTATGATGTCAATGGCAGCATTTGTGTTATGTTACACATTTTCATTAAAAGCTCAAAAGAAGTGCTGACAGTCAGACAGGTGAAGGAAACATTACTGGCACTGAGAAGCCCTTCCTGTGCCCTCTCTTCCGGGTTGGCACTCCACTCATTTTCTATCTCAAGGGCCCCAAACAGACTGCAGGCCACCCCGGAGCACCACTGGCTACCAAAGCTCATTCATGCTGCGTATTAAGCGCCGCTACAGTCTATGGCACTGTGTGTGTGTGTGTGTGTGTGTGTGTGTATGTGCGCGCGCGCATGTTTTTGTGTGTGTGTGTGTGTGTGTGTGTGTGTGTGTGTGTGCACCTGTCAGTCTTGGTGAGTTGTCGGTAATTGCCGGACCGTGGCGACCTGCTGAACTGCAGCTCACAGAGCCCCTGTAAGGAATATCAACCCCTCGTGCACACAAAAAAGGAAAAAGGAAAACCAGTGGTGGAAGAAGTACTGAGATGATGTGAGATCTTTTACTTAAGTAAAAGTAGCAATACAGCAATGTAAAGATAGTCCACTACAAGTAAAAGTCCTGCATTCAAAATCTTACTTAAGTAAAAGTACATAAGCAGTCAAAGTAAGTACTTTTCACAAATGATTGGAATATGAATAGCCTACTGATTTATTGACATACAACATGTACATGTAAGCAGCATTGTAAAGTTGTCAATGTGAAGCTAATCTGAACAATTTAGCTATTGATAGTATTCTGCATCCACACACGGCCATCTTGGTAGGAAAATAACAGGTGATTGTAATCTATTAACAGGTGATTACAATCAA
>NC_139634.1:19629504-19649504 GCF_964638095.1 Poromitra crassiceps
ACAGGCATCTAACACATACGGTACTCTACAGGCATCTCACACATACAGTACTCTACAGGCATCTAACACATACAGTACTATACAGGCATCTCACACATACGGTACTCTACAGGCATCTAACACATACAGTACTCTACAGGCATCTCATACATACGGTACTCTACAGGCATCTCACACATACGGTACTCTACAGGCATCTCATACATACGGTACTCTACAGGCATCTCATACATACGGTACTCTACAGGCATCTCATACATACGGTACTCTACAGGCATCTAACACATACAGTACTCTACAGGCATCTAACACATACAGTACTCTACAGGCATCTAACACATACGGTACTCTACAGGCATCTCATACATACGGTACTCTACAGGCATCTCATACATACAGTACTCTACAGGCATCTAACACATACAGTACTCTACAGGCATCTAACACATACGGTACTCTACAGGCATCTAACACATACAGTACTCTACAGGCATCTAACACATACGGTACTCTACAGGCATCTCATACATACGGTACTCTACAGGCATCTCATACATACGGTACTCTACAGGCATCTAACACATACAGTACTCTACAGGCATCTCATACATACAGTACTCTACAGGCATCTCATACATACGGTACTCTACAGGCATCTCACACATACAGTACTCTACAGGCATCTAACACATACAGTACTCTACAGGCATCTCATACATACGGTACTCTACAGGCATCTCATACATACAGTACTCTACAGGCATCTAACACAGTACTCTACAGGCATCTCATACATACAGTACTCTACAGGCATCTCATACATACAGTACTATACAGGCATCTAACACATACAGCACTCTACAGGCATCTAACACAGTACTCTACAGGCATCTCATACATACAGTACTCTACAGGCATCTCATACATACGGTACTCTACAGGCATCTCACACATACGGTACTCTACAGGCATCTAACACATACAGTACTCTACAGGCATCTCATACATACGGTACTCTACAGGCATCTCATACATACAGTACTCTACAGGCATCTAACACAGTACTCTACAGGCATCTCATACATACAGTACTCTACAGGCATCTCATACATACAGTACTATACAGGCATCTAACACATACGGTACTCTACAGGCATCTAACACATACGGTACTCTACAGGCATCTCATACATACAGTACTCTACAGGCATCTAACACAGTACTCTACAGGCATCTCATACATACAGTACTCTACAGGTAGAGATGCTGCGATCCGATCATGTGATCGGATATCGGCGCGATATCAGCCAAAAAACATGGATCGGATCGGATCGGATTCCAGCGAAAATGACCGATCCAAGGCTCCGATATAAGCACTCCATTCCATGACTCCGCTCAAGGATTTCTATCCAGCATGCAGCAGCAGCACACAGAGGCCGCATTGAGCCTAGGATGGCCAGGGCCAAAACGTCAGACACACCCGTCCTTAACCTATGTGCGATTCGAAATCACGCGTCCGCACCATAGACTGGCAAAACATGGCTGCCCCCAGTGTGGCTGACAGAAACAACCACTATTGCAATTTGCAAGACATGTCCCGCAAGGTTTCTGAGATTAGGGGAAAGTCTGAGCTGGCGTTACGCTAAACCAAACGTGGGGATGAGGCAGCGGATTTGTTTTGGCGTTAACGTTAGTTGTTGTGATGATGGCTAACGGGGCTAACGTTAGCTAGCTGGTTAGGCTATCTAGTTGCAGGGAAGCGCTCCACAAGCTTGTTGTGACCAAAACCCCCGCATTTAAAGCATTTCATACTCCCAGAGCTGGCGTAAACCATAGAGAACCTCATGCATTAGCCTACTCAAAATGTAACGTCCAGGGTTTGTGTCTCCAAAATCAACTAACGTTAACGTTACATGCAAGCTAACGTAGCTAGCTGCGGAGCACTCATGATCTATAAGGAAAACGAATGCGCACATAGCCTACATAATTGTCAACATCACATACATGTATTTTCTTTAATCTAGACTACAGGCATCATTTTTCAGTCAAAAGTGAAACGACACAGATGGCGTATAGTGAGGCTTTCCATGCCTCACTATAGAACTGGCCCCATGCAAAATTCAGACCGCTTATATGTTGCCGTCATGCCAATAAGAGTCTAAATGTATTTTTTTATGTTTCATCTGCAGACTAAGCAGCTAGGCTTTCGGTTCTATAAAAGCCATTATTTTTTGTAATGACTATTGAGTGATACACTTTACTAAAAAAAATATTATATCACAATAGTGATGTCAGATTTGCTTAGGTCAGAGCTATGGAATATTAAATCCATCTTTGCTCACAACATTTGCCCTTCCTTTCTTCTTCTTTTTTACCCCAGGTGTGCATAAAATACAGGTTAAGAACTTATGATAAAGTCATGGAAATCCATTGGTCAAAATGTGTATGAACCCTGAAGGGTTAAATTGAGCATTTATGAGAGATTTCAAAAATATCGAGATATATATTGTGTATCGCGATATAGCCGAAAAACATTGCAATATTCTTTAGAGGCCATATCGCCCAGCCCTAATTTGATTGTTATGTTTTAGTTTTACATCAAATGAATTAGATGAACTAAATTGTTTACATACTATATTACCAAAGCACACACATACATACCTAACCGTAAAAATGTTTGTTGCCTGCTAGCTATCAGACAGCATAGAGAGACTTAAATATGTGCTGTATCGGTATCGGATCGAAATCGGTATCGAATCGGGTATCGAAATTTGATCGGAATCGGATCGGTTTTGAGCTAAAATATCGAAATCGGATCGGAATTGAAAAATCTTGATCGCAGCATCTCTATCTACAGGCATCTCATACATACAGTACTATACAGGCATCTAACACATACGGTACTCTACAGGCATCTAACACATACAGTACTCTACAGGCATCTCATACATACAGTACTATACAGGCATCTAACACATACGGTACTCTACAGGCATCTAACACATACGGTACTCTACAGGCATCTCATACATACAGTACTCTACAGGCATCTAACACATACAGTACTCTACAGGCATCTCACACATACAGTACTCTACAGGCATCTCACACATACGGTACTCTACAGGCATCTAACACATACGGTACTCTACAGGCATCTAACACATACGGTACTCTACAGGCATCTAACACGTACTACAGTACTCTACAGGCATCTAACACATACGGTACTCTACAGGCATCTCATACATACAGTACTATACAGGCATCTCACACATACGGTACTCTACAGGCATCTCACACATACAGTACTATACAGGCATCTAACACATACGGTACTCTACAGGCATCTAACACATACGGTACTCTACAGGCATCTCACACATACGGTACTCTACAGGCATCTAACACATACGGTACTCTACAGGCATCTAACACAGTACTCTACAGGCATCTCATACATACAGTACTCTACAGGCATCTAACACATACGGTACTCTACAGGCATCTCATACATACAGTACTATACAGGCATCTAACACATACGGTACTCTACAGGCATCTAACACATACGGTACTCTACAGGCATCTCATACATACAGTACTCTACAGGCATCTAACACATACAGTACTCTACAGGCATCTCACACATACAGTACTCTACAGGCATCTCACACATACGGTACTCTACAGGCATCTAACACATACGGTACTCTACAGGCATCTAACACATACGGTACTCTACAGGCATCTAACACGTACTACAGTACTCTACAGGCATCTAACACATACGGTACTCTACAGGCATCTAACACATACAGTACTCTACAGGCATCTCACACATACAGTACTCTACAGGCATCTCATACATACAGTACTATACAGGCATCTAACACATACAGTACTCTACAGGCATCTCACACATACAGTACTCTACAGGCATCTCATACATACAGTACTATACAGGCATCTAACACATACAGTACTCTACAGGCATCTCACACATACAGTACTCTACAGGCATCTCATACATACAGTACTCTACAGGCATCTAACACATACAGTACTCTACAGGCATCTCACACATACGGTACTCTACAGGCATCTAACACATACAGTACTCTACAGGCATCTAACACATACAGTACTCTACAGGCATCTCACACATACAGTACTCTACAGGCATCTCATACATACAGTACTCTACAGGCATCTCACACATACAGTACTCTACAGGCATCTCATACATACAGTACTCTACAGGCATCTCATACATACAGTACTATACAGGCATCTAACACATACAGTACTCTACAGGCATCTAACACATACAGTACTCTACAGGCATCTCACACATACAGTACTCTACAGGCATCTCATACATACAGTACTATACAGGCATCTAACACATACAGTACTCTACAGGCATCTAACACATACGGTACTCTACAGGCATCTAACACATACGGTACTCTACAGGCATCTAACACATACAGTACTCTACAGGCATCTAACACATACAGTACTCTACAGGCATCTAACACGTACTACAGTACTCTACAGGCATCTAACACATACTACAATACTTAACTCTACAGGCATCTCACACATACAGTACTCTACAGGCATCTCATACATACAGTACTCCACCCCCCTAAAAAAGCAAGTTGAAGAAGGCTGGACGGGAGGCGTGCTCAGTATCATCTCTGCTCCTGAATGGCTGTTGTTGCAAACGGTTACAGGTGTCATTGGTCGTAACAAGGCGCTCTGTTTCCACCTCAGAGGTGTCCTGGCCTGTTAACAATGCAGGCCACATCACAGGGGCTCAGCTCAGACAGCCAGGCTCTCCTGTTGATTTTCAACAGGACGGCCACAAAGATGCGTCCGTGGAGACATGTTAACATGACACGTGTCGACATGGCGCGTGCTCGCTGTTAACTCACAAGGACACCCAGACATGTGATCCATACCTCAACACAAAGACGGATTTCTGATTCGCCTGTCTACCAAATGGCTTGTCAGTCTTCTTGTACTTTTCCGTCCTCCGGTATTGCTGAAGCTACGACTGGGCGACATACCAATATAGCCAAGCCATATCAGTCAATATTGATAATTATTGATCATTTTTTATTATTATTATTAATAATAATAATAATAATTCATTTATTTTATATAGCGCTTTTCAATTACCCAAAGGCGCTGACAGTATGAGTACTGACAGAAAACAAGACAACAACAAGCAACAGGCAACAGATATATAACAACAAGATCTATCTTTAATAAAAAATTTAAATAAAAAAACAAGAAATGTGATTTTCTCCTCAGGATGTTAGATCTTCCTTATATAGTGGGAAAATTGGTTCTACTTTCATCTTTATGCAAACAAAAGAGTGAGTTTTATGCTGTTGATTGGATCAATACTCCATATAGGCTGGATGATACGGAGGCTCAGAAGATACTTCATATAGGCTGGATGATACTGAGGTTCAGAAGATACTCCATATAGGCTGGATGATACTGAGGTTCAGAAGATACTTCATATAGGCTGGATGATACTGAGGTTCAGAAGATACTCCATATAGGCTGGATGATACTGAGGTTCAGAAGATACTTCATATAGGCTGGATGATACTGAGGTTCAGAAGATACTTCATATAGGCTGGATGATACTGAGGCTCAGAAGATACTTCATATAGGCTGGATGATACTGAGGTTCAGAAGATACTTCATATAGGCTGCATGATACTGAGGCTCAGAAGATACTTCATATAGGCTGCATGATACTGAGGCTCAGAAGATACTTCATATAGGCTGGATGATACTGAGGCTCAGAAGATACTTCATATAGGCTGCATGATACTGAGGCTCAGAAGATACTTCATATAGGCTGGATGATACGGAGGCTCAGAAGATACTTCATATAGGCTGGATGATACTGAGGCTCAGAAGATACTTCATATAGGCTGGATGATACGGAGGCTCAGAAGATACTTCATATAGGCTGGATGATACGGAGGCTCAGAAGATACTTCATATAGGCTGGATGATACTGAGGTTCAGAAGATACTTCATATAGGCTGGATGATACTGAGGCTCAGAAGATACTTCATATAGGCTGGATGATACTGAGGTTCAGAAGAAACTTCATATAGGCTGGATGATACTGAGGCTCAGAAGATACTTCATATAGGCTGGATGATACTGAGGTTCAGAAGATACTTCATATAGGCTGCATGATACTGAGGCTCAGAAGATACTTCATATAGGCTGGATGATACTGAGGCTCAGAAGATACTTCATATAGGCTGCATGATACTGAGGCTCAGAAGATACTTCATATAGGCTGGATGATACGGAGGCTCAGAAGATACTTCATATAGGCTGGATGATACTGAGGTTCAGAAGATACTTCATATAGGCTGCATGATACTGAGGCTCAGAAGATACTTCATATAGGCTGGATGATACTGAGGCTCAGAAGATACTTCATATAGGCTGCATGATACTGAGGCTCAGAAGATACTTCATATAGGCTGGATGATACGGAGGCTCAGAAGATACTTCATATAGGCTGCATGATACTGAGGCTCAGAAGATACTTCATATAGGCTGGATGATACGGAGGCTCAGAAGATACTTCATATAGGCTGGATGATACGGAGGCTCAGAAGATACTTCATATAGGCTGGATGATACTGAGGTTCAGAAGATACTTCATATAGGCTGCATGATACTGAGGCTCAGAAGATACTTCATATAGGCTGGATGATACGGAGGCTCAGAAGATACTTCATATAGGCTGGATGATACGGAGGCTCAGAAGATACTTCATATAGGCTGGATGATACTGAGGTTCAGAAGATACTTCATATAGGCTGCATGATACTGAGGCTCAGAAGATACTTCATATAGGCTGGATGATACTGAGGTTCAGAAGATACTCCATATAGGCTGGATGATACGGAGGCTCAGAAGATACTTCATATAGGCTGGATGATACGGAGGCTCAGAAGATACTTCATATAGGCTGGATGATACGGAGGCTCAGAAGATACTTCATATAGGCTGGATGATACTGAGGTTCAGAAGATACTTCATATAGGCTGGATGATACTGAGGCTCAGAAGATACTTCATATAGGCTGGATGATACTGAGGTTCAGAAGAAACTTCATATAGGCTGGATGATACTGAGGCTCAGAAGATACTCGATATAGGCTGGATGATACTGAGGCTCAGAAGATACTACATATAGGCTGCATGATACTGAGGCTCAGAAGATACTCCATATAGGCTGCATGATACTGAGGCTCAGAAGATACTTCATATAGGCTGCATGATACTGAGGCTCAGAAGATACTCCATATAGGCTGGATGATACTGAGGCTCAGAAGATACTTCATATAGGCTGGATGATACTGAGGCTCAGAAGATACTTCATATAGGCTGGATGATACGGAGGCTCAGAAGTCTGGAATGGATACAGCAGTGGTTTACTGATGACAATCTCACTGGGCCAGATCAGATCTCACCCCTTCTCACTGTGTTGTATGTGGTACTGGATTCATTCCACACTGTACCATCCCACCAGATATGACCTCAGTCAGGAGTTAAACTACCCCCGCTTTTCCCCCTGGTGGCAGTTTGTTCACTTCTGGAGCGCGCAGCACGTACTGCAGAGCAGTGGTTAAGGCCCTAGGTCAACGCCTGCAGGTGTCAGAGGAAGAGATTGGCTGGCTTTGTTTCATACATCTAGATGCTATATTGGGCATCCAGAGACTGTTTTCTCTTCCTCCATCTATTAATAGCAGGTCTAAGTAATTGTTCATGTTTCTTTTTTAAATCTCTTTCAAGTATTGTTATCCTCGGCTTTGTTTTCAAGCTTAAAATGGTCACAGGCAGCATTAAGGTTCCAACACTAAATGTAAATAATTAAGCAGCAAAGCAGGATGGGAGTGTCACAAAGCTCATCAGAGCTTGCTGTTACAGTATTGATTCCAATTTAATTTCTTCTTTATCGATTCACAATTGGAATTGGTACCCGTTACAAATCGATAAGCATTTTGTAACAAATGCATGGTGCCCATGGTGGCTGCCTCTGTGGCATTCTTAAGGACGCCTTGTTAAAAGAAATCCTGTCAGCAATGCACCAAGTTAGATGGATTTGACGGCACTGGATTGGATTGTGCTTTATTGATCACCGAGAGAGGAAATTGTCTTGTCATCTTCATGGCCAAGGCATACATCAAGAAAGAACATGGAAAAAGAAAAGGCATGGCAATAGCATACAGAGCTCAATAATGAAACAAAATATAGGTTTCCTATGCTGCTGAAGGGAAGGCTAGGAGAGGAGAGTTTAGCCTGACCCTGGATCAGTGATTTCATGTACTGTACCGCCTCACAGAGTCAGTCAGTATAGTTTAGCCTGACCCTGGATCAGTGATTTCATGTACTGTACCGCCTCACAGAGTCAGTCAGTATCCAGGATGATTTTCTGGGGATTAGGCTACATTTTCTGGTTCTTAACAAATAAACAACCACACTAACAGCAAATGCGTCTGAGTCTCTCCTTCACAACTCAACCCTGTACTTTACAGTCTGAGTCTCCCCTTCACAACTCAAACCTGTACTTTACAGTCTGAGTCTCCCCTTCACAACTCAACCCTGTACTTTACAGAAACTGCATGTTGAAAACTGCACTGTCTCAGGCCATGAGCAAAACGATCTGCTAGGGATGTCAATTTTAATAAGCAAGTTCCTGAATCGATCATCGGCAGTGTTAACGATCAATCAATCCATTAATTGTAGGCTAATCAAAATGCCAAATTTACCAAACAATACCAAATGCATTATACCCACAGCAGCAACTGCATATTCCCACAGCATTGCATAGCCTATGAAACATATAAAAACATAGAAGCTTAGATATATTAAACACATTTGTGTCGGCTTTAAGCCGCGGGCGCTGCATATATGTGGCTACAACTCACTTTAAACTGCGTCGCAGCTCTTCCTCACTAACACTGATGGTGGGTTGAGGCAGCTGAGACGAGGAGGATCCTGTTCAAGTGCTACTGTAGAACACTGCGGTTGTTGTCGTGTTGTACTGTATGTGGTAATGTAGAACACTGCGGTTGTTGTCGTGTTGTACTGTATGTGGTAATGTAGAACACTGCGGTTGTTGTCGTGTTGTACTGTATGTGGTAATGTAGAACACTGCGGTTGTTGTCGTGTTGTACTGTATGTGGTAATGTAGAACACTGCGGTTGTTGTCGTGTTGTACTGTATGTGGTAATGTAGAACACTGAGGTTGTTGTCGTGTTGTACAGTATGTGGTACTGTAGAACACTGCGGTTGTTGTCGTGTTGTACTGTATGTGGTAATGTAGAACACTGCGGTTGTTGTCATGTTGTACTGTATGTGGTACTGTAGAACACTGCGGTTGTTGTCATGTTGTACTGTATGTGGTACTGTAGAACACTGCGGTTGTTGTCGTGTTGTACTGTATGTGGTAATGTAGAACACTGCGGTTGTTGTCGTGTTGTACTGTATGTGGTACTGTAGAACACTGCGGTTGTTGCCGTGTTGTACTGTATGTGGTACTGTAGAACACTGCGGTTGTTGCCGTGTTGTACTGTATGTGGTACTGTAGAACACTGCGGTTGTTGTCGTGTTGTACTGTATGTGGTAATGTAGAACACTGCGGTTGTTGCCGTGTTGTACTGTATGTGGTACTGTAGAACACTGCGGTTGTTGCCGTGTTGTACTGTATGTGGTACTGTAGAACACTGCGGTTGTTGTCGTGTTGTACTGTATGTGGTACTGTAGAACACTGCGGTTGTTGTCGTGTTGTACTGTATGTGGTACTGTAGAACACTGCGGTTGTTGTCGTGTTGTACTGTATGTGGTACTGTAGAACACTGCGGTTGTTGTCGTGTTGTACTGTATGTGGTACTGTAGAACACTGCGGTTGTTGTCGTGTTGTACTGTATGTGGTAATGTAGAACACTGCGGTTGTTGCCGTGTTGTACTGTATGTGGTACTGTAGAACACTGCGGTTGTTGCCGTGTTGTACTGTATGTGGTAATGTAGAACACTGCGGTTGTTGTCGTGTTGTACTGTATGTGGTAATGTAGAACACTGCGGTTGTTGTCGTGTTGTACTGTATGTGGTAATGTAGAACACTGCGGTTGTTGTCGTGTTGTACTGTATGTGGTAATGTAGAACACTGCGGTTGTTGTCATGTTGTACTGTATGTGGTACTGTAGAACACTGCGGTTGTTGCCGTGTTGTACTGTATGTGGTAATGTAGAACACTGCGGTTGTTGTCGTGTTGTACTGTATGTGGTAATGTAGAACACTGCGGTTGTTGCCGTGTTGTACTGTATGTGGTACTGTAGAACACTGCGGTTGTTGTCTTGTACTGTATGTGGTACTGTAGAACACTGCGGTTGTTGTCGTGTTGTACTGTATGTGGTAATGTAGAACACTGCGGTTGTTGTCGTGTTGTACTGTATGTGGTACTGTAGAACACTGCGGTTGTTGTCGTGTTGTACTGTATGTGGTACTGTAGAACACTGCGGTTGTTGTCGTGTTGTACTGTATGTGGTAATGTAGAACACTGCGGTTGTTGTCGTGTTGTACTGTATGTGGTACTGTAGAACACTGCGGTTGTCGTTGTGTTGTACTGTATGTGGTAATGTAGAACACTGCGGTTGTCGTGTTGTACAGTATGTGGTAATGTAGAACACTGCGGTTGTCGTGTTGTACAGTATGTGGTACTGTAGAACACTGCGGTTGTCGTTGTGTTGTACTGTATGTGTACACTGAATCACAGTGTTTGCAGGTGGCATTATTTCTCCTCTCTGTTCACTTCACCCGCTTTATTTAGCAAAAGTTGCCGCTCTCGTCTATCTTCTTCCTCTTTCGACACCCTGAGATGCTCCCTCGTCATACTTCTATTGAAAGTTACATGAAATATACTTTGAAAATACACCATTTACTGACAGCTAGACTGTAATATGAGACTACACATTGTTTGATAGTAGATCGAGTCAATTTCACGTGTTTGAGCAAATCCTGAACAATCTTCAATTGTTGACATGCCTACTATCGGCCCAATTCAATTGCATTCACCTGCATTAACGACAATGCACTCACTGTGAGAAAATAAATAATATAGGCGACAACTGATCGAGAATCTAACTGTGAAAAGGGTCGTCCTGACCGTATAATGTGCATTCAATGTCATTGGTTTGAAATTGGCCTATGTCACACCCCTGTTTCCTCTCTCTCACCTGTTTATCTATACTGTAACTGTGTGTAAATACTGTTGAGTGTTTATCCAACAGAATGGCCGTCTGGGTAGTGTTGAGGTAAACGCACTCACAACCACCGTGGAGGCCCGGGTTCAATTCCCAGCAGCGGTACTTGGTCAGACGTTCCTACAGACACAATTGGCCGTGTCTGCGGGTGGGAAGCCGGTGCGGTAGGAGTCCTCCCACGTGCTACGTCCTGCCAGTGAAACTCCTCACTGTCAGGTGAAAAGAAGCGGCTGGCGGCTCTACATGTGCTAGTAATGGCTCTCCCCAGATCGGCAGAGGGGGTGGAGCAACGACCGGGACAGGAGGAGGAATTGGCCAAGTACAATTGGGAGAGAAAATCCGAAAAAACTTGATAAAAAATGAAAATGAAAATCATTGAGAATATTAACACATTCACTGCCAGCCTTTTTTTTTACTGTAGGTAGCTTTTGCCAGAGGGTTTTTTTGAGGATTCTGGCTCATTTTACAAGAGCCAAGGATAATTTTCTGCTTGGAGTTTGTCAACACAAAGTTCACAAAAGTACTAATAGAATGTGTGCTTTCTCTGTCTAAAAGAGTTAGTTTGTAGAGTTAGTAGTTATGTAGATATTAGCCGTTGAGTACAGCATGGTTTCAGCGTCTGAGACAAAAAGCTGAGATAATCGCAGTTTTGTGAAATTCAATATCAAACAGTCACTTTAACCATTTATTTTTTGGCATCAGTGAGACATCAGACATAAACAATATAGTTCTGAACAGTAATTTCCTCCATAGCAGCACCCGCACCCCCTCTCCTTACAACTCCTCCCTCCGTGGGCGTGTCTCCGTGTTTGTCAGTCACAAGCCAGTCTCTCCTGCCTGTCTGAGCAGTGAGCAGCAGCCTCTCTCTCTGGCGGCCCCTCGTCGGCGAGCGTGGATGTGGCTTAATCCGTTCTTGGATTTTCGGTTGAGAGCTTTGACGAAGCCTTGTGTGACTCTAGGCTTATGCTGCGCGCTTCAAAGTGTGCTTTCCACCCAGTCCACCTTTGGAAGCCCCCACCGCCGTGCGCCCGTGTGAAAGGTTTTCGCCTACAGTATGAGAATGAGGCTCGTTCGCTTCTGGGTCCTCGGTTGAGCTCAGCTGGAATGCGTGCGTTTCTGGCCAAACAACACTCAATAGTCTGAGCACCGTCGCCACTCAGTGGGTCGGCGGAATGGATTGCACACGCCCGGCGGCTCTAACAGTATAATAGAAGATGCAAAAGGGCCAGATCAACGATCCACCGTCAAAAAAAAAAAAACGATTTTTTTGACGTATCCATACGTCGCTGGCAGTTAACGGTTGGATTCTGCTTGACGTATGCATACGTCGCTGGCAGTTAACGTGTTAACAGGCAATGAGTAATCCCATTTCTCAAGAGACAGCGGGGGAGGCTCCTACACAGCCGCATCCCACAACACCATCTTCTCATGAAAAACAAACAAACAAACAAACAAAAACATGCACAATCAGGGGAGGGGAAGTTCAAGGGGAAAAAATTGAATTCTATTAAAACCAACAATATATTCTATGTAGTTATGATTTTATTATTTACAGTCACACACATCTCACATTTTCCAAATGGATAAGACAAATTAATGTGCCGAGTTTCTTCTAACAGTAAAATCCCGGGGAGATCCGTTCTCCTTTTCAAGTGAGAGCTGCGTATAAGAAAACAACAAACTAACCATGTATAGGCCTAGTTATTGTCTTACTTTATGCCTTACATAATCTATTGTAGGAGGCAGTATGGCATCCAAACAAACTGTGTGCTTTTATATAATTGGGGTTACGTCGTGTTTTGGCTGAGACTGTCCCGAAAAAGATAGAATAAATTCGCTCCCCAGAAAGACAAAATAAATATATCCCCCACAGCAGATGCCGGATAAGAACATTAGAGAGATGCATTACACGAGGGAAGGTTTTAACAATTTAGGAGGCTTTCTGACATGGCACGCACAAGCGCGCGCACGCACGCACACACACACGCGCACACACACACACACACGCACACACACACACACACACACACACACACAAGAGCAAACACAACAATCAGTGTTCTATTGCATTATGGCTGTGTCTAAAGCCCATGGTACACCAATCAAACATTCTATCGCATTATGGCTGTGTCTAAAGCCCATGGTACACCAATCAAACATTCTACAACAAACAGATGTTTGTTTGGTGTGCCACGGCTGTCTGTCCATGTTTGGAGATGTTTAGTCAGATTCAAAATGTTCAATCCTTGTTTGTCTGTGTTTAGCCCATAGCACACCGATCAAACATTATCCAATAACTGCCAACAACAATGTTGACAGTTGTTGGAGAATGTTTGATTGGTGTGCCATGGGCTTAAGTATGTGTGTGTGTCAGTCAGTCCAAGAGTGGTACAATAGGCTGGGAGATCCAGGCAGGTCACAGGAGGAGTCACACAGAGAGAAGATCCAGGCAGGTCACAGGAGGAGTCACACAAGCCCTTTTCCCACATGCGCTTTGTACCGCAAAATGACCGGAACGTGGTCTAATGCCTGCATGTGGGAAAGTCGTCGTGCCGGTATAAGCGCGACCCCGTCATCGCGGAGATTTCACCAGTTTCGAGCCAGTCAGAAGAGCGGTATGCGCTATAGCGGATACAAGTGAGAAACGGATCCAGTCATTTTCCGCGACAGCGGTCCTTCTCTCATGTGGGCGAGGTGTACACACGTTGCTTAACGTTCACTTGCAGCGTGCATCATCTAATCATTCGCGCACATCAAAGCAAACTACTTCCACATTTCGCTTCATGCATTTGCTTTCTCTACATACATACAAGCGTTGGGCTGGGCAGCTTGCAAGCCTCTGCCATTCTCGCTGTGTCTGTCCTGTGTGGCTGCTCCCCTCTCTCTCGAGCAGAGGGGAGGGGGGAAATCGGCTGTGTTTATTTTACGCTGGCTTGACGCTGCTCTTGAGTCAAACGAGTGTGATTTTATTGTGTGGCAAGTTTTGCCGACCCCCCAAATAAGCTCCCCCAAGCCTCTGCCATTCTCGCTGTGTCTGTCCTGTGTGGCTGCTCCCCTCTCTCGAGCAGAGGGGAGGGGGGAAATCGGCTGTGTTTATTACGCTGGCTTGACGCTGCTCTTGAGTCAAACGAGTGTGATTTTATTGTGTGGCAAGTTTTGCCAACCCCCCAAATAAGCTCCCCCCTCCCCCCGCCCCCCAACATACCAGCTATTTGACGACTAGATTAAGGTGACCAGACGTCCCCGATTTTCGGGGACAGTCCCCGTTTTGGGTCACCTGTCCCCGGCTGGAGCTGTCCCCGAAAATGTCCCCGATTTTCTACTGGCGTCTGCGGCCGATATGACTCGAGCTCTAGCAGGCTCATTCTTAAATCTAGAGTGAAGATACTTAGAGGCTATGAAACTGTAAGACTACAGCATATTGGGACCAACAATGCCATGCTACCTTGTCGGGAAGGAAGGGGGCTAAATAATGAATTTTGAAAAACCGGCATATATGGTCAATTTCAAAGGGGACCCTTGACCGCTCTCGCCTCAATATATCTGAGTGAGAATGGATTCTATGAGTACCATGAGTCTCCCCTTTACAGACGTGCCCACTGGCAAACCACTCAAGCAGGAAGGTTGCAGGAGGCTTACGGGCGGGTTAAAAGCATATCAAAGCATCACATGTCTATGTAGCCCATTGATCCAGGCATCCAACAAGTGTTTACATGTTCTGCTGCTGCTCTTTCAGGAAGTCTGGAACAATGAAAAAGCACTTCTTTTTACAGCACTGTTTATTACAGTACAACAGCCACGGGCAAAATAAATGAAACCGGAATCATCCCCCTTTATTATTTCATAGGTAATAACATTGGATATTTTAATGATATATTGATTGCCGGACTGGAAATGTCCCCGATTTTCATTTGAGAAATCTGGTCACCTTAGACTAGATTCCCACATGCGAGGCTAAGGTGTGAAGGGAAATTCAGGGAAATGTCCAATATTGACTTACAGGTAATTTTCCGGTATGTATGTGGGAAAACGGCTACAGAGAGAAGATCCAGGCAGGTCACAGGAGGAGTCACACAGAGAGAAGATCCAGGCAGGTCACAGGAGGAGTCACACAGAGAGAAGTTCAGGGATGAGCCTTCATTTGAGCAGCAGGGATGACTTCCGAGCACTTCCTCATCTAGCTTTAAAGTTTAAACCCACTACAGTGGCCTCCGGAAATACTGGTGCCTTTGATTAAAAATGAGCCGAAAAGGTTTAAAAACAACTAATTAGCTGTATTTTATGCCATGAAAATTGAGAAGATTATATTCATTTATTCAAAAACAATTTGTCCCCCCCCAATATAATTAGGATTCAAATGCAGAGTCTAGTACAAGCTTGACAGTGCTTCTTAAAAGGAATACATCAGAAAACTCCTGATTCAGATGGACTGTGTGAAGGAGGTATATTGAATTTAAGTGTTATTTTACAAAATAAAAACAAAAAACAACACATACCGAGGACATACAAAGCTGTGCAACAAATGGTGCCAATGGTTGTTGCAGCCATATCTTTTATAATGAAGGTTTTCAGGCATGGGAAATAAACATCTTTCTGTATCATTACTTTTGATATAAAAGAGTACTTTTTTAAACTTTCTGTTTAAAAACTATTAACTAACACTATTGCTTTGTTTTTCTTGGACATGTTTTTGCTTATCTGTAGTTGTGAAATTGGGCTGCACACCAACAAAATACTCCGAAACATTTCGAGCCCTGTAGTTTCAGCTTCTCATATTACTGTAGTCCAAAATGCAAAACATTTAGAACTCACCAAAGGGACGGCACTGATGTCCCACAAGCTCCAAATGAACTACATTTTATAATGTAACTTTTGTGACACCACTGTTCACACTCTTGCAGCAGTCCCGAGTGCAGCGCCTGCAGGAACAATTTGTGTTGCAATGACATGTGGTGCCTCATTTGGAAATTATAAAATCAGGACATACATTTCAGAATTTGGGACTTGCTGGTTGTATTCAGTGGGCTAGCTGGGGGTTTGGAAGAGGAAGCCGCGGAAACGATACTCAAAGTTGTAGTTCATTGAATGGCCACTTGAGGCTGGACCCAAAAGGGTGTAGTCCCCATTCACCCCAAGTTAAAATGGCCCACACTTTGCAACAGGATTAAGCATGTTTACAGCCAGGGCCAAAAAGAGACTAGAGTAAAATAGACGATAGAAAAGACCATGTTTTGGGAGTGATTGACAGGTCGCCTGTCCAGTGATCACGCAGCTTGCCGATCACAGACCAATAGCAGGTGGAGCTGCGGCTCTGGGAAACCTCTGGTCTCGTGCCGTCTCGCGTGAGCTGCGCAAGGAGCCCAAGATGGCCACAAGCTACACTAGGCTTCCAAACGGGAGTCGAAAGAACGGTAGGCTTCGTCCATATTATTTACTGTATTCTAAGCTATGCACTAATGCCACAGCTGGGATGAGCTTGCAATGCTTCGTTGACTTGCTTAATGACAAAAAGCAGGGTGCATTTCTATGCCTTATCAGAAGCAAAGCTGTTTTCCTCGGGACAGTCCCATAGTCCCCCCCTCCCTCCCTGTACAGGTGTGTCATGTGTACTGCAAAACTCCCTCTTTGTCCAGCACCTGAGCAAACTGGGCTGCTCTGCTTGGTGAATGCACAAACTGGTGTCTCCACTAGATTCAACCACCATGGCAAGAACCCTACCACACCACATGAACCCTACCACGTCACCACATGAACCCAACCACACCACATGTTAAAAAGTGGAGATTGAAAAACAAACATTTAGTGCAACACTCTGCAAACAAACATTTCAAAAGTTGACATGTAGAAGAATGAAGCTGCAGAGGAGGACTCAAAAGCCAAATTACCCCTGACCACCACTGTCGAACGGAATGGAAAATTAATGGGCAAGACTGACACACACACATGATACATGATCAAAGAAAGTAAGAAATATTATCCACCCAAGCCAATTACCAAGCACCGCTCTGCAAGCGCTACACTCTCCACAAAGGATGACAAGATGGCGCTTGATTGCGAGGGCGAGTGGCAGGAATATGTGTTTGACCTGATGTATTGAACTCCAATAGATCCCTCAGGTATGCAGGGATGGTGCTTGACTCTGTGCTTGAATAGGCTTGGATAATGACCCTTTAGCCTCGTCTGGAGCGCACTCATTTTCGCTTCATAATGAGCAACAAAGGTAAACGCAGCGCAAGCATGACGACTCCTGACTGACAGGCTGACAGCAGTAGCATGCATATCAGTTCCCTGGCTTCTCACAGCTACAACACATTTATTTCACATTGATTTATTGTGAGTTTTTCCTTTTAAAAAGCTGCCTTTTCCTGGATTTTTCCCTTCTTTCCCAGATGGCAGTAAAATGCAGAGTGAAAAAGACAATTATGCGTACATCCAAAAAATGTACAGGTGCTGGACAAAAGGTAACTATAACAAAAAGATAAAGTCCGCACACTGAGGCTCCATCAATGGTTTTTTATTTATAATTATTTATAATGAATACAAAAACCAGAGTAAAATGCAGAGTGACATGAAATAATGAATGAAGAAAGAGGGAGACGAAGGATGGGGGTGGGTGACAAAAGGCTGTCAGCTGGATTCTAATCTGGGCACCCAGAGTCAATCAGTCTGACGACTAATAAGACTCAATCTAATGACTAATAAAACTCAATCTAATGACTAATAAGACTCAGTCTGATGACTAATAAGACTCAGTCTGATGACTAATAAAACTCAATCTAATGACTAATAAGACTCAGTCTGATGACTAATAAGACTCAGTCTGATGACTAATAAGACTCAGTCTGATGACTAATAAGACTCAGTCTGATGACTAATAAAACTCAGTCTGATGACTAATAAAACTCAGTCTGATGACTAATAAGACTCAGTCTGATGACTAATAAAACTCAGTCTGATGACTAATAAAACTCAATCTAATGACTAATAAGACTCAGTCTGATGACTAATAAGACTCAGTCTGACGACTAATAAGACTCAGTCTGACGACTAATAAGACTCTGCGACAGATGGCCGATATATCTGGGTTCCCAGATTGACTGGATTTGAACGTGCCTTAGCCCCGCTGCGCCACCAGGACGCCACACATACTTCATGTCTGAGGCTTCTGTCACCAGAAAGACGAATATTCATCAACTCACACACACTCACACATAGGACTGGAGGGAATCTTCCCCAAGAGCAAGTAGCTGGTTCAACGTAGCGTGACTTACTGTGACCTATCTGAGAGTGTCTTCTGGTGGGGTGTGTGTGTGTGTGTGTGTGTGTGTGTGTGTGTGTGTGTGTGTGTGTGTGTGTGTGAGGTGTTCGGCCCATAAATTGCCTGTCTGTAGATACTTCCTGTGCATACCTCATTCTGAGAGAGAGAGAGAGAGAGAGAGAGAGAGAGAGAGAGAGAGCAAATGATTTGAGCGGGAAAAACACTCAATCATATTTAATGGGATGCATTTATCCACACAGTGTCATGAGACGATGCGTATGTACTGTATGTGAGCTGTGCTGTGTGTGTGTGTGTGTGTGTGTGTGTGTGTGTGTGTGTGCTGTGCTGTGTGTGTGTGCGTGTGCTGAGACAGGCGGGTATATCATAGCATCTCCTGGCATATAATATTGCAGGCAGATGTGTGTGTAGATAGTGTGTGATTGGATGCGTGTCTGTATACATAAAAAGGAAACTACTAGAGAGTGCACAAGAGAGAATAGGGTTAGACCGATACATCGGGCCAATATTAGCCTTTTTATTAAAAATGCTGGCATGTTCCTCCCATACCGCAGCTACTACAGTAGTGAATACGTCTTTCATTATTATTATTATTTTTATCCCAGGCGTCTGAGCGGAGAAATCATGCCAGTGTGGGAGGATTTTTTTCAGGGGCATCAGTCTGTAAAACCTGTAATGAAAGCTGCCTCCACCCTTCCTTAAGGAGCTGCCAGCTCATATAAAAGCATTTCAGTTGTATGGGCTTTTTGCTCAGATGGTTTCAGCGTCCCACAGTCTAAATTGCTGTTTCAGGGGCTTTTGTGGCCGGCCAAGAATGACATTCTGAATCCAAGAAAATCTTCTGTTTTTTGGGGGGCATGGAAACGGTCACATATTGGTCTAACTGGACGCTCGGGTAGTGCGGCCTACCAACACGAGGGTTGCAGGTTCGTGCGGCTTGGCTGGGCGTCCATACAGGCACAATCGGCCGTGTCTGTGGGTGGGAAGCCGGACTAGGGCTATATGTCCTGGACGCTGCACTAGTGCCTCCTCTGGTCGGTCGGGGCGCCTGTTCGGGGGGGGAGAGGAACTGAGGGGAATAGCGTGGTCCTCCCACGCACTACGTCCTGCCGGTGAAACTCCTCACTGTCAGGTCAAAAGAAGCAGCTGGCAACTTCACATCGGCGGAAGCAGGTGCTAGTCTACAACTCTGCCCAGATCGCCAGAGGGGGTGGAGCAACGACCGCGACAGTTTGGCAGGGGGAACTGCCGAAATACAATTGTGGAGTAAAGGGGGGGGATGTTGTTAAATAAAATAAAATAAAATTGTCTAACTAATAGAGAATGACATGACATATTGGAGGGGTGGGTAGGATATGATATGGAAAATGTGTGACTAGTTGGGACTCATGAAAAACAGTC
>NC_139634.1:19652004-19852004 GCF_964638095.1 Poromitra crassiceps
GAGGAGGAAACGATAAAGGGACAGAGAGAGAGAGTCACAGAGGCAGAGGGAGTGACAGAGATGTCAGAGACAGACAAAGGACAGAGGGACCAAGAGGGAAGGCCAGCATGGAAATAGAGGGATCGAAAGAGGAAAAGGATCAAAGACAGACGATTGAATGCGAGAGAAATAAAAGCATGCTGAAAGGCGTCTAAATAAGCTACAGCTGCTACTTCACACCTCCGCAGCAGCAGCCTCAAGTCGTCGGCCTATAAGCACATTCAGAGATAATTGACCTCGCGCGCTATTCTGAGTGAGGAGGGGAGGAGGGGAGGAGGAGAGAGAGTGGCAGACTGGGGGAGAGAAGGATGGAGAGAGTGATTGTTTGTAGCACAGTGCAAATTGCCACAGAGAGGATGCAGGAGGCAGTGTTGTCACAGTGCATATGGTGTTGCTACCATTATTACTGGCTGGGAGAACAAAGAAGAGGGTGAGTGTGTGTGTGTGTGTGTGTGTGTGTGTGTGTGTGTGTGTGTGTGTGTGGTGTGTGTGTGTGTGTGTGTGTGTGTGTGTGTGTGTGTGAGAGAGAGAGAGAGAGAGTGTACAGGTCAAGAGAGCAAGAAAGCATCTGCGTGCATGTGTGTGTGTGTCAGTGCTTATTTCTGGATGTGTTGAAGAGATCTGAAAAACTGTGTGTGTGTGTGTGTGTGTGTGTGTGTGTGTGTGTGTGTGTGTGTGTGTGTGTGTGTGTGTGTGTGTGTGTTTGAGAGAGAGAGAGAGAGAGAGAGAGTACAGGTCAAGAGAGCAAGAAAGCATCTGCGTGCATGTGTGTGTGTGTCAGTGCTTATTTCTGGATGCGTTGAAGAGATCTGAAAAACGGTGTGTGTGTGTGTGTGTGTGTATGTACGTGTGTGTGTGTGTGTGTGTGTGTGTGTGGGGGGGGGGGGGGGGGGGGGGGGGGGGGGGGCGTCCATTTTAGGCGTAGCCGGCTGGGTCGATCAATTGAATAGCCGTTGGTGGACCCGTCGCCCACACAGCCACCCAGGCACAGATGTGCCTTGTGAAGCTGATAATACCAAAGAGCTATTGACTGTGTTAAACACATTTGTCTTGACATTTACCAACAGCACGGTGACATTTTTCTCTGCATGTGTGCAACAGCAAAACACTATTATTTTTGAGAGCGCCGGCTCACGTTCATGCAAGACTCGCTGAACCTTGGCTTTGGATTTTAATCGTCAGCTTTTAATGGCAGACAAAGCAACACCTCGAAGAAAAGATATTTCACAGTGGATTAGACTTCACAGCCAGGTGCCAAAAAGAAAAGGAAAAGAAAACAGGCAATGGTTGTCGCACCAAAGGGATCAAATATGGGATAAAAAATGTTCTTGAACATATTTGTGCTTTTCATTGCCACATATAAACTGTGCAGTTGTGCAGAAGCCGTGCAGTTACATCTCTCTCAAAATAATTTGTTACATTTCTGAATGACTGAAACAGTGTTAGTGAGGGATTAATAGTACTGTTGTGCATGTGTGTGTTTTGGTTTCGTTTTGCAATATTTGCTGCTCCAAATCTGGTTGATGCACTAAGAGGCTCTAGCTCTCGACATCGTTACTTTTGTTTTCGCCGCTCAGCTGTATAGACGGGTTTCACGGAATGGTCAGTCCTGCACTTGAATGTTTTTTTTTCTTTTATGTCCATAGCAAACACTGCAACAGGAAGTGAGCGGGGGTTCAATTTAGAATGTTTTTGTTGTCAAGTTAAAACCGTCTATAGGGCTACATGTCCTGGATGTATGTGTCTATTTGTCAGAACTGACACGCCCTGGGTACGTTCCTCCACCATTAACAACAAAAATAAACACGTTAGGTTTAGGCAACAAAGCAACTTGGTTAGGTTTAGGCAACAAATCAACTTGGTTAGGTTTAGGCAACAAAGCAACTTGGTTAGGTTTAGGCAACAAAGCAACTTGGATAGGTTTAGGCAACAAAGCAACTTGGTTAGGTTTAGTCAACAAAGCAACTTGGTTAGGTTTAGTCAACAAAGCAACTTGGTTAGGTTTAGTCAACAAAGCAACTTGGTTAGGTTTAGTCAACAAAGCAACTTGGTTAGGTTTAGGGAACAAAGCAACTTGGTTAAGTTTAGTCAACAAAGCAACTTGGTTAGGTTTAGGCAACAAAGCAACTTGGTTAGGTTTAGGCAACAAAGCAACTTGGTTAGGTTTAGTCAACAAAGCAACTTGGTTAGGTTTAGTCAATAAAGCAACTTGGTTAGGTTTAGTCAACAAAGCAACTACAGTAGGTTAGTTAGTAGTGAGCGACCTATTCAACATGAGACTGTCGTTATAGGTTGAAGTTGGCTCGTCCGCAACGTCGGTTTCAGATGCAACAACGCACTGTTGTTACGTGCCCGTCACATGACGAGCATTCACCTTGCCCGCAACGCCGATTTCTGAGGAGAAAGGGTACCTTTCTAGTTCTAAAAAAACACCTGGTCGATCAATGGCAGCACTAGCTGGAACACACTGCCTATGGCTATTAGGGAAAGCCCCACTTTTGCGGCATTCAAAAGCCAGCTCAAAAACTGGCTTAAAACAAACCAATTTTGTGAACACTAGCTTAATAGCTACCTTCCAAATCTTCTTCTCTTCCTGCACTAGGCACTTCACCACTTAAGTGTAGCACTTAAGAGAGAGTAGAGTAGCCTTCATATTGTATCTATGTATTGTTATCATGTAACCTGTCGAATGTAAGGTGTAGTATTCTTCTTTTAGCACTGACATGCTGCATGTACATCCTGTCTGTGTTTTGCTGTAATTTGATGTCTGTAATGTTGTGGTATCTCTTGCGATGACACGTTACATGTATATCAGTTTGTGCGTTGAATGAATGTAATGAATGATTGTTTTGATATTTATTGGGGACTACGGATGTAAACTAGCATTAGCTAACTCCGGCTTATTTACATGTTTTCGTATATAGAGGCTTCTATATTTCTGAACATGTCCATTAATGTGCATTGTCCCGTCACAATAAACCAATAAAGTAAAGTAAAGTAAAGTAATTGTTATAGGGTCCTGTCTAGTCTGACTCACAGGAAGCAGGCTCTGCCATTGGCTCTGACCATTTCAGTCGGAGCGATGGCAAATCACTTTCTGCTCCCTGTGTGTTACCGCCTCCGCTCTGTGAACAGCAACAACGCTAGCTAGCAACCTAGCAACCTACACACTGAGAATGACAAGTTTTGACAAATACAGTACATACAGTATAATGCAGGCCTGCTTGGTAGCCTACCTTCGGTGGGTGGTTGTAAAGATAATGGAGCATTTTCTATTTTATTATTATTTAAAATTTTTTTACTATAGCAGAATGAGAGTGAGTTGAGCCAGACTCTCCCCTGTGCTGGTACAGAGCAAAACGCAGTGTGGAGATAGTCTGGCAAGTGAGACTAGACCTGTCCTGACAAACCATCACATCTGGACGCATTGGGAATAAAAGCGGGCTGGAAACGCCTCATTTTGCATACAGCCTTTCACTGTGCGTCCCTCTGCTCAGAGAGAGAGGAGCACAGATCTCTTGCTGCTGACAAACTGTCCCGGTAACCATTTTCACAATTTAACACTTTGCCTGCTGTCACTCAGCGATCACTCAACGAGTAGCAGAGATGAGTGGCAGAAATCAAGCCAAGCCTCTGTGTGTGTGTGTGTGTGTGTGTGTGTGTGTGTGGGTGTGTGCGTGCGCGCGCGTGTGTGTTAGAGCTAAGTGTCAATGTGATGGTAGCTAGAAGAAAAAAAACTACCATATGGAGCCTTTCCCTCCCTTCAGATCGTTGATTATCCCTGCTCTGTCGCTCCCCTCATCTCTCTCTCTCCCTCCCTCTCTCTCTCATGCTAAATGGAAGCTGTGTGTCTCTGTGTTAGAAAGCTAGTCACATCCCTCTCTCTCTCTCTCGCTCTCTCTCTCTCCTTAGCTCCTCTTAGTGTCTCTCCCCCTCTCTTTTTCTGCATTTCCCCCCTCTACCTTGCTATATCCTTGACTCTCTCTCCCTCTCTCTCCCCTTCTCTCCCCCCCATCCTTGGTTCTGTCCACACCGACACCCTCGGCTTATTCTGCCAGAGTCATGGCCTTCAGAGCCTGACAAGAATACAGTGCCGGTGTGTGTGTGTGTGTGTGTGTGTGTGTGTGCGCTCGAGTTTGTGTCTTGGAGCATAGATGAAATATGAGCTGTTAAATATGAATGCCTGGGTTATGTTCCGATGCCATGTAGTCACTTCGCTCATGCATGGAGGAGTAGTAAAAAACATGCAAACACACGCACACGCACGTGCATGCCTCGCACACATACAGTGACAGTGGCGTTCAATGTGTATGACAAGCAACTAGCGAGGATTTGTAGTATTATTCTGGATCGCATTTGCTATCCGTTTGTCTGTGATACATGCCACACACAGTTGTGCACATGCACACTCACGCACACACACGCACACACACACACGCACACACACACACACACACACACACACACACACACACACACACACAGGCAGGCTGTGGATTCAGGCTTCGCCGACTTTAAACCTTGCTCAAGCTGACAGTAATTTCTGCCTCCAAATTACATTCCAATGGCTTCATAAATCTGCTGCCTCCTCCTCCCCTCTCTCTCTCTCTCTCTCTCTCTCTCTCCCCATCTTCCTGCCTCTCTCTATCTCTCCCTTTTCTCTGCCATCAGTCCTCTCCCTTCCTCTCCGTTCACTTCATTCCTCCCTATCACCCTCTCCCCCTCCCTCTCTTTTTGCCTCTTATTTCACCATCTCTCTCTCTCTCTCTCTCTCTCTCTCTCTCTCTCTCTCTCTCTCTCTCTCTCTCTCTTCTCTTTCTCCCCCCTATCACTCGTTCTCTGGTTTCTCCATACTCCTTCTCTCTGGCACTGCTGGCTCAGTAAATGAGAAACAGGGAGTCAGAGATGGGGAGGGTTACGTGTGCGGGGTAGTTAAACAGTCGCACTCAAACACACACACACACACACACACACACACACACACACACACACACACACACACAGATATAAGCACAGACCTACACAGCCGCACACACACACATATGAACACAAAGGCAGAGATGCATGAACACACAAGTCGACGTGAGCACAGTCAAACATCATAAACTACACATTATGATTTTATTGAAGGTATTTGTGCTGCAGTATCTTTGCTGTGTCTCTAAACTGACTGTGTCTCTAAACTGACTGTGTGTCTCTAAACTGACTGTATGTCTCTAAACTGACTGTGTGTCTCTAAACTGACTGTATGTCTCTAAACTGACTGTGTGTCTCTAAACTGACTGTATGTCTCTAAACTGACTGTGTGTCTCTAAACTGACTGTATGTCTCTAAACTGACTGTGTGTCTCTAAACTGACTGTGTCTCTAAACTGACTGTGTGTCTCTAAACTGACTGTATGTCTCTAAACTGACTGTGTGTCTCTAAACTGACTGTATGTCTCTAAACTGACTGTATGTCTCTAAACTGACTGTGTCTCTAAACTGACTGTATGTCTCTAAACTGACTGTATGTCTCTAAACTGACTGTATGTCTCTAAACTGACTGACTGTATGTCTCTAAACTGACTGTGTGTCTCTAAACTGACTGTGTGTCTCTAAACTGACTGTATGTCTCTAAACTGACTGTATGTCTCTAAACTGACTGTGTGTCTCTAAACTGACTGTGTGTCTCTAAACTGACTGTGTGTCTCTAAACTGACTGTATGTCTCTAAACTGACTGTGTGTCTCTAAACTGACTGTGTGTCTCTAAACTGACTGTATGTCTCTAAACTGACTGTATGTCTCTAAACTGACTGTGTGTCTCTAAACTGACTGTATGTCTCTAAACTGACTGTGTGTCTGTGTGTCTCTAAACTGACTGTGTGTCTCTAAACTGACTGTGTGTCTCTAAACTGACTGTGTGTCTGTAAACTGACTGTGTGGGCCCTATCTTCCCAAAAGCGGTAATTTAGCATTTGCGCTCCTTTAACACCGTGCGCAATGCAAATTGGGGGTGGGCACAAGCGCATGCCTGTTATAATTGTACTGGAAATAGGCGTGCCACATGTCAAAGCAGGCGTTTCAGCGCTAAAATGTAGGGATAGGTGGCATTATCCTATCGTCAGCAGCGTGCAATTACTTTGCGCTAAGAGACGTTCCAGCCAGGACATCAAATTCTGCTGCTAAAATTGGATAACCAGCAGATTATTCTGCGAGGCAATCAACTATAATTCACTGAGAAACCTTTATCACATCGCAAGGAGGGGTTATGGTAAATTAATTGAGAAAACTTGTACATTGTAGCCTACTTGCAATAGGCTATTCACCTTCACCTGCTATAACCCGGAGGGTCGTTGGCATCACAGCCGATCTGGCACAAGCCTCGGCACGAGTCGAGTTGTAATTGCGTCCACTGTAAATCCTCCAATCTTTTCTTTTGTCTCCGCCGTTTACCCGCTGCAAACACATTTCTATTGTCCCACCCCAGTCAACCCAGTCAAATAACCCGAATTGCATCAAAACTCAGATGTTTTGAACAGGTATATGATGTGATGGTGTCGTTATGAGATAGGGATAATATAGAGTATACAGTCAATAGGCCTACACCTATCCAAATTACGCATGGGGAGAAGTACAGCATGCTTCACGCAAACTGTATTACATGGACTGCGAGACGGGAATCTGATTGATGTAACGCACAGGCATTGCCAGGCCACACCTGTGAATAATTCTGGTGGTTAACACCGCCCAAATCCCATTTGCGCCGTGCATAAATGATTTGGCACGTTTCTAATCTGCGCTTGTGCCCGTTGTTGTGATAATGCTCCCCCGCGAGTATGGCATCCTCACAAGATTTTTGGGCTGTTTTAACTTAAAAACAGGGAGGTGCATCTACCCAAACAATTATATAATTTTTAAACAGTTATGTTTCTGTATAAATCATTACAATTATGCTCCCGTGAGGTGGGGATGCCTTTTTTTGCTGCTGGGCGGTGGTGCAAAACTCGGCATACCACCTGGACAAATGCGCAAGGCGGACTGTTATCTTGCCTGCGTTAAGGCACGTGCAAACAGGTGCGCAAGCGCTAAGAGGGGATATCGCCTGTACGAAGATAAGGCCCTGTGTCTCTAAACTGACTGTAAACTGACTGTGTGTCTCTAAACTGACTGTGTGTCTCTAAACTGACTGTGTGCCTCTAAACTGACTGTGTGTCTCTAAACTGACTGTGTGTCTCTAAACTGACTGTGTGCCTTTAAACTGTGTGCCTCTCTAAACTGACTGTGTGCCTCTAAACTGACTGTGTGCCTCTAAACTGACTGTGTGTCTCTAAACTGACTGTGTGTCTCTAAACTGACTGTGTGTCTCTAAACTGACTGTGTGTCTCTAAACTGACTGTGTGCCTTTAAACTGTGTGCCTCTCTAAACTGACTGTGTGCCTCTAAACTGACTGTGTGTCTCTAAACTGACTGTGTGTCTCTAAACTGACTGTGTGTCTCTAAACTGACTGTGTGCCTCTAAACTGTGTGCCTCTCTAAACTGACTGTGTGCCTCTAAACTGACTGTGTGCCTCTCTAAACTGACTGTGTGCCTCTAAACTGACTGTGTGTCTCTAAACTGACTGTGTGTCTCTAAACTGACTGTGTGTCTCTAAACTGACTGTGTGTCTCTAAACTGACTGTGTGCCTCTAAACTGACTGTGTGCCTCTAAACTGACTGTGTGTCTCTAAACTGACTGTGTGTCTCTAAACTGACTGTGTGTCTCTAAACTGACTGTGTGCCTCTCTAAACTGACTGTGTGCCTCTAAACTGACTGTGTGTCTCTAAACTGACTGTGTGTCTCTAAACTGACTGTGTGTCTCTAAACTGTGTGCCTCTCTAAACTGACTGTGTGCCTCTAAACTGTGTGCCTCTCTAAACTGACTGTGTGTCTCTAAACTGTGTGCCTCTCTAAACTGACTGTGTGTCTCTAAACTGACTGTGTGCCTCTCTAAACTGACTGTGTGCCTCTCTAAACTGACTGTGTGCCTCTAAACTGACTGTGTGTCTCTAAACTGACTGTGTGCCTCTAAACTGTGTGCCTCTAAACTGTGTGCCTCTCTAAACTGACTGTGTGTCTCTAAACTGTGTGCCTCTCTAAACTGACTGTGTGCCTCTAAACTGACTGTGTGCCTCTAAACTGACTGTGTGTCTCTAAACTGACTGTGTGCCTCTAAACTGACTGTGTGTCTCTAAACTGACTGTGTGTCTCTAAACTGACTGTGTGTCTCTAAACTGACTGTGTGTCTCTAAACTGACTGTGTGCCTCTCTAAACTGTGTGCCTCTCTAAACTGACTGTGTGTCTCTAAACTGACTGTGTGTCTCTAAACTGACTGTGTGTCTCTAAACTGACTGACTGTGTGTCTCTAAACTGACTGAGTGTCTCTAAACTGACTGTGTGCACATCCTCATCTGCATGCATACACTGCGTGTGCACACATGGCTATTTTAATGACTGTTCATTTTGCAGATAGTGCCTCTAGGTGAAATATCTGCCAATATTGGGACCCTGATGGCTGCTCCAAGTGTTCTCTGGCCAGTTGTCTTTATGGGCGATGGCGGGCCTCTGAACACACCCCCTCATCTCCCTCACTGCCGCCCTAACTGATGCTCTGCTGCACACACACACACACACACACACACACACACACACACACACACACGAGCGCGCGCGCGCGCGCACAGCAAAGACAGCGTGGGCATACCATGCATTAAGCACACACCATGTAGATGCTAACTTATGCACTAACGCTAACCACACGCGCGCGTGCGTCGAGGCAGAGGCCAGCAGAGAACAATAGGGCCGTCTGACAATGGGGCTCGGAGGAATTCTCTCCTCTGTATTAATATTCAGCGGAGTGGATGTGGAGAGTGTGTGTGTCAGCAGGGACGCATGCTCATCAACCTCGCTAACGCTGGGGTTAGGCAGCCACATGATTACAAAGTACTCAGACTTTGCTCCCCCAGCCCCCAAACTATTAGTCCCTAGCCCCCTACTCCCTTCACTTCCTATCTCCTAGCCCCCTACAGCACACGCAGCCAGCGCACTGCCAAGTATCACAGCTGTCACTTTCTCTCCACTCCATTTTCGGAATTATTCTGAACAGCCCGACGGAGCGAGAGTTGGATAGAAATGCAGATTTGGTATTTGGTATTGCCCCTCCGCCGCCGCCTGCAACACGCTTTCAAATTTGTGGTAATGCAGATACAAGGTCGTCTAGAGGGGAATTTGGAAAAAGAAAAGAAAAAGAATATCCACCTTATTTCTAGCTGCCATGATGCCTGATGGGTGCTTCTTCCGCTTCCGGTGTAATAGACTGTTTTACAGTGTATGGTTTTAACTTGACAAAAAAAAAGTCTATGAGGATTTTACAGCAGAGCCATTCTGCTCTACAGCCGTGTCGTTCGGGTGCTGGGATAACGTAATGCATCGTGGGTAGTCGGCTACTGTGGCTAATGCTAGCGGCTAGCGTAATAGTTACTTTACATGGCAGTAAAACGCCACTGAATGAGCAAATTGTTATAACGTCCTCCAGTTTCCGGTTTATAATTTGGGACTGCAGCCGAGTATAACAAAGGAAATGGCAAGCTGCAACAATAAGTCACGTTAAACCGGACCTTGTACCCACAATTATTTTTTACAGTGGGGCATTCAGAAATAAGGTGGATAGGCTATTTCTTCCCATCATTTTGTGTGTGTGCAAAAGTGATGGTATCTTGGTGGTTTATAGTCCTTTAAGTTAAGCATCTTCTACTGTCCAAGTCGTTATTACCAGGGTTAACTCACCTGTAGCCCTCAGCTCACTACCTGTCTGTAAATTATACAAGGTGACCGCTAACAATGCACATATGATCTGGAGACATTTATGCACATATGTTACCGCCAGCTGTAACATTAATAACATGAATCACTTACAGCACATATTTGCACATCTGGAGTGGACACATCTTTGTACACAAATGTGTAAAAGTCGCCAACGCAAAGCCGAGGCTAGTTTGACTCACAATGCTGGAATTATTATAATATAATAATAATTATTATTATTCAACAGCTACACTCATGATGCTGCAGGCTTCAACAGCTACACTCATGATGCTGCAGGCTTCAACAGTTACACTCATGATGCTGCAGGCTTCAACAGCTACACTCATGATGCTGCAGGCTTCAACAGTTACACTCATGATGCTGCAGGCTTCAACAGCTACACTCAAGATGCTGCAGGCTTCAACAGCTACACTCATGATGCTGCAGGCTTTAACAGTTACACTCATGATGCTGCAGGCTTCAACAGCTACACTCATGATGCTGCAGGCTTCAACAGTTACACTCATGATGCTGCAGGCTTCAACAGCTACACTCATGATGCTGCAGGCTTCAACAGCTACACTCATGATGCTGCAGGCTTCAACATTTACACTCATGATGCTGCAGGCTTCAACAGTTACACTCATGATGCTGCAGGCTTCAACAGCTACACTCATGATGCTGCAGGCTTCAACAGTTACACTCATGATGCTGCAGGCTTCAACAGCTACACTCATGATGCTGCAGGCTTCAACAGCTACACTCATGATGCTGCAGGCTTCAACAGTTACACTCATGATGCTGCAGGCTTCAACAGCTACACTCATGATGCTGCAGGCTTCAACAGC
Source organism: Poromitra crassiceps (assembly GCF_964638095.1). NCBI lineage: Eukaryota > Metazoa > Chordata > Actinopteri > Beryciformes > Melamphaidae > Poromitra > Poromitra crassiceps. The sequence goes on from NC_139634.1 coordinate 19,662,717, forward strand.
TACACTCATGATGCTGCAGGCTTCAACAGTTACACTCATGATGCTGCAGGCTTCAACAGCTACACTCATGATGCTGCAGGCTTCAACAGTTACACTCATGATGCTGCAGGCTTCAACAGTTACACTCATGATGCTGCAGGCTTCAACAGCTACACTCAAGATGCTGCAGGCTTCAACAGCTACACTCATGATGCTGCAGGCTTCAACAGTTACACTCAAGATGCTGCAGGCTTCAACAGTTACACTCAAGATGCTGCAGGCTTCAACAGTTACACTCATGATGCTGCAGGCTTCAACAGCTACACTCAAGATGCTGCAGGCTTCAACAGCTACACTCATGATGCTGCAGGCTTCAACAGTTACACTCATGATGCTGCAGGCTTCAACAGCTACACTCATGATGCTGCAGGCTTCAACAGTTACACTCATGATGCTGCAGGCTTCAACAGCTACACTCATGATGCTGCAGGCTTCAACAGTTACACTCATGATGCTGCAGGCTTCAACAGTTACACTCATGATGCTGCAGGCTTCAACAGTTACACTCAAGATGCTGCAGGCTTCAACAGCTACACTCATGATGCTGCAGGCTTCAACAGCTACACTCATGATGCTGCAGGCTTCAACAGCTACACTCATGATGCTGCAGGCTTCAACAGTTACACTCATGATGCTGCAGGCTTCAACAGCTACACTCATGATGCTGCAGGCTTCAACAGCTACACTCATGATGCTGCAGGCTTCAACAGCTACACTCATGATGCTGCAGGCTTCAACAGTTACACTCATGATGCTGCAGGCTTCAACAGCTACACTCATGATGCTGCAGGCTTCAACAGCTACACTCATGATGCTGCAGGCTTCAACAGTTACACTCATGATGCTGCAGGCTTCAACAGCTACACTCATGATGCTGCAGGCTTCAACAGCTACACTCATGATGCTACAGGCTTCAACAGCTACACTCATGATGCTGCAGGCTTCAACAGCTACACTCAAGATGCTGCAGGCTTCAACAGTTACACTCATGATGCTGCAGGCTTCAACAGCTACACTCATGATGCTGCAGGCTTCAACAGCTACACTCATGATGCTGCAGGCTTCAACAGCTACACTCATGATGCTGCAGGCTTCAACAGTTACACTCATGATGCTGCAGGCTTCAACAGCTACACTCATGATGCTGCAGGCTTCAACAGCTACACTCATGATGCTGCAGGCTTCAACAGTTACACTCATGATGCTGCAGGCTTCAACAGCTACACTCATGATGCTGCAGGCTTCAACAGCTACACTCATGATGCTGCAGGCTTCAACAGCTACACTCATGATGTTGCAGGCTTCAACAGCTACACTCATGATGCTGCAGGCTTCAACAGCTACACTCATGATGCTGCAGGCTTCAACAGTTACACTCATGATGCTGCAGGCTTCAACAGCTACACTCATGATGCTGCAGGCTTCAACAGCTACACTCATGATGCTGCAGGCTTCAACAGTTACACTCATGATGCTGCAGGCTTCAACAGTTACACTCATGATGCTGCAGGCTTCAACAGCTACACTCATGATGCTGCAGGCTTCAACAGCTACACTCATGATGCTGCAGGCTTCAACAGTTACACTCATGATGCTGCAGGCTTCAACAGCTACACTCAAGATGCTGCAGGCTTCAACAGTTACACTCATGATGCTGCAGGCTTCAACAGCTACACTCAAGATGCTGCAGGCTTCAACAGCTACACTCATGATGCTGCAGGCTTCAACAGCTACACTCATGATGCTGCAGGCTTCAACAGTTACACTCATGATGCTGCAGGCTTCAACAGTTACACTCAAGATGCTGCAGGCTTCAACAGTTACACTCATGATGCTGCAGGCTCACTAAGACACATTTCTATAAAGTAGCAGTGTTCTGCTCACATAGGAAACCAACGACCGTGTTCCTCCATCTGTACAGCTGATAATGTGAACAGCAAATGGTGCACACCGCTTCAGTGGCGCACGTCCGCTCCAAACCTGTAAATCTGTTAATGTAGACGCTGTGTCTTTTATTAATTTGTTGTGTTATTCTGATTTTGTTGCGATTGTTGTAATTAATTGCATCATCCATTTCTCGACGGGGACCATTACAAGTTTCACCTAATATAATCTAACCGCTTTAATCATGTTTTCTCATTTGAAAAAATCTTCAAACAAGAGGAGATGATCTGATTGTTAATGTGCTCAGAAAACAAAACAGCAATAGCATCTGGAGCGCACAGGAGCCAGAGTGAAAGTCGCAGTGTGCCCGCAGGCCACACAGTCGTCATTGACTGGCTCACAAGAGCAGAGTAATTTCTGTCCCCCTGAGGAATGAGACGTTCTTTCTACTCGCCCATCATGCAGACAAAACCAGAACAACAGAGAAGATGCACAATGATGTGGGTCAGTAGTCTGGAAATGTTCTGGCCGCCACAGAACGAGGGTCACCTGCCAAAAGTGTGGGCGCTCTTAGTGGTACAAGAAGTAGGCAAAAGAAATAAGTAAGTCAAATAAGAAATGATCTGGTGGAATTGCATTTTGGGAAAAGCAAGAACCATTTGTTCAAAATCCTACCTTTTGTAATTTCTCTAAATTATTTAATATACTCAGATAGCAAAACTAGAAGAAGTACACATTTCACATGTTTTCATTGGTAGAAGTGTTACTGTAGGTCATCCCTCCATCAAGCTCTATACAATAGGCTTAAGTTGTTGGTGAGCCACTGATTCTTTGATTCCTTACTCTGAAAGATGGCTGGCTCCAAGTCAAAAGGGTATATCCGTAAACGTTTCACAGGCTTTGTGAAATCTGTTTCTTCAAGGTAAACAGTGCTGGCAGGTGTTAGATACAGCACTGTAAATGTAGTCTAGTAATAAGTGTGATGTTTACAGTAAGATAAGATAAGATCACACTTCATGGATCCCCTTGGGGAAATCCAGGTGCCACAGCAGCAAATGGTGGACTACAGAAGTCAAGTATGTGTCAAGGTAGTAAAAGAAAATAGGAACAGAAATAAAATAAAAGTAATGTACATAATATACAACAACAAAAAAGACAATAGAGACAACGTAATATAATAAATGCAGTCCATGGATATATTGCCCATGCATATATGTAATACTGTATCTCTAATATAATTTACTATATATATTATATATATATTACTAATACTATAATCCAGAGAATTACAAGCACCCCAACAATGCACTTAAATACAATCGTGAGAAAGAGTCCCTTCCAACCTGCCTAGCTCTTGCCTACAGTACCTCCTGTCTTCTCATCATACATTCTCCCTAATGCTACCTATTTGCTCTGCAGTCTCCGGGCCGTCCCACTCCCTTAGCTAGACGTATCACCCAAAACCCATCGCAAAGAATTTTGAGGACAGCCTCGACATGATACAGAAACAGCTTCACAAATTGGTGTCTAATGGGCAATGACGCTGGGCTGTGGAAATGCTGTGGGATGTTCAATATTCACATCCTGTAAAATGCAGCCAGACATTTTGCCTTGGGTAGCCTGTGCTAAAAGGAGTGCAGATAATAATGCAGGTTTTAGACCAGATATTATAACAGAGGAGGACCTTGTTTCAAACTGAGAGATCAACTGTTGGCCAAAGTGACACTTAATCCTAATAAATTACTATTGATCAAAGAAAAGCACACAAAAGCATGAGACATAATGGCTATATTAAGGCCTTAGCCTCCAAAATACTAACACATTTGAGGATTGTATAGTCTTGAAATATTTATCAATGCATTACAAATGGATGGAGGGATAATGGCCGCAGCGTTTCAGAATGTAAAATGCCATACAGCACCAAGCATGCATACATCTAGTTTTGCCATTTCTGTCTATTTAGCATTCTGTCCAGTATAATTACATGTTAGCCGCACTCTGGACATATAAATTTGTTTACTATGCCACAAACTGGCTATCAAGCTGGGCTGTTTTATAAAAGGACACTTTATGTCACCAGACACCAACCACCTAACTACCCCGCTAAACTGCACACCCAGTTTACCACATTCCTTTCCATTTGTGGACTCATTTAAAACACCAAACCAATCACACATATACACATCACACACCCACACACACACACACACACATACAAATCACAAGTTTATTATATATGGCGCACAATTTTTAGGAGGTTCGACACATACAGTACACACTCTTGCCCACACACGGCAGTTTAGCCTGTTTTTCTCAGCTATACAGTAGCGCATGCCCTCTGTAAATGAAAATGTGTATGCATCTATTTGTCTCTATTTGTGTTTAAGCAAACTGCATGATAATTTCTCGGTCGGCTATGTAGTCTACTTAGTCTGGGATGAAGTGAACTGGCGAATGCGAGCGGTGGAGCAGTTAATGGCCTTGATGAATCTGTCTCTGTACACTCAGTATGCTTGATAAAAACGTTATATTTCTAAAGCCAATGTTCACTGAGGGGTTTGATATGGCACACAGGATTGGGGCACTTAGCGCCTGGCGGTTAATGAAAGCTTCGTGTGGAGGGAAAAAAAACAGATATAGAGTAAAACATGGAGTTAGCCTTAATAGGAGGCTTGTGTCCGAGGGGAGCTCAGCGCTGTGCATATGCACCCTTGACCTTCAGGAAGTAGTTTCACGAGGTACTTAATTTTAAAAGGTATACCCATTCTGACGGGGATAAATATTTAGCCTGTACTGTTTAGTATTCCATACTGTGCCAACACTAAAGTCCAACATTATATTTTAGTGACACTTCCAGAAAGCTGCTATTAAAAAAAGAAAATACAAAAGAAGCACTCGAGTTGTCATCATTTATGCAGTAATGGCTACCTCAATTTAAAAGCACTGTTTTATTTCTTGCAATAAACTAATTGCATATGAGCAGCTGTGCTAATATTTGATTAAATTTGCACTAGAATTGTTGAAGTAGTAAGATAATGATTCATTTGTGAGAAGACTGAAAAATGCAAGTGATTTCTTGAAATATTTCTATTCTCTGGTTTATTTAACAATATCATCCCGATTAGCTAAACAAGAGAATATTAGCTTTGTGAGTGAAGTCTCAAAACTTATAATGAACTCTGAAGACTGGATATAACTTTTGCCGTTAACTTTTGTTTATTTGAACTGAAAGTAAATAAAAGTGAGCTTCTAATTCCCAACTCATGGTTCCAGAAGAATACATGGCTGTTAATGAGAAAACCAGTCTGTTTTTAAGACTTTCTGGAGACATATGGCTGTCAGTCTGCAGTATGTCAGTCAACCAAATGCAATTTATTGAAATATTTCCAGGCTGCATGTCAGCTTCAGTTTCTTTATATATCCTCATTATGGAGTTCAATAAAATAGTTTAGACTACATTTGATGCACTCAGCCTTGTTAGATGTGAAATGCTGAATGATTCCTTCCTACACAGGAATTTCATTCAACAGCCAAGGTGAAAGTTTGAAAAGCAGTCAAGTGAATTGCTTCAACGGCTTGCTGTCATGTCATGATCATCAGCAACACATGCTGCCAACAACATGCTTTACTCACTGGCTGATTAGCATCACCATCCAATCCATGATGTTCCCTAGGCCAAATACAGACTCAAGCTGGAAACATGGCACAACGTCAGCCTCCACTTGGGGCGTTCCCGACGGCATATACTCGAATGTCAGCGTGACGAGGGGGTCGCAGGGGAGCCCCCAGCAAAATGAGTCAATTGTGTGATTTCACTAGGATTTCAATGACTAGAAGTTAGCCCAAGGAGAGAATGTAGTGCATATACTTTGTCACAGTTTTCACTCTCTCCTGTTGTCATCTACATTATAATATGTACATGTAGATGCGTGTTCACATCAGCTGCGTCGAGTCACATTTTTGGGGAGCTGCACGCTGGCGCAGCCCTACGGCACCTAGTGCGAGGGCTCCGACCATGACTTCTGATCTAGCCCTTTAGTTTGACGTCAACGGATGAAACATTTACAGATGCATTTTTTCCTCCATCTTACATCCTTCAATGTGAACACTTTGTTGTTTAGATTTCGGATGTATCACTCATGGCTCACAATATTGGATTTTAGTAGTTGTAAAATTCTCAGATACCCTGTTTTAGCCATGAGATATAACATACATTACCATACCCTGGCTTGTACCGCAAATTGCTCATGCTAACGCTGATCTCATCTGCTCTCTCCACAGGGTGGCGCTCTCTAACGCTCGGCCAGCTGTCCTACTGGACCAAACGCCAGTGAGACGCATCTTTAGCTTCCTGGACAGCTGAGGACTCCCTGCGCTGAGCCACGTGACGGGCAAGCATCGTTCTCCTCAGAGCGGAGTACACACACGCGCACGCTCGCGCTCAGCTGGCTTTGCTGCCTCTGAAGACGATCTCTGTGAAGTGGAGAGAGACTGATCAAACATTTAACAGTGGGGAGTGAGACAGAAATAGAGAGGGAAGGACAGAGAACCCATTGCCGCACCAGAGACCTTGATTTCTTTTTTTTTACGGTTTTCTCCCTGAACCCTGCTGTCCTTCACCACACCACACCCTACTGGCAAAGCTCTCCATCATAGCCTCCAACCCAACTCATTACCCTCACTGAACTGTGAAATGTATGTTGAAAGCTGTGGCTAATTTTCTTAATTAAAGCCACGACCTGCCTATTGAAAAGAAGTGTAACACAGCACAGTAGTGTTTTTTTCCTGCATGACCTGGTGCTTGCATGAGTATCCAGGATTGCTTTTGACTTCCAAGACGAAGCCTTGAGCCCTCAACATCTTCTGACTGTCGTTAGGTGTGGAGCGCTGCTTTCAGAATAAGGCCCCTGAACGCCCGCTGAAGATGACTTGAGTTGGCAGGCCTAAAAGCCCTTTACCCAGACAGACAGACAGAGAGAGAGAGAGAGCTTTACCCAGACAGAGAGAGAGAGAGAGAGCTCGGCAGTGGGAAACACACAAACACACAAATGTGGGTGGCGAGACGGCTTTGAGCCATGCTGGCGTTACTCCTCTTGGAGCCCTGGAGTACAGGCTATCACCATCCTCATCATCATTCACCCAAGCTGAGGGAGATACGGCGGCCCCAGGGAACCAGGCTACGTTTCTGAAACGCTGGAAGAGGACCGGGAGAGTGCTCTAACACGCACAGAGATCCATTGCCACAGCCTCCATCACACACACATCACACACACACACACACACACACACACACACACACACACACACACACACACACACACAAATACTCCTCTGCACCAAGCCTTGATCCAACAGCACCGAAGCTGTAGCGGACGTGAGAAGGCATCGAGACCGAGCAGGTTAGCAAGCACTCAGCACTCACACACGCCCCGCATCAATTCAACCTTTTATCCATGCACACACACACACACGCACGTATGCACACGCACACACACACACACACACACACACACGCACGCACATACATTCTCTCTGCATTCACCAGATTGACGAGCGCCGCTCCAACAAAGGCTTTTATTTCAGAACATGATTGAAATGTGTGGAGAAAATACCACAAAGGACGAGGGAAGGCAAGAAAGCTGAGGCCGAGAGGGAGAGGGAATGAGTGGGGGAAAAGAAGAGGTGGGGGGTTGAAATCTAAATGAAAAAGAGAAACATAGTTAGTCACCAGGGAGGAGAGGAGAGGAGGAGAGCGGAGAGGTGGGGAGGAGAGAGGAGGAGAGGTGAGGAGGAGAGGGGAGAGGAGGAGACGGGAGAGGTGAGGAAGGGGAAAGGAGGAGAGGAGGGGAGAGGAGAGGTGAGGAAGAGAGGAGGGTAAGGAGGAGGTGAGGAGGAGGAGATGGGAGGAGGAGAGGGGAGGAGGAGAGGTGAGGAGAGGAGAGAAGGGGAGAGGAGAGGTGAGGAGGAGAGGAGAGGTGAGGAGGAGGGGAGAGAGGAGAGGTGAGGAGAGGTGAGGAGGAGGGGAGAAGAGGAGAGGTGAGGAGGAGAGGAGAGGTAAGGAGGAGAGAAGGGGAGATGAGGAGAGGGGAGGAGGGGAGAGGTGTGGAGCAGGGGAGAGGAGAGTTGAGGAGGAGAGTAGGGGAGGGGAGAGGAGGAGAGATGTGAGGCAAGGAGGAGAGGAGGGAAGAGGAGAGGTGAGGAAGAGAGGAGGGTAAGGAGGAGGAGAGGGGAGGAGGAGAGGGGAGGAGGAGAGGTGAGGAGAGAAGGGGAAAGGAGGTGAGGAGGAGAGGAGGAGGGGAGAAGAGGAGAGGTGAGGAGGAGAGGAGAGAAGGGGAGAGGTGAGGAGGAGAGGAGAGGTAAGGAGGAGGAGAGAGAAGGGGAGAGGTGAGGAGGAGAGGAGGAGGGGAGAAGAGGAGAGGTGAGGAGGAGAGGTAAGGAGGAGAGAAGGGGAGATGAGGAGAGGGGAGGAGGGGAGAGGAGGAGAGGTGTGGAGCAGAGGAGAGGAGAGTTGAGGAGGAGAGTAGGGGAGGGGAGAGGAGGAGAGAGGTGAGGAGGAGAGGAGAGGAGGAGAGAGGAGGAGAGCGGAGAGGTGGGAAGAGGTGAGGAGGAGAGGAGAGGAGGAGACGGGAGAGGTGAGGAAGGGGAGAGGAGGGTAACGGCTCGTGCACACCATGAAACGCTCGGCGACATACCTCCTGTGAAAGCCTCTTTGACGCTGCATCTTGATAGGCTGTCTTGCTCTATTTCCGCGTCTGATTGGTCCATTTCAACCTCGCGCCCCCTGCCGCTGGAACCGCCCAGCATTTCGCTGTCGCAGACTAGAGGCGGCTTGTCTCCGAGCGACTTCACGCTCACGGGGCGGGACTAGGGCGGGACCTTTCGTTAAAGCTACCCAATGACAGCTCTTCCTACACATTTCGTCCCCCCACCCTCCTGTGTACCTCGACCTGAAAACGTTTCTACAGGCTACAGCTCCAAGCTGGAAGCTGGTTTCCACGGCCACAAAATGCTGCGACGAGGCGGAAAAGCGATTTTGCCATTGTAGATGTGCACGAGCCGTAAGGAGGAGGTGAGGAGGAAGAGAGGGGAGGAGAGGAGAGGAGAGAAGGGGAGAGGAGAGGTGAGGAGGAGGAGAGAGAAGGGGAGAGGAGAAATGAGAGGTGAGGAGGAGGGGAGAGAGGAGAGGTGAGAAGAGGTGAGGAGGAGGGGAGAAGAAGAGAGGTGAGGAGGAGAGGAGAGGTAAGGAGGAGAGAAGGGGAGATGAGGAGAGGGGAGAGGTGGAGCAGGGGAGAGGAGAGTTGAGGAGGAGAATAGGGGAGGGGAGAGGAGGAGAGAGGTGAGGAGGAGAGGAGAGGAGGGGAGAGGTGAGGAGGAGAGGAGAGGTGAAGAGGAGGCCTGAGCAGGAGGACAGAGCCGGGGGCGATTGGTCCAATCTGGATGTGTAGGAACGGAACGAGGGAATGAACAAATGAGTGGAGAGGAGATGATAAAAGAGGATTAGAAAAGGAGAGAGAGACGGGGGAGGACGATTGCATGGACACTTATGTCAACAAACCTGAGAGTGGATATAATGAAAGAGTATTGAAAGGAAAGGAGGCGGTGCTGGGCGGGGGCGGGCGAGATAGCATGGGAGAGATAAAGACGGAGAGAGAGAGACAGGGCAACAGTTGGAGAAAGTGAGAGAACGAGCGAGGGAGGGAGCAGACAGAAAATGTAAGGATCATTAAGAGGACGTAGGCCTGGGTATCGTTTAAAAATGACGATACCAGTACCAATACCAGTAGCCTTAAAGCGATACCGATACCAATACAGCAGTGTCTCACAAACCAACTTTTTTATTTATTTTTATGACAAACCATCACAACCCAATTCACAACAGGCCTTATCTATAAATCACAACAGGTCTTATCTATAAGTCGTCAGAAGAGTGAATTTGTGCATAAATGAACATACCTGACCATTTTGATTGCCAGTCCTTCCACATGATCTTAAATTATCTTGAATAGGTAAACCAGCCATTTCAAACAGATATACGTTTGATAAATCACAATTTCATTTTATGCAGGTGTTATTGAAAACATATACACACGTTAAACACTTTATAAGTGAGACAAAATAAGTGCATTTAGGCAGAGTTAACAGGCTCTGTTTTTTCCCCTCTAATCAGTAAAACAATATCACATTTATCATTTTAAATAAGACTATGGAAGAAATTCTGCTAATGTATTTGGTGACTCAAATAAAATCTCCTGCCTGTGTATCCTGATCCAGTCTTTGGGAAGGACTGCATTAGAGTACTTCAATTTTGGCCGATACCGATATTAACATTGTTGTTATGGCCGATAACCGATATTTACCGATGTCGATATGATCTGTATAAAAACAAGTTTCTATGATAATAAAAAAATTACACACTGAAAAACAGATGTAAACACTATGAATTTGAAAAAGAAATGCATTTCTTTATTTCCAAAACATTTGGAAAAGCCCATAGATCAGAGATTTACCACATTGTTTCCTCTCAATGTGAAAATTTTGGCTCATGCCGATAACCGATATTAACATTGCAACATCGGACCAATGCCGATATGTTAAAAAATGACTAACATCGGCCGATACCAATATGACTGCTGATATATCGTTTGATTGGATAAGTTTTGATAGGCTACTACTACTTGGTACTGGTTTATTTCAGCCAATACCTTTAAAACGTATCGAGTATTGATACCCAGGCCTAAGAGGACGCATCGATAGGAAAACTTGGCAAGCAGGCAAAACACGCACGCACACGCACGCACACACACACACACACACACACACACACACACATGCATGTTTGTGCCAAAGGAATGTTTATGAAAGGGAACAGGGGGTAGTATGGCACTGAATCATATGCTAGTTGATATTCCTACAGCATTCCCAATATGGCCTCAGCTCCCACCTTGACTCTTGTGTGTGTGTGTGTGTGTGTGTGTGTGTGTGTGTGTGTGTGTGTGTGTGTGTGTGTGTGTGTGTGTGTGTGTGTGTGTGTGTGTGTGTGTGTGTGTGTGTGTGTTCCTCTCTCTCTCTTTCTCTCAATTGCTGGCAATGCTTGGAAATAGTTTCCAGAAATGAAATGGCTCCATGCAGAATTGCATGCGTCTACATGCACATAATATCGACAGATATAACCGCTCTTTTTCACCCAGATGTATCAGAACACTGCTTGTCTTGAGCTTGGAGAGGAGATGAGCTCACACACAGCGGCACAAGCACAAGAATAGGGATGGGGATTGTTCATTTCTATCGATACCATTTTCGAGACTCCTTAACGATCCAAGTCTTTATCAATAATTGTATATTATTTGGTGGCAAGACGACGAGACAATAAATTCTTAACAGAACTGGTATTGCTTTTATTGCTTAACTGTGAGGTGAGGTAATTCAAGTCTTCTTTATTTAGTTAACGATGGATAACTTGTCAGGCAATTCAATTGAATTCAAACACTTTAATCAATGTATGTTTGAGCACCAGTGATTTGAAGTAAATGACATGGCCCTCAGCTCTCGAGACAGGCACTATCGATAAGCTCAGACCTTACTGATTTTCGCTTTCGAGAAATTATCGATCGAAACCCATTTATAGCGGGTTCTCGATCGCGATCCCTACACACCAATGTGCAGGTATACATAACGTAGCTATTTATACACACCAATGTGCAGGTATACATAACGTAGCTATTTATACACCTATCGCACAGAAAACATAAAGACAGCCCAAAACAACTCTCTGGAGCCATCCCTCTTTTTCACAGCTAACTCAGCTGATACTGACTCGCCTCCTCACTGCCAGGAAGTCGTTTCCCCTCTCCTCCTCTGACTGACTGTCCAACTCTCCATCTGTCTGCTCGCCTCCCTCCCTCCCTCCCTCCCCCCCTCCCTCCCTCCCTCCCTCCCTCCCTCTCAGTCTCTTCTATTGTTTCCATCTCTTGTTTGCTTTGCATGGATTTTGACTGCAGCCAAGGGGCAATTTTGCATGGAGTATGGAGTTCACACACACACACACAGGCATGCGTGTGCACACGGGGGGGGAGAGAAAAACTTGCCTTGGGAGGATTTGTTTATCAAATGTGCTGTCAAATCACGTCAGGCATTTCATGTCAGGGCACACTTCCCAGCCCCGGGCCGCCGCGCTACCCAAAAGAGAGTGTGCCACAATGTCACAGTCACAACTTTCACTACAGCACATTCTTCATATTCTATATATAGAGCAGCACCGTGCATGTGGGTGCCCGGAGATCACTTTATTTATCTGAATTGTAAATTTGCGTTATTGATGTCGGTGTCAAGGATGCCGCTAGCTAGAAGACAAGCCATAAAACGTCGACCGAGGAACGTATTAATGTTTATGAAAAATGCCTCTCTGTAAAACATCGAGCTGAAACATTCCTTGGGATTTCGGGACCGTTTCCCTGAATAATTTATACAAATTTCACGAACAACAACTGGAAGTGAACACATGAATTATACATGTCATCTTGTACTGAGACCTTGTGTTCATGTGTACACTTTGTGTATAAGGTACATTTGCTTGTGTGTGTGCGTGTGTGTGTGTGCATGCGTATGTGCGTGTGTGTGTGTTTGTTTGTGTGTGTGTGTTTTATTCCTAACCTCAATCTGACTCCTGTTCTTGCTGACTGTACAGGAACTCGTGAAGACCTGCATTTCTAGAAGCCCATTCACATGATTGCCATTAGTGATTTCAGTTGAAGGTTCGACTCAGGGCAGCCAACAAGTTTGCTACTTCTGTTGTCTTCCAGGCTATCAACAACACTGCAGGCAATTAATCTGATTTCCTTCTCCCCACTCTCTCCGCCATTTTAGTTCCATCTCACTCACTCCATTTGACTTAATCTCCCCGGGGAAAAAATACCCCCTCTTTGATTTTCTTTCCCCTGTCCAATTTTCTCCATCTCTGTCACCCCTTGCTTTCTCTGATTCTTGTAATCTCCCTCGTCCACTCACTCCACCTCTCTCTCTCTCTCTCTCTCTCTCTCTCTCTCTCTCTCTCTCTCTCTCTCTCTCTCTCTCTCAAACTGTCCGTTTTTATTCTGCTTGGCCAGACTGACCCATATAATATCAGACAGCCTCCTCTAAACTATGTCAACTACAAACTATTCAATCCCCTAATCTATTATCAGATAAAACATCACTCTAAACAACATGTGGAAAATACAGCACTCTACCAAAGCAATTATGCACATGTATGTAACTAGGCCTATGTGTGGTTTGCCTTGCAATAACTGTTCCAGTGCCATTCTCTCCTTCTGCCAGAGTTCTTCTCGCCTTTGTTTTCCTTGTTAGTGTAATGAGTCGTTCTTCCCTTTACTTTAGAATCAGTGAGCTTTGCTTTGCTTCTGGATTTAACTCGTTTCTCCCGTGTTCCCTGTCTTTCCACCAGGATCTCCAGAACACCATGGCGGCTGAGAGTCTTGCTGAGCTCCGCGATTGGCTCTTCCTGCTCCTCCTGTGCCTCACCTTACTGGCTGAGATGCTGGAGCTGGCGGCGGCGGCAATTGCCATGGAGACTGGGGACGTGGAGGAGGGCGCCGTGTGCCCCTTGGTGTGCCGCTGCGATGAGGGTTTTGTCTACTGCAACGACCGCGGCCTCAGCATCATCCCTCCTCTCCCGCTCACGGCTGCCATCCTCTACCTGCAGAGCAACCGGCTGAGCAACGCCGGGCTGCCTCCCTCACTGGAACGCAGCAGTTCCATACGGGTGGTTTATCTGTATGCCAACCAGTTGGATGAATTCCCTATACACCTCCCGCCTTCGTTACGGGAGCTCCACTTGCAGGACAACAATATACGAACGTTACCGCGCTCCTCCCTGGCCAAGTTACCGTTGCTAGAACGTTTACACCTGGACGATAACTCCATATCCACAGTTAGCATCCAGGAGCGAGCGTTTTCTGGGACTCCGCGGCTGCGGCTGCTGTTTCTCTCTCGCAACCACCTGTCCAGCATCCCTGCAGGCCTGCCAGCATCCTTGGAAGAGCTGCGACTGGACGACAACCGGATCAGCACCATACCCACGCATGCCTTCCGAGGGCTCGCCTCCCTGCGACGCCTGGTCCTGGATGGGAACCTGCTGGCCAACACACGCATCGCAGATGACACCTTCTCCCGTCTCTCCAACTTGACGGAGCTTTCACTGGTCCGGAATGCCCTGCAGGCGCCACCTGTCAACCTGCCTTCGGCGCACCTCATGCGACTCCATTTGCAGGACAACGGAATGACCCACATGCCGAGGGGGGCGCTAGATGGCATGCGGCGGTTGCAGAGGCTGGACCTGTCAGGGAACAACCTGACCAGCCTCCCGCGGGGTCTTCTGAAGGACACAGAGGGCCTGGAGCTGCTGCTGCTGCGAGGAAACCCCTGGTACTGTGGCTGCAACCTTCGCTGGCTCCATGCCTGGCTGCATGGCCGGGGCTCAGCGGTGACAGTTAGGGGTCTGATGTGCCAAGGGCCCGAGGCTGTACGGGGCCAGGCTCTCAGAGAGCTGACCGGGCTGATGGAGCAGTGTGAGGGCCCCCCTGCTGGGCCCAGTGCTGGGGTGGGGGCAGAAAGAGGTGGAGATGGTGGAGGAGGGGGTCAAGCAGTGCCCCCGGGCCCCCACGGCAGCGCCACCACCAACTTCCTCCTGGTCCCCACCCAAGGTTCCCTCTTCACCCTGCGGGCCAAGCGGCCAGGCCTGGTGATGCCTCTGCCTCCGGGGGAAGGGGGGCAGGTATCCGGGGAGGCCCTGGAGCTGACTGTAAAACCTCTCTCCCCGGACAGTGTGCTGGTGACCTGGCTGTGCCCGCAGCCAGCGCCCTCCTTCCGCCTGTCGTGGCTGAGGCTGGGCAGCAGCGCGGCCCTGGGCTCCATCACAGAGACCCTGGTTCCTGGAGAGAGGCAGCAGTACCTCCTTACCCAGCTCACCCCTCGCTCTCATTACCTCATCTGCCTCTTGCCGCTACGTCAGGACCCCTCCATAGGGGGCGCCAGTGCGGGCTCGTCTCGGGCTAGCAGCATGGACACGGACAGTAAAGACTCGGCCCCGGCCTGCGCTCAAATAGAGACAGGAGAGGCTGTGGTCAGCACAGGAGGGGCGGGGTCAGATAAGGACGGGCAGGACTCCGAGATAACAGCCCTGCCACTGGCTGGGATCATAGGGGGAGCCACGGCATTGGTCAGCCTGCTGTTGATCTTCGGCATCTTCTGCTGGTATGGACAGAGGGCGGGTTACATGTCGGGAGACTCCGGCTCGTACGGCAGGAGTCGAGGTGGAAAACATTATGATGACTACGTGGAGTCGGGCACCAAGAAGGACACTTCTATCTTAGAGATCAGGGCCCCTCCCGCAGGCTTCCAGATGACAGCCATGGCCCATCAGCCCCTGCAGCCCAAGCTGGAGGATGTCACCTACATCCACACCATTTTCCCCTCCACCACCTCCTCCTCCCACGCCAACGGGACCTACCGGAGCAGCCACGGGGCGGGCAGCCTCAACGGCACCATCCTCAGCCAAACCGGTCACCACCATGTCGGTTACGGCACTAACCGCGGTTACCGAGAGGGTGGCATCCCCGACATAGACTATGCCTACACGTGATGACACAGGGACATGCTCCCTATGCCACCGTTGCCAGGCGCCATTTGTAAGGATGACGACCCCTAGGCCAGTGGCCATTTTGTCCTTGGTTTCCAAAGTACCCTCTGTGCCTCTGCTGGTTCAATTCTGATTGGTTTGCTAAGTAGAAAAGACTGATTTCAGCTATGTTGATTGGACATTGCTATTGAGTGACAGCAGTAAGTCAGTCCTACTATATTATAATATTCTACTGTATATTACATTATACAGTAGACCCGTGTTTCAATGCTACTTATGGTTATAAATGGTTATGTTTTCTCTTTTGGATATCTCAATGTCTTTTCAAACCTACTGTTCTTCTCAGCTCATAATAATACACAGTAACTTATTTGAGGTGGATATACTAGGCTTAGCTGATTTAGCAGGTGATATATTTATAATATGAGGAGAAGGCACTTGATGTGTATAGAGATAGCTCTCAGATCCTCCAACCAACTGTAAGCTGGGGTGCTGTATAGATAAAGGGATGACAGAGAGAGAAATCGATGGTAGTTATAACCCACAGATGACAATGGATCATGGTTGACATGAAAAGATGTGTTCCTAGGCCCCCTCCTCCCCCCCCCCCCCCCCTCCTTTTTAATTTTTCCTCCCACCCCCTTTTTTTTGGCTGACGCTCTTTGCTTTTATTTCTCTGGTGTCTTTTGTGGGGCGGTGAGCAGAGGACGACTTTGTTCTTGCCAAGGGAGCTGACAGCAGTGATAACAGTCGTGACAGAGACGGGAGAGACACAAACAAATGGGGAAACTAATGAGAGGGGGGGGGAGAGAGAGAGCATGAGAGACAACAGGGGGGGAGAGAGAGAGAGAGAGAGAGAGAGAGATGGATGGATGGATAGATGGATGGGAGGAATGGAGACGCTGACGGAGAGAGGTGTGTTGGCTTGGGGCAGAGAGCCAGGGAAGAGGAGGAGAGAATGGAGGAAGATGAGTGAGAAAAAGCAGGGGGTGCGGGTGACAGACGCAGCGGTAGGCGGTAAAGAGGCAGACAAAAGAAAAAGATGTGGGATTGAGATGGGCGGGGGGGGGGGGGGGGGGGGGGGGTAGTTGGAGACGGGAGCCAGCGCGGAAGAGAGGTGACAATTAGAATAATGTGACATCATCATCCAAAGAATAGCTCAAGTGTTGCCCGTAACATATTCACTGACACAATATTTAGCTAGTTTCCACCTTGCATCTTCATTAAAACATAAAGGCAGTATCTTACACCCGGCACAAGGCACAGTACAAGTGCTCAAAGAAGGTACTCAAAACTTTTGTCTCTTTTAATTACCACTGGGTCAGTACATCAACAGACAGTGACCCAGTGGTAATTCAAAGAAAAACACTTTGAGAGTGCTAGAAACTAGCAATGACACTTGCACCGCGCTTTGCGCTGGGTGTGAGATAGGGCCCACCCCCCAGTCTGGTTTATGTCACATACTGTAGCTTGCTATCAGAGTGTCAGTAGGTGGATATGAGAAACAGAGGCACGGCAAGACAATCAGAGAAAGATACCAGAAAGGAAAACCAGTGCAAAGTCCAAAAGACAAATGACTGGTGGCCGAGGAAAGCAATTAAATATCTCCTTCTAAGAATGAGAAAAATGACAAAAACCTGGACTAATATCTGGTTTATTTCTTTTGCAGCTGGTCTCATGATTCGATTACTCCTGCAAATGAACTAAAAGTAATCTCATCATACGTCTTATAATAGTAACTTCGAATTTTCAAGAAGCTGGTTAAACTTAATAAACCGAAAATTTGTTTTAGCAGTGACAGATTTTTCGACGGGGTTCAGAAGAACTATTGCAGGCTAATTGCTCTCTGTCTGAAACCGCTTGATAACAATAGATCTATTCTACAGCATTGTCAAAAACCACAAAAAATAAATATCAATAGTTGTTACTGTTTTCACTCGTAATTCAGGGGAGACATACAAAAAAATACAAGAGTGTAGTTTAAATTTGGGTAGTTTAAGTTGAAGTCTAACTACTATTTGAAAATAACAAACCATTCATTCTCAACGTGAACACACTGCTGAGATTTAAAAGTTGATCCGATTGTTTGAGGGAATCGTTGGTTGACTCAGGGCCTCCAGTTCCACTACTAGGCCTTAGATACTATAACATAGACCAGGTCCTGTTAGCAGGGATCACATCCTGACCGTAACACTGTGGAGTTCAACACACACACACACACACACACACACACACACACACACACACACACACACACACACACGGAAATAAAGGTGGTATCTGCTTTCCAAATGCCTCCCACTGACCCACTGATATCGCTTAAGAGTAGGAACTTCAAAGGAAATGCATACAGCACTAGCAATTACAGCCAGAGATGAAAATAAAGAATAACCAGGCAGGAGAGGGCAGTAGAGGCGGGAGTTGGTCTAGGCAGAGCCTTTCTCTTTGGAGCAGCTCCAGTGGGTTTTTTTTTTTTTTTTTTGCTATTTTTTTGAAGAGCGCCGAAGCCTCCTTTCATGCTGTTTAGTAAAACCTTTTCCTTTAAAGATGTCGCCCTCAGAAGTGATAATGAAAACACTCTTATGTATAAACCGAAAAATGGGCGCAAAATGTTATTCCATTTACTGGGTCCGTCGTCTTGTTTTCTACGCAGATGAATAAAGACTTCTAAAAAGGAAAAGCAGTTTCACGCCTTCTCATTTGTGTGTGTTTTTGTGTGTACGTGAGTGTGTGAGTGTGCGTGCTTGTGGGTGTGCGCTCGTGGACTTCATTAAATAAGAAACAAAAGCTGGAGATATAAAATAATGCACTGTGGTGGCTAAAAGAGATCAATGTGAAGCTCACATTATTAATATGATTTATGACGAGACAGAGCGGGCCTCGTGAAATCAAACACACTGGATGAATACATCAGCGCCGCCTATACGCTCCAATTCTACCATTTGGAAAGGATGTGCCAGCTGTGTTGGCATGTGTTTCTGTGCGTGTGTGTGTGTGTGTGTGTGTGTGTGTGTGTGTGTGTGTGTGTGTGAATGACCAAGCCAGATTGAGTGACTGTGCATGCGTGCGTGTGTGTGTGTGTGTGTGTGTGTGTACGGATGTGTTGTTTATGCTCTGTGCTCCTGACTTTGAGTGAAGACATGCGTCTCATTCTAAGTGAGTGCTAATGCCTGTGTAAGCATGGATCAATATAACGAACGGGGGAGTGTATAAGTGTCCATCTTGGACTAACTGCTTGCGACGGCTGCGTGTGAAGGAGAAACAGTCCGTCAAGGAAATGTTCTGGGTACTATATAGAAATGCTTCTCTGTATATGCCGCATGTGCGAGAGAGACAGAGACACTATGGCACGTATGTCTATAGGCTCTGTGTGTGTGTGTGTGTGTGTGTGTGTGTGTGTGTGTGTGTGTGTGTGTGTGTGTGTGTGTGTGTGTGTGCACTGTGCACCCACGCATACTCTAAATGTGAATGCAGCTCCGCTATATCTCCACCTCTGTGCTCTGAACAACACCCTGAGTGCGTAAGAGTCATTATGCGCACCATATTCACTGCTGCAGTCCATTATCTCGCCTCAAGACCAATGGCACAATTATTACACTCGTATTATTCTACACCCAACAAAAAGATGGACACTCAAAGAATTGATTAATACTTAATTGAGTTTGGATTTTGTTCATTCACTGCAACAAAAGGGATGGAATCGCAGCGTACTCCTCAGACATGCTTCCAATAAATAACATGGAGGACAATCAACTGCATTTATTCTCTGGGACACTGAAATGTACTGAAATCAATTATATGACTAAAAAGGTTGAACAACTCAAACATGCATTGTTTATTTTAACAGGTACAATTGAGGGTATCTACAGCTTTTTAGCTAAATATGTCCATGTGATGCCTTGCCTTGTTAATCAGTGCATTATTTATATTTATTTATATTATATATATTTATATTTATATTTATTATTATTTATGACTTCTCTTTGATCAACTTAACAGTGCGCACCAATATGGGCGGTAGCAGAGGCGGTGAGACTATGCAAAGCGACGTTGCACTGTTAAGTGTGTCAAGAGCGTTTGCCCGCGCTGTATAAGCGTATTCGCCAAAAGGTCAACATCTTCCTTGAATTGCACGCAGCCATACACAGTACATTTCAAGGTGACTGTGAGAGCAATGAGATACATTGTGATTGTAAGACCGCTCACACGTTCAGATCTCCCTCCACACACACTGCGGGTTGAACTCACATCATGGTCAAGGGCGCAGAGGGAGAAAGAAAGAAAGAAAGAAAGAAAGAAAGAAAGACATAAACAGACAACTGCAATATACTACATTGGCAAAATATTGGCTCACTCATAAGTGCACAAGAAAACAAACCCACACAGGCTCGCCCACACGCACTCAAAACATAAACTTGTATTTATTTCCAAACCCCACACCCTTATCCTTATCTCACATGTGCTCCCTATTAGGGATGCACAATATACTACGTATATGGGGCCAATAAATTATCAGCTGATAATGGGAAATGTATATTATTTTGTATTATTCCGACAATTAAATGATAGACGATTATCGGCTCTAACCGCGCCGGGCCCACCGTTCTCTCCAGTTACAAATGGGCCCACCTTTGGCCACAATCTGCCCGACTGATCACGCATTTTTGTTGTTTAGTGAGATAGCTTGAATAAAGTTTGTTTGTGTGTCTTCTTGCTTGCAAAAACAAATACAATAAAGTCAGTCTAAAAACATGAAACACATCTGTGTGCACGCGTACCTTTTCTGTAGAGCGGAGACAAGCCTCCAGACGGGCCCCCAGAGACCAGCCAATCACTGCTAGCTCAAGGGGGTTCTGCAGCACAGAGCGCCAGCTTGGCACTGTGGCATGTTTTGTTTTGTTGTTGATTCCACCTGTAGTACTCCCTTATCGGACCCCCGCCACTCTGACTCCATTTTCCCGGGCCCAAAGTGTTGTATTGTCTTTTTGACAAGATAGCTAGCGACATTTTGTCTGTGTTAAAATGGGGGGGGGGGGGGGAGGGGACAAGTCGTGCTCATTGAAGGGAGACGAGAGTCTACAGAGTATTTGTAACATTTCGGCAGTTTATTAGCTGAAATTAGTTAACATTCAACAGTTCAACTGTTTGGCTGTCTCTGTAGATGTTGTTTTAATAACGTTTTATTAGTTGAGATTCAGCAAACAGATTCTGTTTGCTTCCCGTCCCACACACCTACACCTAGTGTAATGTGTCAAATAACTGTTGAAATACTCTAGACCAGGGGTGCCCAAATTCTTTCCCATGAAGGGCCAAAACTCAATCTGGGTGGAGGGCCGAGGGCCAAAAATAAATGTTGTGGAATTACATTAAAATGTATTGTGTTTTATAGAAAATTAACATTCTAAATCTAAAATAACATTTCAATATAGAGCAAAGCTCTTAGGAGGGCCCCCCATCGCAAATAAAAAAGTTTATTTTTTGCCTTTTTTGCATGTTTGAATCTGTTTTAGCCATATTTAGTGGAATATCTCATTTTAAACACACCAATGTTATTGTCTATTGATTTAATTGCTCTCACACTCAGGCCTGGCCTGGCATACAATTTTTTTTTTTTTTTTTTTTTTTGCATTTTTCCCCCCAAATCCGTGGCGGGCCAAAACAAACAGAGCGCGGGCCAAACTTGGCCCGCGGGCCCCAAATTGGGCACCATTGCTCTAGACTGTCTGTAGGCGGACTATCCAAATAGAGTGTTACCGTCAGGGATGGAAGTGGATCAAGATAATGATGTAACGTTAGGCCTATGGAAACTGCTGCTCCTGAGATGAGGGCAGAGCCCCCCCGCCCCCCTCTCCTCCAATCACTCTCACACTGCAGGTACGAACTCAGCTTCTGTTGGGGTTTTTTTTTTACTTACCTCGGCCGTGTGTGCTTGGTTATTGTGCAGGCTTGCAATAGCCTACTTGTAGTTTGTTGTCGTGTGGCCGTATGGGCCTTCAACATCACTGAATGTCAAACTGTATTAATTTGGCGGGTTTGAGCAAATGATTGGTCAAATCCATGGTGCCGCGACCATGGTTATGAAATAGCCTATCAGTTGTGCTGCTTAAATATCAGTAGGTCACTGTTTAATGATACATCTATGCTACTGTCCAGGCAGGGTGGTGTGTTGGTTGGTGTGTGATGTGGTGCTTTCAGCCTATATACTCTGACAGATGTGTTGGTTTCAGCTTATATACTCTGACAGGGGTGTTGGTTTCAGCTTATATACTCTGACAGGGGTGATGTGTTGGTTTCAGCTTATATACTCTGACAGGGGCAGACAGGCTGCCAATGGACAGACAGCCTGTCGCTGTCCATCGACGGTGGTGCTGAACCGTTCATCAGTCGATGCATGTATAGAGCGCCGCTCGCTGTACTTGGTGCTGAAACATTTGAACATGACTGGCAACCTTTTTTTCCCTTCTTGTTCAGAACAAGCTTGTCTGTAAAGTGGCTTCACTCTATGCTTTCTTACACATATTACTTGGATCAATAAGTAACAAATTGTGTTTTTGGATAGGATAGGGGATATATAAGCTATTTTACAGTTGCGACTTTTAAAATGGGTTTATCAGAAGGGCCCACTGAGAATGCTCCGCCCCGTCTGGGCTGAGAGTGTAGCTCCGCCCAGACAAAGCTACACTCAACAATATCTATAGAAAATGAGTTGTTTACAGGGGAAATTCCTTTGGATGCCTTTAAGCAAAAAATTACATAGGGGCCCGGGCCAGTCTACTACAGTCAACTCCTCCACCCTCATCAATAAACTCCAACTGGTCCAAAACGCAGCCGCCCGTCTCCTCACCCAGACCAAATCCTGGCACCACATCACCCCACTCCTTCAACAACTCCACTGGCTTCCCATCTCCTCCCGGATCACCTACAAAATCCTCGTCATCACTTACAAAGCTCTCCACCAACTGGCCCCCCCATATCTCATCAACCTCCTCTCCCCCTACCAACCCTCCCGTTCCCTCCGATCCACCTCTGCCGGCCTTCTCTCCACCCCCAAATCCAACCTCCGCAGTTTCGGCAACAGAGCTTTCTCCAGGGCAGCTCCCAAGCTCTGGAACTCTCTCCCCCCAGACATTAGAGAATCAGACTCCCTCACCATCTTCCAATCCCGCCTCAAAACCCATCTCTTCTCCTCTGCCTTCTCCTAGCTCCCCCTGCCTATCCCTGTGTGCCTGTGTCGTGTTTGTCCATTGTCTGTTGCACTTACGTCGTCCCCGCCCCTTTAGTGTTTCTTTGTTTGTAAAGCGTCTTTGAGTCCTAGAAAAGCGCTATATAAAACCCATGTTTATTATTATTATTATATTACAGTATATGGCTTTTTGTCACTGCGTTTTGTCTGCAGACTAAGCAGCTTTCGCTTCTATAAAAGCTTTTATTTCTCTATTGAGTGATGCACTTTACTACTTAATACATTGACATGTGTGATTTGACAGATTATGCCAAAGCATTTCATTTGAATGTAGAAGGAATCTCTTGCACTACAGCCCCTCCACAATGGGAGATCGGTGCTCTCAGACGAGGACAGAATACTGGAAAAGTCGAATTGGCTGGAGCACACAAAATCACTGGCAAACAAATTTAATAAGGTGCAAAAACTAACGCTTGGATGCGAGCAGCGTCTTCTTCAGTTTTTGCACCTTATTAAATTTGTTTGCCAGTGATTTCGTGTGCTCCAGTCAATTCTACTTTTCCATTTAATTTGAATTCTTAGACAAAATGCTCTATAAAAGCCAAAGTATGTTTGTGATTTTATGTACTTTACTAGAAAAAATAAATATTAAAAATACATTTGAAGAATGAGAACTGTTTTGTTGTGTTCACAATAGTGATGTCAGTTAGATTTGGTTAGGTCAGAGAGCTACGGAATATTAAATCATCCATCTTTGCTTACTACATGTTAGCCTTTCTTACTCTCAGGTTTGCATAAACTACAGGTTACTGTATTAACTTCTTTGTAAAAATAGAAGAATGTGAAATTATCGGTTATCTTATCGGTATCGGCCATGAGAAGCAGGTATCGGTTATCGGTATCGGCTGGGGAAAAAAATCCATATCGTGTATCCCTAGTACAATCCCAACTCAAATCAGAAAGTTATCTCATCAGGACCGGGGAAAATGTCCTCATAAAGATACAAGTCCAAGAAACAAACACAGGCACAGACAGAGGAGCTGCTACACCTTGGAGCGACACGGGATCGGCCGTCCCCACGGACCCACCGAGCTGGATAACAAACACATTTCTCCCACACACACACACACACACACACACACACACACACACACACACACACACACACACACACACACACACACACACACACACACACACACAGAGCCAGGGAAATACCTCTGATGTACGAAGTGATCCAGCAACAACAATAACAAAACAGCAACTTGTGGCCTGTGATTGTCTGCAGCGGTTGGTTGGAGATAGATATCAATGGAATAGGAGGTACGGTGGTGCAGTGGTAAGCACTATCGCCTCACAGCTCGAAGGTCGTGGGTTCGATTCCCACCTGGGCCGATGTGAACACTGAAGGAATGCGTGCCCGTCCGCATGTCCTCGAGTGCCCACCACCCGGGTGGGGGTCGGCAAAATGGCCTTTCTGTGTGGAGTTTGCATGTTCTCCCCGTGCCTCCCGGGGGTCTCCTTCATATAGGAACCCCCTTCACAAAAACATGCAACATCCTGGTTGCTTATATGGTTCCTCCTCTGATCGTTAAGGGCGCCTGTTCAGAGGGAGGGGAACTGGTTGGAATAGCGTGAACCTCCCACGTGCTATGTCCTACCGGTGAAGCTTCCTCGGGCAGGTGAAAAGAAGCGGCTGACTTGACTGCCCATGTCTCGGAGGATGCATGGAATCAGTCTCGGCTCTCCCCAGATCGGCAGAGGATGGAGTAGCAACCAGGATTGAGTAATTCAAATGAGCACTAAACGGGGGATAAAAATGGGATAAAAAAATCGGGAAAAAAACATAAAAAAAAAAAAAAAAAAAAAAAAAAAAAAAAAAAGATATCAATGGAATAAACAAGGCGGAGCGTAGACCCAGAAAGCTGCCGGGTATTCTAACAACACTGACTGGATGAATTAGGCTGTCTATCGGCCAGGGGGGGCCAGGGGGGGGGGCACTTTGGTGCCGGTGCAAGACCCCGCGAGGGAGAGGGGGAGAAAAGAAGAGAACGATGATGCTGAAATCGTCCCAAATAAGATCAGCAAATTCCACTTGTATTGCAATTGTCGGCTATTCAATTTCCCAGTGTGCTGTATCTTTTTATTTAGCTACATTATTTATGAGCCTGTAGACCGCAGAAAACGTTTAGTGACCCGGCAGATAGGCAACAAGAGCATTTGATATTGAACTGAATTAAAAGCATTTATAACCTTAAGTAGTCTTTGTGCTTCTCGCCTGTCTTTGGCCGACAGGGTGAATAATTGATGAATTCTCTCTCTTCAAATGAAGAGAGAGAAACCATCAGGCATTCGGTTTCATCTGCTGGCCGCGTTGAGCAAACTGTGCCCAGAAACAACTTGCTGCTGCTCAGGAGCGTTCCAGGCCGTGGATGTGGTCTGATGGGGGCCTCCACTTGTAGGCTGGTAGTTATGGCAACTTGTGATTTCTCCGGCTAACGGCCCTCTGCCTCTCTCGTGCACAGGGCAGGCAGACACACTTCAGACACTAAATACATACACAATCCAGAGTACACCAAATTATTCATTGCTTGGCTGAAAATGCCACAGAGCTGTTTGTGATAGAAAGTACAAGAGGTCCAGCACACACACGACACAACCCTCATTTGAAGGTTAAATCGCTTGATTTAGGGCTCCATATCTATGACTAAAATTACATCCCACTCGTACTTTGGAAGATATTAGGATCACAAGTATTAATCATAATCATTTGTCTAAATTATTCGAAGGACACATTTATTTTATTTCACTGGTGTTTTTGCTATATGTGAATATGATTATGCATAATTACTGTGCAGTCTTAGCTTGATTGCACTAAGAACGGAGTAAACGCAATTACGCAGAAAGTGGTATTGAGAAAAATCTCAATGCGGGTGGTTTCATCTATAATGATAATGAGACACAAACTTTAGATTTAGGATATATACATGGATTAGACACCCTCACACACTGAACGCCACAACTCACTTGCTGCTGAACTTGAAGACAGAGGCAGTTTGAGTAAACTCTGGTTTTATCCGTGTCTCTTCACTGAGCGACCTTGTTGGGACTGAGTTGACCTCTGTCTCCAGAGGCAGTCCTTGAAGTTTTGACTCTACACATGAAAGACAAACCCACTCTTAGCTCCCTTTCAATTCAGTCGATGCAGCGAGTGGACTCGCTCGTAAACTCAGAAGAAACCCAACTCCACATCAAATGCTCTTCTTGGAATGACTGAGGATAAATGCTCCCTGTTTTGATCACTGAAACTGTGTTGAGTTGAAAGTGAATCAGCCCCAAATTTTAGAGCTTTACAAAACAAGAATCTTACACTCGACAATTACTGAAATACTCTCACCTTACCTGTAACAATTATTGAAAATGATTGAACTGGATTATTTAAAATCTGACAGACATCAGGGTACCAGTTAAAAATCTGAATCACAGCAGGACCTAGCTATTTAACAAAAAACTTGAATATTGACATGACTGAGAGGCCGCCGCCAACCAATCAGCTAAATCTACATCTTATGTGTCCATGACAACACAGATGTAGTTAACAGCATCAGTCTGGGACCAGATGGGTGTTCTCTTTCCTCTGGCATCATTACTATGAACTCGCTGCACCATATCCATCATCGACTGCATCGAGCGCTACATACATACTATACTAAACTGCTCCCAACAATCCCACTATCTTGATGCGTGCGCTGCTAAACGCTGTGACCTGTGAAAGGCCGCTGTAAGCAACTCGTTGCACTATATCGCCATCATCTACTTCAGGGATACTCAACTTGCTTTGCCCGGGGGCCACTTTCGTGAAATGATAGAAGGGCAGGGGCCAGTTAATAAACAAACAATATACATTTTCTGTAGCGGATTGTAGGTTTTTGGAGTGTCAGCCAGAGTTTAGTCTGACAATGTTGTGCACGCAGCACACCGGATAGTTAGTTAGGTTAAGTTAGTACATACATAAGTTCCTGGGTAGCAAGCAGACGGCGGTATTTGACAATTTAGCAGCTAAATCATAGATTATTGAAAGATATTCCATATTCCAGGCTGAAATGCTATAACAGAAGTGGAGTATTGACCAGAATGACATGAACATTTGGACACTTATTCAGCGGGTATCTTGCATGTTGCGTTCAGGTGCACTGTAAAAAAAAAAAAAAAAAAAAATGCAATTCCATCGCGGGCCACACAGGGGGCGCCTGCGGGCCGCATGTGGCCCGCCAGTTGAGTATCACTGATCTACTTCATCTCCCACTTCAACGCTACATTCGCTACTAACTGATCAACCTGTCTGTCAGTCCGGCCTCTAACCAGGGAGGTGACCCCGTTCCGTCTACGGACAAGGCGGAGTGGCGTGCCTGACCAAGTTGGTGCCCTAGGCAAGATTTTTGCTGGTGCCCCCCCCCCACAAAAGGCTGTTTAATAACAGCCTTTTGTGTTGTACTGTATGTAGCCTATACAGTAATTATGTTTTTGTTTTAACTACAAACATAAATAAACGTCACGTTACAATGGGCATGACGCTTCTGATGTCACCGCTAAAACTGCTGCCTGCAGTGCAGGCTCAGAATCGCCCTTCCCCCACTCTGGGAAAAAGCTCTGAGCAGGTAGAAGGTGGCACGGCCGCGCAGGGGGTGGGGTGGTATGGATTAGGGACCATGGTGAAAGTGCTGCAGCCCAGGCAGCCAGAAAGCCAGAATTAGATAAATGATTTCACTATTATTTAAAGACTTAAGACGTTGTTGTGCTTATTTTTTGTCTACTATTGCAAAATAATAGTAGGCCTATTATCATGAAAAAGTATTTGTAAAAAAAAAAAAAAAAAAAAAAAAAAAAATTACCCTCTCTGGCGCCCCTAACGGCTCAAGCGCCCCTAGCATTTGCCTAGTTCGCCTAATGGACGGCACGCCACTGACAAGGCGAACAGGATAAGTTGATAAATAGCTCCTATAAATAGCCTTGTGCGCACGCGCCCGCTTATGTGACCTGACCAAATTGCGCATGTGATGAGAACATGTGTGGGCAGACAATGAGGGCCCCTAGCTGGCTGGTGGGGTGAGAGGATTCGAGGGGTTAGTTCAAAACCCATTGGTGAGATTACGATGATGAGTCCTTTGACTTTGCTCAGTAAGCTATGATTACAAAGATGAGAAAATGGAGGCTTATTGTCAGGCTGCATTATACTTAATTATCCTAATAACGCCGCATACAATGAGGAGAATCATCCCCCCCCGATGTGCTTTTACTTTCCATATCTATTCTTTCCTCTGTCCTCCTCGTGTGTCTCACATCCAGTCAGAATGATCTGCACGGCTGGTTCAGTGAAGCGGGTTGTATTCAGATGTCAAAAGTCTAAATGAAAAACATCAATCACCAAAAGATGATAATCTTATATCATTAAAGAAAAATACATTCATCAGGTGATTGTGGCCTTGCTCCTCTTAAATTTTTTCGAGAACGCTTATCGGGCTGAGGAGCCAAGGAGACGAGGACTTTGGATGTGCAGCCAAAGTCTTAATGCCTGCCTGATTACTTGTCTGGCACTAAAAGTAATATTTCTAAAGAAGGCCAGGCAGTTGTACACTATTATTGTTATAAAGAAGTAGGAAAGCTAAACGGGTTATAGGCATAGTGAGGCATTGCAGTACATTAAGTGCCTCTGCAGGGAATTGACCCCTGACCTACACAGTGGGGGGAGACACACAGGTTTGACAGCTGGAGGCTTTCCAATCTGACTGTGAAGTGCTGCTGTATGCCTTCAAAATACAATATCAACACACTGGTTACATTCAGCCAGCCATTTTCAATGTTTACTTTTCCAACCATCATTTCCCTTACAGGAATCATCTTCCCCACCAACAATCTTTGGCGTTACCCGAGGGGAAATAGCAAAACTACCTTTAGCATTGTCCATTATTAGTACTTCATCCCAGAGCGGAGGACCATCACTTGGCCTAACTCTGCGAAACAAACCAACACACAGGGTTGATGCAGGTTTCAACAAGTTAAATCTGAGACTTTTTAAGACCAGTATGAATGCAATTTAAAACCTATTTCACTTCCATACTGGCAAAAACAGTACGAGGGATGTGGAGGGAAATCGGACTTTGATGCTCCCGATGTGAAACAATCCTGGGTGATGGCAGCATGCGTTTGCTGCTGGCTTGATGTTTCTCAGACTTCCCGTGTGACGACTCGAATGCTTTTATACACAATGTTCCTCATTTAAACATTTTCTTGCACAAGGTTATTTTCAACCGGCTTCAACCAAGCACTAAATTCGCTGCCAGATCTCATTGAACTTGCACTTAGCCATACGTTAGCCGACACACCACATCGCGACGTGACATACTAGCTCGGGTGTGCTCCGATACATTCTGAATGGGCTGCCCTGTTTGCATTAGTGTTTATTAGTTCCACATTGGTTTCGTTTTGTAGTTGTGTTACAGCGTGATCAATATTTGTTCTCTCCAAAAACACATTTAAAAGCGAGACTGAAGTTGCAACTCTAGAAAAGTAACGTTAACTTCATAATCCGTCCAATTCTTTAGACCTGTCCAAAGCAAAATCACATTTAAGACATTTTAAGGTTTAGAATTCAGATTATTGGATTTTAGACTTTTGAAGGCCCCCGGAAACCCTGCAACACATGTGAACACAGCACTCCGCGTTGATGACCGTAGCTCTGATGGGCCAAATGCTGATGATCAAGCTGACTCCTCTTCTCTTTTACTCTCTCATTCACTCCATCTCTCCGTCTCCCACATCGGCCCAATCAGCCTAATGAGGCCTCGTGCTTCCTCCTTCCCTTCCTCCGCGCTAAAGTGCCGATTGATCGGAAGGGTGGGAAAGCTTTTAACGAGGGCGGGGTGGGAGAGAAATAATTAGCACGAATGAGCTTTTCTGCAAACTCCGTCAGTTTGGCTTCTGTGTTTTCGTTTATTTACCGACGCGGACATCATTAGGGATTAACTCCCCTGGGGTATGTTAACTTCTCAGTGTCGGGGTGTCCATCAATCTGAAGCTGTATATTGAGGCCCGTTTGTCTGATGCCAATGTCTTGCTTCTTGCTTTGCCGTGGGGTCTAAATGGAAGGGGGAGGGGAGAGGACGCAGCTCCTGGAGATGCACAAACCACAAACCAGCAAGGAGCATCTACTGTAACCTTCTCCTTCAGCTTCCCACTCAGATTGAGATAGAAAGTGGACACCAGAGTGTCTCAAGGGAACTGGGGGCAGTGAACCTTGAAAGCTCAAAATGTTCGATACACAGAGAATGTTCATATCGCTACCCGGATGACCAGTAAAGTGGTCTCTCTGTGACAGTTGTACCACAATTAACTTAGACATATCTGGGTTACAAAGCTGGAGCGGTGGCACTGTCTAAATGCATGTTGGAGCCACTGGGGCCTCTGAACTTTGCCCATGGCAAAGACACAGATAATAGAAGGGGACAGAGTGGACAAAACAACATGGCAAAGACACAGATAGTAGAAGGGGACAGAGTGGACAGATAGTAGAAGGGGACAGAGTGGACAGATAGAAGAAGGGGACAGAGTGGACAGATAGAAGAAGGGGACAGAGTGGACAGATAGTAGAAGGGGACAGAGTGGACAGATAGTAGAAGGGGACAGAGTGGACAGATAGTAGAAGGGGGCAGAGTGGACAGATAGTAGAAGGGGACAGGGTGGACAAAACAACATGACTTGAGCGCAGCACACAGTGTGCGAATCGAGTGTCTAGATTTAAGCAGAGAAAAGACGAGAGTCACTAGCACAGACGATCACAAACCTCAAGAAACTACGGAGCAAACACAGTTGAAATCCTGAAGATTAAACAAAATGGCAGCGGCAAACACAGTTTAGCAGATGTGTGAAGTGGAAATGCAGAACCTGATTCCTCAGAGAGGCGCTCTGATCATCTAAAGCCTTAAAGATATGAAAGACGCCTACAGCCTTTCATTTGCCATTTGCTTTTGCCATCACAAATGAGCCATTTCCAGAGGGAGTCTGAGTCATTTCATATTCATATCATATATCACATTTTTACCAGGAGGAAATTAGTCTAGCTTACTTATTACCTCTCCCCAAATGCAACATTACTATACAGGGAACATGGTAATTATAGCAAGCATAGCACCATAGTATCTAGCTACTGTTACAATGTTACAATGCTACTGTACCTACCAATACAAGGATTTAAAAAAATAATTTCAAAATTAAGTATAGAAGAGGCAACGTTTAATACACAGCTTCCATTCAAGTCTAGTCTAGAAGAATCACAATCTTAGTGATTTCCCCAGAGCCTACTGTACAACATACCAGAGCCTACTGTCCAGCATACCAGAGGCTACTGTCCAGCATACCAGAGCCTACTGTCCAGCATACCAGAGCCTACTGTACAGCATACCAGAGCCTAGTGTACAGCATACCAGAGCCTACTGTACAGCATACCATAGCCTAAAGTACAACATACCAGAGCCTACTGTACAACATACCATAGCCTACTGTACAACATACCAGAGCCTACTGTACAACATACCAGAGCCTACTGTCCAGCATACCAGAGCCTACTGTACAGTAGGGGTGGGGGAAAAAATCGATACACCACAGTATCGCGATATTTTGCCTGACGATATTGTATCGATATTTGGACGCCAAGTATCGTTTTTTTTTTTTTTTTTGCAGGCCATGCCAGGCCACCGGGCTACTATAAACTTTAGTTCCAAGGCCAGCAGTAAACAAACGGTAGCATATTTTCATTTTGTTTTAACAGTAACAGTTTTGTCATAACAGTAATTTACAAATTCCCCAGTTACTGAATGGGCTGCACAAGATGTTTTGTGTAAGTGAAGTGAAGTTGCAAAAACTACATAAGTACAGTAGTCCACACACACATCCAGTTAAGGTGGACTGTAAGTAGACTGTAACAAACAGTTCAGTTTGTCAGGTGCATGCAACTATGACATGACTTTATGAAAGTTGTTGGTCTGTCTACTTGACAATGTTGCTGCAATAAAATGGTTGAAGTCAGATGTACAGACTGAAAAATTGTTCTTATATAAACCAGATGTTGACAAAGTTTTCCTTTGGGGACATCATTTGCAGTTGAAAATGTAAGAAATCGCAATATATCGAAATATCGAAATATTCAATATATCGCAATATCAATATATCGAAAATATCGCAGTATCGCAATACTATCGTATCGCAATACTATCGTATCGTGACTCAAGTATCGTTTCAGTATCGTAGCGTGGGCATCTGGTGATTCCCACCCCTACTGTACAGCATACCAGAGCCTACTGTACAGCATACCAGAGCCTACTGTACAGGATACCAGAGCCTAGTGTACAGCATACCAGAGTCTACTGTACAGCATACCAGAGCCTACTGTACAACATACCAGAGCATACTGTACAACATACCAGAGCCTACTGTACAACATACCAGAGCCTACTGTCCAGCATACCAGAGCCTACTGTACAACATACCAGAGCCTACTGTCCAGCATACCAGAGCATACTGTACAACATACCAGAGCCTACTGTACAACATACCAGAGCCTACTGTACAGCATACCAGAGCCTACTGTACAACATACCAGAGCCTACTGTACAACATACCAGAGCCTACTGTACAGCATACCAGAGCCTACTGTACAGCATACCAGAGCCTACTGTACAGCATACCAGAGCATACTGTACAACATACCAGAGCCTACTGTACAACATACCAGAGCCTACTGTCCAGCATACCAGAGCATACTGTACAACAACATACCAGAGCCTACTGTACAACATACCAGAGCCTACTGTACAGCATACCAGAGCCTACTGTACAACATACCAGAGCCTACTGTACAGCATACCAGAGCCTACTGTACAACATACCAGAGCCTACTGTACAGCATACCAGAGCCTACTGTACAGCATACCAGAGCCTACTGTACAACATACCAGAGCCTACTGCACAGCATACCAGAGCCTACTGTACAGCATACCAGAGCCTACTGTACAACATACCAGAGCCTACTGTCCAGCATACCAGAGCCTACTGTACAACATAACAGAGCCTACTGTACAGCATACCAGAGCCTACTGTACAACATACCAGAGCCTACTGTACAACATACCAGGCAGAGCCTACTGTACAACATACCAGAGCCTACTGTACAGCATACCAGAGCCTACTGTACAACATACCGATTTTGGTATCAAAATTAATTTCAATTGAATGGTGAACGCCCCAGTGGCTTACCTGGTAGAGCATGTACCACTAAGGCTAGTCCTTCCCGTGGCCGGCCCGGGTTCAAATCCGACCCATGGCCCTTTGCCGCATGTCATTACCTCTCCCTCTCTCTACTGCACCTTTCCTGTCTGCTTACTGTCCTGCATGTCATTACATCTCACTCTCTCTACTGTACCTTTCCTGTCTGCTTACTGTCCCGCATGTCATTACCTCTCCCTCTCTCTACTGTACCTTTCCTGTCTGCTTACTGTCATTACCTCTCCCTCTCTCTACTGTACCTTTCCTGTCTGCTTACTGTCATTACCTCTCCCTCTCTCTACTGTACCTTTCCTGTCTGCTTACTGTCATTACCTCTCCCTCTCTCTACTGCACCTTTCCTGTCTGCTTACTGTCATTACCTCTCCCTTTCTCTACTGCACCTTTCCTGTCTGCTTACTGTCCCGCATGTCATTACCTCTCCCTCTTTCTACTGCACCTTTCCTGTCTGCTTACTGTCCCGCATGTCATTACCTCTCCCTCTCTCTACTGTACCTTTCCTGTCTGCTTACTGTCCGCATGTCATTACCTCTCCCTCTCTCTACTGTACCTTTCCTGTCTGCTTACTGTCATTACCTCTCCCTCTCTCTACTGTACCTTTCCTGTCTGCTTACTGTCATTACCTCTCCCTCTCTCTACTGTACCTTTCCTGTCTGCTTACTGTCCCGCATGTCATTACCTCTCCCTCTCTCTACTGTACCTTTCCTGTCTGCTTACTGTCCCGCATGTCATTACCTCTCCCTCTCTCTACTGCACCTTTCCTGTCTGCTTACTGTCCCGCATGTCATTACCTCTCCCTCTCTCTACTGTACCTTTCCTGTCTGCTTACTGTCCGCATGTCATTACCTCTCCCTCTCTCTACTGTACCTTTCCTGTCTGCTTACTGTCATTACCTCTCCCTCTCTCTACTGTACCTTTCCTGTCTGCTTACTGTCCCGCATGTCATTACCTCTCCCTCTCTCTACTGCACCTTTCCTGTCTGCTTACTGTCCCGCATGTCATTACCTCTCCCTCTCTCTACTGTACCTTTCCTGTCTGCTTAATGTCCGCATGTCATTACCTCTCCCTCTCTCTACTGTACCTTTCCTGTCTGCTTACTGTCATTACCTCTCCCTCTCTCTACTGTACCTTTCCTGTCTGCTTACTGTCCCGCATGTCATTACCTCTCCCTCTCTCTACTGTACCTTCCCTGTCTGCTTACTGTCCCGCATGTCATTACCTCTCCCTCTCTCTACTGCACCTTTCCTGTCTGCTTACTGTCCCGCATGTCATTACCTCTCCCTCTCTCTACTGTACCTTTCCTGTCTGCTTACTGTCCGCATGTCATTACCTCTCCCTCTCTCTACTGTACCTTTCCTGTCTGCTTACTGTCATTACCTCTCCCTCTCTCTACTGTACCTTTCCTGTCTGCTTACTGTCCCGCATGTCATTACCTCTCCCTCTCTCTACTGCACCTTTCCTGTCTGCTTACTGTCCCGCATGTCATTACCTCTCCCTCTCTCTACTGTACCTTTCCTGTCTGCTTACTGTCCGCATGTCATTACCTCTCCCTCTCTCTACTGTACCTTTCCTGTCTGCTTACTGTCATTACCTCTCCCTCTCTCTACTGTACCTTTCCTGTCTGCTTACTGTCCCGCATGTCATTACCTCTCCCTCTCTCTACTGTACCTTTCCTGTCTGCTTACTGTCATTACCTCTCCCTCTCTCTACTGTACCTTTCCTGTCTGCTTACTGTCATTACCTCTCCCTCTCTCTACTGTACCTTTCCTGTCTGCTTACTGTCCGCATGTCATTACCTCTCCCTCTCTCTACTGTACCTTTCCTGTCTGCTTACTGTCCCGCATGTCATTACCTCTCCCTCTCTCTACTGTACCTTTCCTGTCTGCTTACTGTCCCGCATGTCATTACCTCTCCCTCTCTCTACTGCACCTTTCCTGTCTGCTTACTGTCATTACCTCTCCCTCTCTCTACTGTACCTTTCCTGTCTGCTTACTGTCCCGCATGTCATTACCTCTCCCTCTCTCTACTGTACCTTTCCTGTCTGCTTACTGTCCCGCATGTCATTACCTCTCCCTCTCTCTACTGCACCTTTCCTGTCTGCTTACTGTCATTACCTCTCCCTCTCTCTACTGTACCTTTCCTGTCTGCTTACTGTCCCGCATGTCATTACCTCTCCCTCTCTCTACTGTACCTTTCCTGTCTGCTTACTGTCCCGCATGTCATTACCTCTCCCTCTCTCTACTGCACCTTTCCTGTCTGCTTACTGTCATTACCTCTCCCTCTCTCTACTGTACCTTTCCTGTCTGCTTACTGTCCCGCATGTCATTACCTCTCCCTCTCTCTACTGTACCTTTCCTGTCTGCTTACTGTCCCGCATGTCATTACCTCTCTCCCTCTCTCTACTGTACCTTTCCTGTCTGCTTACTGTCATTACCTCTCCCTCTCTCTACTGTACCTTTCCTGTCTGCTTACTGTCATTACCTCTCCCTCTCTCTACTGTACCTTTCCTGTCTGCTTACTGTCATTACCTCTCCCTCTCTCTACTGTACCTTTCCTGTCTGCTTACTGTCATTACCTCTCCCTCTCTCTACTGTACCTTTCCTGTCTGCTTACTGTCATTACCTCTCCCTCTCTCTACTGTACCTTTCCTGTCTGCTTACTGTCCGCATGTCATTACCTCTCCCTCTCTCTACTGTACCTTTCCTGTCTGCTTACTGTCCCGCATGTCATTACCTCTCCCTCTCTCTACTGTACCTTTCCTGTCTGCTTACTGTCCCGCATGTCATTACCTCTCCCTCTCTCTACTGTACCTTTCCTGTCTGCTTACTGTCCCGCATGTCATTACCTCTCCCTCTCTCTACTGTACCTTTCCTGTCTGCTTACTGTCCCGCATGTCATTACCTCTCCCTCTCTCTACTGTACCTTTCCTGTCTGCTTACTGTCCCGCATGTCATTACCTCTCCCTCTCTCTACTGTACCTTCCCTGTCTGCTTACTGTCATTACCTCTCCCTCTCTCTACTGTACCTTTCCTGTCTGCTTACTGTCATTACCTCTCCCTCTCTCTACTGTACCTTTCCTGTCTGCTTACTGTCATTACCTCTCCCTCTCTCTACTGTACCTTTCCTGTCTGCTTACTGTCATTACCTCTCCCTCTCTCTACTGTACCTTTCCTGTCTGCTTACTGTCATTACCTCTCCCTCTCTCTACTGTACCTTTCCTGTCTGCTTACTGTCATTACCTCTCCCTCTCTCTACTGTACCTTTCCTGTCTGCTTACTGTCCCGCCCAATAAAGGTAAACACCCCCACAAAATAATCTAACAAACGACTCATCCAAATGTCAGACTTTTTTCTACTAAGGCTTTTAGGTTTTGGATTATTTTGGAGCATTTTTCCTTTATTGGACAGACAGGACAGTCAAGGAAGAATATCCCCAAAACATCTAACATAATAAAACTAAATAATAAATAACTCCCAAATGGATGTCAGGTTTTCTACTAAGGATAACAGACTGCATAGAAAAGCAGCTGAAATGAAATACCACGGAAATAATTTACCTTGTGTCCAGTGAGATGTGCTTTTCATTTCACAAACGTTGAAGTGCATGAAGTGGTTCTGTTATCGAAAAAGATTCCGGCGACCCTCAGCAGTGCTGGTGACCCTGCCAACAGCTACCACTGATTACTACTGACCCCGCTGATTCAAATCCATATAGAGCAGACGTTTTACCATGGCTGTTCCCTCGCACTCTTTTATTGGCTTTTGCACTGCAAATTCCTCTTTCCACCTGAAAAATCCAACCACTCGTTAACGTCTCCATCCGGCGCGCTTTGGTATTTGTCACTTTTCGCTTTGGTATTTGTCACAATTCCCCAGCTTTTTGAATATCTACTGAAAGATGGGTTTTGTTGTCGGTGGAGTGGCGGCCACGGATGGGATCAGTTTTGACGGCCCGTCATTCACGCAGAAACTGAAGCGGCATCAGAAATGCCAATCTGCCTGCGTAAGGGCTGTGTTGAAGACAGTCTGACGGACATATTGTGAAAACGTGTCCATTAGCCTGACTTCACTAAGCACAATGTAGTGGAGATACAACTGCCGTAGGAACTAGAGTGAAGGGAACAAGTACAGTAACTCAGGGTTCTTCCTGCATAGTGGAATTCTTGGTGCCCCTAAAGAGGCGCGCGCGCACGCACGCACGCACGCACACACACACACACACACACACACACACACAGACAAATTAAAATGAAAACATCCCACTAAATTGTGAGGGACATTACTTTTTACCCTATCATTTTAGAGAATTTCAAAGTTCAAGTCCCACATTTGCACGTTGAAATGGCTTCCTTTCTGAAACTGCTGTAAAAACACATTGCCATTACAAGTTCTGAGTCTGACTGACTGATATATGGTTGTATTCAGGATAACACTGACTACACACTACCCCAAAATCAAGCATTTTTACCATATCATTCTGAGAATTTCAAAGTTCAAGTCCCACATTTTTACGTTGAAATGACTATAAACTTGGGCTGCTTCAAAAACACATGGCTCCATGAGTTCAGTGTTTACGCTGAGCGATCCTGCTTACTGTTTGTGCATAATAGTCACCCCCTAAAGGCCCATTGTGAGGCAGGAGAAAGCCTGTATCTACGGCAGGGAGGACCGGTGCAGCACACCAGGGATCTGGACTGTGTTCAGCTTCACTATAGAGAGCCAAAGTGGAACGTCACTTCCTGCTTCAGCACTGTAGCAGAGATTTTCATCCGCCATTTATTTTCCCATAGACATTTCGTAAAATGCTTATAAAAATAGTTGTACTGGTTCAAACCAAACAGTACAGATATATTTAGAAACAGGAGAGATTGCATAACATTTTACTCTAACCAAAACGTAAAAAAAAAAAAGAGGGTTTAAAGAAAATATTTTTTCGATGTTGTTTTTTAAAGTTTTGGTCCGAGTGAAATGTTCTATGGTCTCTCCCGATTCTAAATATAGCTGAACCGTTTGGTTTGACGAAGTAAAACTATTTTTTATAAGCATTTTACGAAATGTCTATGGGAGAATAAATTGTGGAAGAAAATCTCTGGTACAGTGCTGAAGCAGGAAGTGACGTTCACTTTGCCTCTCTATGGCACCATCAACATTTTACCACTGGCTTCTCGCTTTTTGAGTCAACAACATAACCGCAGCAGAATGAGTAAACCGCAGCAGAATGTTTACAGAATCAAGTAATTAAGTCTCACTAAAACCTTGATGAGGGGTCTTGCCACTAGAAGACTTTTAATTTGTCTCGCCTTATTTTAATCGCCCCCCATGAAAAGAAAACAATACAGAGAGAGAGAGAGAGAGAGAGAGAGAGAGAGAGAGAGCGCTATGTGGACTGTGGGACCTGTTCCTACCTCCTCACACCCCTGTTAGTCCCGGGGAGGCTGGGTTGATCATACCTTCCTGGATTGAGGCTTTAGATCAGTCATCTAAGGATAAAATATGACTGAAAGAGCAATAAACATGCCTCAATGGTAAGAAAAAAAAACAATTACTACAGCTGGACACGATAAAACTCGCTAATAATCACTGCTACCTGTGCAGCTTGGGTCATACATAGACAGTAACTGGCTTATGGAGTTGAGATTAATGTATTGTAGCCTTCAAATTCGGGCCTGGAGGGAAAAATCACTTAAACCTTGGCCTGACTCCGGAGAATGGAAGCACTCAAAGTTCCCCACTAGAGATGGAACGATATGAAAATTTCATATCACGATTTATAGTGACCAAAATGATCACGGTTATCAGTATTATCACGGTTTGTTAAAATAAAAAATAAAAAGTACAAATACACTCACAGAAATCATTTAATCAACTCCAAGGTTGCGCGTTTGCATCTGGGAGACGGTTGCCAACTTTGGTTGATGATGGACAGTATTTACCATGTTTTTCAAAGCACTGTAATCATGGTAACACGGTAATCAGGGTACCACGCTTTTAATGATCATGAAAATTTGAAATGGTACGGTTATCGTAAGGAATTGTATCACGGCTATCATTACAACCGGCTATCGTTACATGCCTATTCCCCACTGTGTCTGACCCACTGTCTGACCTCTATTGCTCCAGTCAGATGAGCGGAAACGAAGCCCATGTGAAGATGCAGAAATCGTTTTAGCCCGCCTGAAGCAATTTGGAAAGGCCGCTTCTCCGCCGTAAACATCCGAGCAGCGTGGCTAATGCAGGGATATCTGCCAGGCTGGTTCTGGCACTAAGCACAGTGCTATAAGCCCCGCTGACAAAGCCAGCTAAGAATCAGTGAAGCCCTGCAGAAGGAGCATGACGCTGTACTACTGTAAGCTAATGCTCTTGTAAGGGGCTGACTACCTGCAGAGCCAGGGGTTAGCCTGGTATTATCCTCTTCAAATCAGCCAAACAGGATCACTGTGCCCATCCCCTCCTCCATCCTCCAATCCTCCAGCCGCTCTGCTCCGGCCATCCGTGCCTTCCCCAACGCCTTCCCTGTCACCCAGGACCCACTATAACCGTCAATTGTTTTCTGGAGTACCGACTCCATCCAAATTCATAAAATGATAAATGACTGTGACATTCAATTCAAAAAGACAGATACATTTTTCAAAGTGACCAACGTGAACGCACTCCAAAAAAGCATTTCATTTGAACCAACTATACTAGGGTGTCTGGCTGTAGTCAGCTCAGCTTACATTGTGCACATAGTGGGAGGGGGGGGGGACAAGCTCTTGAGTAGAATATGTTGTGCTTGCCCCTGGTAATACACACATAAATGCTGTACGGCCATGCACTTCCTCATATTCATCCCCAGTCATTCACATAGCCTGCAGGTTAGAACGATGCTGCCCTCACTGTGAACTGAGGTCGGCTCTACTTGTGCCCCTTCCTGTCGATTACACGCCCACGGTCCATTACTATTGCTTATGAATCAAGCTTACGTTCAGGCTTAGATCTGCATCTCATGTTTAAGTCATTTCATGAAAATCCCAGATGCACTAAAGTCAGTGAACGGTCAGAACGAGCTCGTCTGTGCGTGCAAATTCCTGCAGTGCGTAAAAGACATTTGTGTCCTCGTGGTCCACCATACTCTGCTCCTTCCAAACAAGGCACTCTGGCCCAGAGTCCTGCACCGGGTCGGGGTTCCACGGGGCCCCGCCGGGTACCCGCAAAAAAACGTGGGGGGCGGGTAAAAAATACACTTCTGTAAATTGGTGGGTCGGGCGGCGGGTAAAAATTAATAAATGCGGACGGGCGGCGGGTGGAACAACGACAACGTATGAGCCTTGTATGTTTTTCTGTTGCACTCAGATGGAGGCAGGGGGTGTGTCTGGCAGGGGGGGGTGTGTCTGGCAGGGGGGGTGTCTGGCAGCTGGTCTGACTCGAACAGGAGAAAAGTTTCTGATGCACGTTTTCGCAGTTTGTTTACATAACCGGCATCGTTTAAAGTATGCGCATACTGTGCAATGTGTGACGCTATATGGACTGCACAAAACATTCAAAACTCAGCTGCGGTCAAGGTGATTGATTGGAGACAATACGAGTCGGACAGATAATATAGTAGGCTACGTTAGCTTCCAGTCAAACATACACACTGGCTGTTTTCATAGCAACAGGCAAGAACATGTCATGGATAGATAGCGTGAAAGTGGAGAGGTCTCATCCCAACGTGGATTTACGTTCCTCCAACAGCAATCATAAAGGCAGTATGGATTATACCGGACATATTGGAAATAGCTGGTAAGTCACTTTGCTTGCTGTAACTGTCTGTGTGTCTGATAACAGAGCTATCCAGCTGGTTAGTGAGCTAGCAGCTCCTAAAAGCTAATTAACGTACATCAGCTGACGAGTCTCGGCCAGAAAGACTGCTGTTCGCCTCTCGTGTGAAACGGTGGCAGTTTCGTTTGGTTCACTACAAAATGTTTGCACTGCAGATTAACGGTTATTATATATATGCGGTTCCGGGTCGGGGGGCGGGCCTCATGTCTGCGGGGCGGGGTGGGTTGCGGTACTGATTGATCATATGTGCGGGTTCGCGGAGCGGGGTCGGTACTGCACGTCGCGGGGCCGGGCGGAACCGGGTCTTGAAAATCAGACCCGCGCAGGACTCTGCTCTGGCCTGGCGTCCAGGTAGTGATAGATTCCCCTGCCTACCAACATGAGGGTCTCCGGTTCTGACTTGGACGGTTGTCCATACAGGAAACAATTGGCCAATTGTGGGTGGGAAGCCAGATTAAGGGTATGTGTCCTGATTGCTGCACTGATGCCTCCTCTGGTCGGTCGGGGTGCCTGTTTGGGGGGAGGGGAACTGGGGGGAATAGTGCAATCCTCCCACGCGCTACGTCCTGCCAGGGAAACTCCTCGCTGTTAGGTGAAAAGAAGCAGCATGTGTCTGAGGAAGTATGTGCTAGTCTACAACTCTCCCCAGATCAGCAGAGGGGGTGGAGCCATGACCGGGACAGCAGGGGGAAATTAGCTGGACGATATTCAATATCATCCTTCATCGTCTTTTAATGGGATTATATTGTGATGATATGGTGATTTTGGGATATCGAGACTTCTGCTGTCTGAACTGATGAGAATTTTATTTAGAAACTCAGACAAAATTAAGTATGGCAGGAATCATTATATGCAAATTTAAGTTTAGTTTGACAACACACCAAACTTTACCATTCGCTTACATAAGCAATATTGTCACATATAATATTTAAAAAAAATCTTGATCTCAAGGATTGAATCAATTAAAATTAATATTGTACCCAGGCTTCTTTACCTTTTCCAGTCACTGCCAGTAGATGTCCCCCTAACCCAATTTGTGACTTGGGACAGGGTCATTTCAAGATTTATTTGGGGGGGGGAAAAACCCAGAGTGAGATATGAACTCTCCAGTTGCCGAAAGATAAAGGAGGCATGACTCTCCCAAACTTAAAAGAATATTTTTATGCAGCCCAGTTAAGATATATAGTTTGTTGGTGCAAGCCAAATTATACAGCAAAATGGAAGGAAATGGAAAATGAGTTTGGGGGAATGCCTATCCAGACCATTATTGGAGATAAGGGAGTTTATAAAAAAAACTGGAAATCAAATTGACTCAATTACATCATTCACATTGGAAATATGGTTTAGAATAATTAAAAAATATAGGATAAAGAAAGATCTAAATTTGCTAAAATGGGTATCATTTGATAGTACGGTAGTTTCAAACCGGCCGATTACGATAGAGGATTTAAACAGTGGGTAACGAAGGGAATCACAGCATGGTGTACGTTATTGAATGATGGGCAGCTGGAGAGTTTTCAGAATATAAAAGATAAATACAATTTGGAGAAAAACGAATTTTACAGATATCTACAACTAAGGGATTATTATATCAAGGAAATCAAGGGAGATCCCTCCATAGAAGTGTTTGGTGTGATCAAAATTATAATGAATTCATATAATAATAATAACATCAGAATTATATCTGCGTTATACCAAGCATTGAAGACAAATAAGGATTCAACTGAATATATCAAAGAGAAATGGGAGTCAGAGCTCAATATAAAAATCTCTGAAGAGGATTGGCAAAACATGTGGACAATACACCAAACATCCACCAGTTCACGGGTATGGAGAGAGTTCTCTTGGAAAAAGTTTTTTTATCACGCCCAAGGTTAAGAGTAAATACTCAAGTATAAATGTACAATGTTGGAGAGAATGTGGATCATCAGATGCAAATCACACACATATATTTTGGAATTGCAACAAGTTAACATTGTATTGGACTGAGATTCATAAGTTTGTACAGAAGATACTAAGATATGATATCCCTAAGAGTTACAGTGTAGTGTACTATATCTGTGTAACTTCACTGAAGAAAATGTACGATTACGAGATAGATATCTGACCAAAATCTTGTTAATAGCTAGTAAAAAAGCTGTCACAAGGATGTGGGGAAAAGTAGAACCTCCTACTCAAGGACAATGGAGGAGTATAATAGAAGAAATCTATAACATGGAGAGACTGACTTATCGACTAAGACTACAGGAACAACAACTGGAAGAAAAATGGGAGAAATGGACAATATTAAAATCACAAAACAGCGACGAAGATAACTGATAAAACAAGCAGACGATTGACGGACTCACTGGATGAAAAGGAAAAAATGAAAGTAGCACCCAAACAGTAATTTTCTTTGTCATTTTTTTTCTTATAATTATGTATGTCCTTTTTGTATAAGTCTTGTCCTTTTTATGTATACTTGTTCAGAAAAACGAAAAAAAAAAAAAAAAAAAAAAATCTTGATGATTAGGCTATCATGATATTGATTTCAACCATAGCATCCAGCCCCACTTTCCATCCTTCCCTTAATCAGTCCACAATCGGCAATTTCTTTCTAGATGCGCAACGTATCTGTGAGGAACATGCACGACTCCCTCTCTCGCCCTGTCTGTCACCTGCAGGCCACTCCCTCTCTCGCCCTGTCTGTCACCTGCAGGCCACTCCCTCTCTCGCCCTGTCTGTCACCTGCAGGCCACTCCCTCTCTCGCCCTGTCTGTCACCTGCAGGTCACTCCCTCTCTCGCCCTGTCTGTCACCTGCAGGCCACTCCCTCTCTCGCCCTGTCTGTCACCTGCAGGCCACTCCCTCTCTCGCCCTGTCTGTCACCTGCAGGGCACTCCTTCTCTCGCCCTGTCTGTCACCTGCAGGCCACTCTGTCTCTCGCCCTGTCTGTCACCTGCAGGCCACTCCCTCTCTCGCCCTGTCTGTCACCTGCAGGCCACTCCCTCTCTCGCCCTGTCTGTCACCTGCAGGCCACTCCCTCTCTCGCCCTGTCTGTCACCTGCAGGCCACTCCCTCTCTCGCCCTGTCTGTCACCTGCAGGCCACTCCCTCTCTCGCCCTGTCTGTCACCTGCAGGCCACTCCCTCTCTCGCCCTGTCTGTCACCTGCGTGCCACTCCCTCTCTCGCCCTGTCTGTCACCTGCAGGCCACTCCCTCTCTCGCCCTGTCTGTCACCTGCAGACCACTCCCTCTCTCGCTCCGTGTCTGTCACCTGCAGGCCACTCCCTCTCTCGCCCTGTCTGTCACCTGCAGGCCACTCCCCCTCTCGCCCTGTCTGTCACCTGCAGGCCACTCCCCCTCTCGCCCTGTCTGTCACCTACAGGCCCGGGAAACCATTGGCTCTAATCTTGTATCTCTCTGCCGTTACCACGGTGACCCAGCGGCAACCGACAGCTTTATCTCTGACCTGCAGAGGAATACCCAGGAGACCGTATCTCACACACACACACACACACACACACACACACACAAACAAGGTGCAGACACACCTGCACATACGCACACACAAACAAGTGTACCCCCCACCCAAGACACATACACGCAAACACTCGCACCCCACCCACATGTCGACTCTCTTTATCTCTCTCTCTCTCTCTCTCTCTCTCTCTCTCTCTCAGATACAGATACAGGCAGGTGCTTCTGTGCACAGGTGTATACACGCAGGCAGA
Source organism: Poromitra crassiceps (assembly GCF_964638095.1). Taxonomy (NCBI): domain Eukaryota; kingdom Metazoa; phylum Chordata; class Actinopteri; order Beryciformes; family Melamphaidae; genus Poromitra; species Poromitra crassiceps. The sequence continues at coordinate 19,707,301 of NC_139634.1, forward strand.
CACATGTAGGCTAATCTTGTCACACGTCCAAAGACGCAATGCACAGTTGGCCCCGCATGTACGCCACATACAAAGTCCCACAGCCTGGCAGGCAGCTGAAGCTCTGACCATGATGAGTGGTGAGGTTCTAAAGACTGAGATAGGAGCAGAATAGACTTTATCACTGGATGGCGCACACGGCTTAATTTTAGGGAAAGTTTTTTATAGTCTCGCCTGAAAGATTTATCAGCAGACTTTGCCCGGCGGCCGCATTTACTCTCACACACCGAGGCAGCTCCGCCGGAAGCAAAAAGAAGGCCGCTTCACAAAAATACTCCGAGAACTTATCGCTTCCATTTTTTTTTCTAAATCTTTTCAATTAAATTGCAATTCAAAGCCGAGGAAAAAGTAGGCCAAAATAAATAGCGTTTAATGTCAAACACACTAAACATAACGCCGGCTGAAAGTAAGTGCTGGAATGGAAATGAGGAATAAAACTTTTTGTGCGAATGAAAATGCAGCTCAGTAGAGCTCAGCAAATTTGCATTTAATCAATTTGAAAAAAGGTTTTAATGCAAAGTTAGTTGCTCGAGACATAGCCACACACACACACACACACACACACACACACACACACACACACACACACACACACACACACACAGACACACACACACACACACACACACAGACGCACACACACACGCACACGAGAACTCATCACTCCAATGACATTTCATTGCACAATCCATCTTAATCAGCAAGCCCATCAGAGACAATATATCGTCCTCTCCATCTCTCTGGTGCGCGCTCTCCTTCTCCGGACGGAGTGATTGAGGGGTGTAAAGAGGAGGATGTTTCTCCTCCCCCCGCCCCACCAGGGCGGCTCTTAAGTGCTTGTGGGTTTTTATGTTTGTAGTGTTTTATAGGAGCGGGCAGGAGCCAGTGGCTGTAAAAGTGTGGAGAGAGGAGGGGAGAGGAGGAGGAGGAGGGGAGGGGGGGAGTTACTGTAAATCCAATCTTTATTGAGAACGACACAGACGACAAACAGAAAAGCCAGCCACCAAACCTCCCTGCAACGCCCTCCCTCACCTGATCGATCAGCGCTGACTGAGGGAAAGAAGGGAGTCAGGAAAGAAAGAAAGAACGAAAGAGAAAGAGAAAAGAAAGAAAGAAAGAAAGAAAGAAAGAAAGAAAGAAAGAAAGAAAGAAAGAAAGAAAGAAAGAAAGAAAGAAAGAAAGACGCTGGACTGGTGTAGTCTGTATGACTGTTCATTTCGTAGGCGTTTGTTTTGTTTTTGTGTCTGTGTGCACTGTGAATGCGGGGGCATATACTGTACAAGTGTGTGTGTGTGTGTGTGTGTGTGTGTGTGTGTGTGTGTGTGTGTGTGTGTGTGTGTGTGTGTGTGTGTGTGTGTGTGTGTGTGTGTGTGTGTGTGTGTGCGTGCGTGCGCGCAATTCCTCTCCACCAGCCAGGCTCTGGAAGCCCCCCTCCCAACCTGTGCCCTCCTCACATGGATCTCAGTGCAGCGTGTAATTGGCCACAGTTGGCTTCAATTGAATGTTTGCAGCCTGAGGGGTGAAATGATGCTTCAAGGCCTTTCAGAGCAGCCAGGAAAAATCCACAACACTCTCCTCCACATGTTCAAGACCACAACACTCTCCTCCACATGTTCAAGACCACAACACTCTCCTCCACATGTTCAAGACCACAACACTCTCCTCCACACGTTCAAGACCACAACACTCTCCTCCACATGTTCAAGACCACAACACTCTCCTCCACATGTTCAAGACCACAACACTCTCCTCCACATGTTCAAGACCACAACACTCTCCTCCACATGTTCAAGACCACAACACTCTCCTCCACATGTTCAAGACCACAACACTCTCCTCCACATGTTCAAGACCACAACACTCTCCTCCACATGTTCAAGACCACAACACTCTCCTCCACACGTTAAAGACCACAACACTCTCCTCCACACGTTAAAGACCACAACACTCTCCTCCACACGTTCAAGACCACAACACTCTCCTCCACACGTTCAAGACCACAACACTCTCCTCCACATGTTGAAGACCACAACACTCTCCTCCACATGTTCAAGACCACAACACTCTCCTCCACATGTTCAAGACCACAACACTCTCCTCCACATGTTCAAGACCACAACACTCTCCTCCACATGTTCAAGACCACAACACTCTCCTCCACATGTTCAAGACCACAACACTCTCCTCCACACGTTCAAGACCACAACACTCTCCTCCACATGTTCAAGACCACAACACTCTCCTCCACATGTTCAAGACCACAACACTCTCCTCCACACGTTCAAGACCACAACACTCTCCTCCACACGTTCAAGACCACAACACTCTGCTCCACATGTTCAAGACCACAACACTCTCCTCCACATGTTCAAGACCACAACACTCTCCTCCACATGTTCAAGACCACAACACTCTCCTCCACATGTTCAAGACCACAACACTCTCCTCCACATGTTCAAGACCACAACACTCTCCACCACATGTTCAAGACCACAACACTCTCCTCCACATGTTCAAGACCACAACACTCTCCTCCACATGTTCAAGACCACAACACTCTCCTCCACATGTTCAAGACCACAACACTCTCCTCCACATGTTCAAGACCACAACACTCTCCTCCACATGTTCAAGACCACAACACTCTCCTCCACATGTTCAAGACCACAACACTCTCCGCCACATGTTCAAGACCACAACACTCTCCTCCACATGTTCAAGACCACAACACTCTCCTCCACATGTTCAAGACCACAACACTCTCCTCCACATGTTCAAGACCACAACACTCTCCTCCACATGTTCAAGACCACAACACTCTCCTCCACATGTTCAAGACCACAACACTCTCCTCCACATTTTCAAGACCACAACACTCTCCTCCACATGTTCAAGACCACAACACTCCCCTCCACATGTTCAAGACCACAACACTCTCCTCCACATGTTCAAGACCACAACACTCTCCCCCACATGTTCAAGACCACAACACTCTCCTCCACATGTTCAAGACCACAACACTCTCCTCCACATGTTCAAGACCACAACACTCTCCTCCACATGTTCAAGACCACAGGTGCTGGGCTGACTACTCTGTGCCGCCGTCACTATACTGCCACTACGGGACGTTAAATTCATGAATGAGAGTAACTAATAGTTCCTCCTGTCCCTAAACGTCTTTACGTTGCTGTCTTTTGTTCTGACGGCGTATCTCTTTAAGTGTGCCTCTTAGTCAATCAGTGAGCCATAAAGAGAAAAGGTTGGCCCCTTAGGGCGTGCGTCCACATAGCGTTTGTCTGTGTCTTTTTGGCGAGGACAAAGCACTGCCTGGAGCGCTCGTCAGGAGAAATAAAAGCGGATGATAATGTCGCCTGCTGCTGCTAGCTTACCAGCTGCACTAACCAGCTGGTTAACATAATGTTAGCAGCACGTTTAGCAGACAACACAGTGTTGTAGAACAAGCAAGGTTTACAAGATTACCAGATATAATCCATACTGCCTTTATGGTCACTATTACAGTCATGTCAATTCAACGATGAGCCTTCAGCTTTTGAAAGCGCTCCGCTCTTTTCTGGAGGGGCCGCCTTTTGTGCACCTTGCGGCCGCATCCCGTTGCTTTTAAAGAGGAAAGGAGGCTGAGGAAAACTAGAACGAGCGCACCGTGGATATATGCCTCCGCCAACAAGTGAGCAGTCGGCATCCATGTCTGTCCAGACTTTGCCATTTGAGCCAAATGTGAAGAAATTCCGTCAAGGTATTACTGAGATATGGCGTTACCGAGCTTGAAAATGGCGTTCATGAGGTCACAGTGACCTTTGAACCTTTGAACACAAAAATGTAATCACTTCATCCTTGAGTCCAAGTGGACGTTTGAGGCAAATTAGTTGAAATTCCGTCGAGGCGTTCCTGAGATATCATGTTAACGAGCTTTAAAATGCATTCAAGAAGTCATAGTGACCTTTGACCTTTGATCACCAAAATCCAATCAGTTCATCCTTGAGTCCAAGTGGACGTTTGAGGCAAATTTCGAAGAAATTCCATCAAGGCCTTCCTCAGAGATCACGTTAACGAGCTTGAAAATGGCGTTCGAGAGGTCACAGTGACCTTGACCTTTGACCTTTTGATCACCAAAATCTAATCAGACTTGAGTCCAAGTCAACGTTTGAGGCAAGTTTTATGAAATTCCTCAGATATCATAACATAACATCGGACGGACGGACAACCCGAATCCATAATGCCTCCGGCCTGGCTATCGCAGGCGGGTGGAGGCATAAAAACACTGTGTGGACACACAGCCGTAGTCAACAAGATGACCGTGGAGAGACAGCCGGCCGGCCGATCAGTCAGTCACATCACTCAGACGGACAGATGATCTGACTTTGTTGCCCGGGCCCAAACCCCTAGCGGGTATCCTTGTACCTGCTTGTTGCCATGGCAATACAGTCAAGAGATTTCACTACTAGGCGGCTACTTTGTCTCCTCCCAGACTCCTCTCTCACTCTGGCCGCTCTCTGTCATTCACCACGTCAACTCTCTCTCTCTCTCTCTCTCTCTCAGGCTCTGCCTCTCCGCCGGTCCTGTACGTTCCCTCTGCCACTGCTTGGGTTTCACTCTCCCTCCCTCACCTTGCCTCGTCCTCTCTGCTAAATGACACTTTACTAGCTGTTTCCTCTTGTTAATTCGATGCCACTTTGCATAGTGGGACTCTGTAAAAGCTCTTGTAAAACATACACACACCGCGACACAAAATCGTGTATACTCGTAGACATGTGCATGGATGAGTGCAAGCACGCACACACGCACACACACACGAGCGCACACACACGCACATACACGCACACACACACGCACACACAGAGCAATCCCATAAATGAGAGTCAATAATCACCATATTCGCTCAATGCTGGCACGGCTTACACCTGCCGGTTGCCAGTCAGCTGCCAATGAAAATGCATCATTTCTGTGCTAAAGCCTCATCATCGAGCATCATTTCAGCATGCTGGCCTCCTATTCTCTCCTGATACAGAGCGAGCCAAGCCAACAATTACATCTCCCCAAATGCCCAATAGCCTCGTGGGAAATACACCAGAGTGAATAAACTAGCTTTTGGCACCATCTAATGGTCAAATAGGGGATTGCAGCATTGTACTAGAAAAACATAAGATACAGCCTACTGCAACATGTTAGAAAACAACTAGTACACCAAGATATACCTCGAACCATTGAAAGTCATTATTAGGGTTAGTCAATATATCCCTAGACTGGATGTCCTTTTGCCAATATATCTGTCAATATCATCCACCACTCGAATATGATGTATGTAGTTTATATATCTATCAATATCATCCATCTCTCTAATATCATGTATATTATGTAGTTTGTTATATTACAGTCAATCAATCATCTATATTACTCTGGTTTGTCTTTGGTAATGCTGATTCTAATGTGACATTTTAAGAGTCCACACAAGTATGTATGAGGGAAACACTGGATGCTTGGTATTTGTTTTTATTTATATTTTGGCATCAAATTGGTCAAATTTAAAGAGTACCATCACAAACTATCAGCATTCACCAGGTTCAATCCAAAAACCTTGGTGTCAGCCTTAAAAGCACATACCAGCCAAAGTCCTTGTCATTATACAATATTTAGTTTCATCCATGCAATCTGATTGGCCCAACACCAGCACGCTGTGCCAAGCCCGAGTCATGCTTTATTCATTGTTTTGCCAAGTCTTGTAGTATCCAGGGAGCTTGTTTGTCATCTTTCTTGTTTTCCACTGTTTTTATTATCATTATTATTACAGTATTATTATTATTTAGTTTGAAGAAAACTTCACAGTACATACACATTTGTAAAGCTTGTTGTTGTGCCTCCCACATATTCCATCAACATTACACCCATATTCACAGTAAAAAAAATGTTAAATTTGTGCTAAATTGAGGTATACATGCAGACATAAATGCACACACTGAATGGAGGCCGCGCTCACCGCTCAGTCTTGTTTCTACCCACCCGCTACCGGCTTGCTTATTATATGCTCAAAATGTTGCTACGGCTGGCGCGCGAGACTAGACAGTGGGGGGAAAAAACCCATATATCTCAATGGGCTGACTCACCAAAGGACGGTGCTGCGGCTCTACACTACAGGATTGGGGATTCTAGAGCAGGTACATAAGACATCTGTTCAGATGTGCGTTTACTGCGGTGGTTGAATCCCCGATCCTGTCTGGGCTAGCAGCTAAATGCTAACTATGCTGAATGGGGAGAACGGGAGGATTTCCCCCATGCTGACCCATTAACCACGCGCCTATGACGAGACACCGCCTGAATGTATACTTTTGCGTTTATATTCTATTTTTCGTTTCTTAAGGCTTTTTCGAGAGGTCGATGTGACAGTGATTAGCTAACCTTGCAAGGCAGCTGGATCATGATGATCACATGATAAAGCCATCTTGCCACGACAACGCTCCAATCCGAACCACCGGTGGTTCACACCAGTCAGCATCCAGAGGCAGCTATGGGCGGGATTTAAGTGTAACGGTGCTTGTCCATTGTTCTGTTTTTTTCCATGCTTCCCAGAGCCATTGAGATGTCAAGAGTTACGGCATCTACATTCACTCCAATGGACCAGTGTTTTTTTACAGCAATGGCGATGGATCGCAGCCTCGCAACAGTTCCTAGAAGTAAGGTTCTAGATTAAGCAGCACTGCAGAGTGCAGCAGAATGGACCTTTTGTGATGTACTTTGAAGGGTGGGATGTTTAAAGAATCAAATTGTATGTTATCAGCTTTATTTAATGCATTCAAACGGACTGCGACATACTTCTTGGAAGTATCCTTGGAACTACAGTATAAACCCAACCAATCATCACTCCTCGTGTCCCCCGGCCGATCCATTCTAGCATCGACCAGGAAGTATCTGAAGCTATGTGAGTCTTGTGACGATCAAGCATTTTGGACGCTCACGCTTCCCATTTATTTTGTATTGGAGGCAGCTGTGCAATGCATTGTGGGGCAGGCAGGGCTGTGCCCGCTCCTCATTTGCATAAAGTATGAGGGCCGTGCCCCACACCTCCCCGCCTCCTGAACTCGTCAGAGGGAGAGACTGCATGGCCTATTGTAGGCATCAAATGCTTTCAGAAACACATTTCACTGAGCCACTTTCATATAGGAAGAGAACGTTTCATATTTGCCGCCATGTTTCCGCTCCACATCAATACGCTGTTCAGACGTTGTTCGTTCAATCAGGGCCACAAACCGCCCCGATTGGACGAACACTTTCACAATGGTTCTGTGAAAACAAAACCACCTGGCAGCGACAGGTGGTTAGTGATTAAGTCCCCTCCCCCCCACGCACACGGAGACACACACCTGCATTGACGATGGCGTCTATCTCCAGCTTGGTGATGTCACCACTGTAGACGGAAATCTTCTGGTCCAACTTTTCATTCCTGTGGTAGTGGCTCTGCTCAGCACCGATTGATACTGACACACACACACACACACCCCCACACACACACACACACACACACACACACACACACACACACACACACAAACAATATGAATCAGGATCTGTTTTACTGGTCAAGTGAGTTTACACATAATGGAATTTGGCTTGGTGTTTTCCCCTCAGTCAGCTTAAAAGTAGGAATTACAGGTAGCATATAAAGACGTATTATACAAGTAAAATAACTACAACTAGAAACACACGCATGTACAGTACACACAGTTTAATATCTATCTATCTATCTATCTATCTATCTATCTATCTATCTATCTATCTATCTATCCCTACCTGTATAACAGAGAGAGACTGTTTTCGACTGTGTGTCTGACCTGGGGTGGGAGTCCACACTGGGATGTTGTCCAGCGGCTCATAGTTAGGGGTCCTGTAGTACTGACGCCTCTCCTCCACAGACAGTGACAGCAAGAAGTCTGAGAGTGATGATGGAGAGAGAGAAACAGCAGCATAATTCTTTACAAAACAAAGCATTTGGTTAAATATTTATTTTGTTTACGAAATAAGGAAGGCAATGTGGCACATTTGGCATTCAAAGTGACTGAAGCGAAAGCCAGATGGAAAACTGGGCACTAGAATATGGCTTATAGGGCCTTGTCTGTGGTAGTTTAGTGACCTTATGGCACATCATGCTATCTTCTATGTCAGTGGTTCTCAAACTTTTTCACATGAAGGACCACTAAACTGACTTTACATGTTTTATTAGAGAAAGTGTATGAAACCCATGACCAAAATAGTCATACATTCTGTCCTTGTGTTACTTATGGATGGAATTATTGAAAATAAATCATTGTGACTCGTGGTTCAGTCGCGTGACAGGTGACAGCAAGCGTTTGCTGCTGAGAACACTGTAGTGTCGTGAATTCCCTGACACAAAACATAATTATTCAAATCTCCACTCGGCTGAATAGTCTCACCCTTGGCCTCCTTCCAGTCTCCTTCAGCGGAGTTTAGGTTGACTTTCTGGGCCATGGCGACCAGTGTCCCAGTGTGGAGACACACCACCGCGGCGGCGGTCACTCCGAGTGCACCGAGGCCGAGGGCGAGCCCGGCCAGCAAGCCTCTCTTCCCCCGGGGTGAGGAGCCGTGTCCCTGGCCTGACCGCCGAAGTGCTGCTGTCGTTGTTGTTGACAACTTCGCCACGCGGTTTGCAGTGTGAATATGGCCGGGGACGGGAAGAAGACTTGTCGGTAAGTTTCTACCCAGCCCGACCGAGGCGTGCAGCGGGCGCCTTGGCAGCGGGCTTACAAAGTGTTTGAATTTGACACCGACACTCTGGAAGTCAACACGGCTGCGGGACAGAGCACCGACTCTGATGTGGAGATACATCTAACTGCAGACCCGCAGAGCCAGCTGGCTACGCCTCTTGGCACGGTCTGGCTACGCCTCTTGGCACGGTCTGGCTACGCCTCTTGACACGGTCCAACAACGCATTAAGAGTTCGTGTGTGTCAGTTCTGCCCAGGCTAAGAGCCCCTATCTCGGGTACCATAGACCCAGGCAGGTCCCCTTACCTCCACACTGCCTCTGCCCAGGCTAAGAGCCCCTATCTCGGGTACCACAGACCCAGGCAGGTCCCCTTACCTCCACACTGCCTCTGCCCAGGCTAAGAGCCCCTATCTCGGGTACCACAGACCCAGGCAGGTCCCCTTACCTCCACACTGCCTCTGCCCAGGCTAAGAGCCCCTATCTCGGGTACCAGACACCCAGGCCAGCCCCCTACCTCCACACTGCCTCTGCCCAGGCTAAGAGCCCCTATCTCGGGTACCATAGACCCAGGCAGGTCCCCTTACCTCCACACTGCCTCTGCCCAGGCTAAGAGCCCCTATCTCGGGTACCACAGACCCAGGCAGGTCCCCTTACCTCCACACTGCCTCTGCCCAGGCTAAGAGCCCCTCTCCCGGGTACCACAGACCCAGGCAGGTCCCCTATCACCACCCATCCACTACCCAGGCCTGGAGCCCCTCTCCTGGGCACCAGAGACCCAGGCAGGTCCCCTATCACCACCCATCCCCTACCCAGGCCTGGGGCCCCTCTGTCAGCCACCAGACACCCAGGCAAGTCCCCTATCACCACCCATCCACTACCCAGGCCTGGAGCCCCTCTCCTGGGCACCAGAGACCCAGGCAGGTCCCCCTCCACTACCCGCCCTGCCCCTCACCTTGCCCGGGTACCACACCTCCGGCAGAGACCCCCCACCTCCAGGACCTTGCGCACCAGGGGGTCCTGTGCCCCCCACTCTTATAACGCAATATCCACTCCAACAAGGGGATTATTCCTGAGAATAATTTTAATATTGATTGTAATTCTTGCCATTTTTGTAATACAGAGATAGAGACAACAGATAATTTATGTTTTTCACTGGATTAGCTACTAGCTTTTGGTCTAATTTGAATTTATGGATTAAATATAGCATTGATGCACTACCACCATTTATACTTGAAACTGTCAAATTTTGAATATTCATTGAAGGTAAAAAAAATAATTTTTAATGAACAATGTAATTATTTTGACCAAATATTTTATACAGAAATGTAAATACTGTATAGCAAAACTCTACTCTGTCTACAACCTTTAAAAAGGATTTAGAAACATTTTCCAAATCCATAAAATATACATATGAAAAACAAAATGTGTTGGGTGAGTTGAAAACGAGCCTAACTACGCTCAGTGTGGAAGATAGAAAGCATAATTGTTCTTGTAATTCTTTAAATCAAGAGAAAAATAACGAGTATTTTATTTTGTGTGGAAGATAGAAAGCAACGAGTATTTTATTTTGAAGGGTGATGTGTATACCAGACCGTGTCAAGAGGCGTAGCCAGACCGTGTCAAGAGTGTCAAGAGGCGTAGCCAGCTGGCTCTGCGGGCTCTGCGGCGCTGCAATTATATGATGTTGCTGATGTGTGAAAACAGAGATGCCATTTGAAATGCCATGCCCGTGACACTAGGGGATCAACGATAACGGTACGTTTATAGCTACAGTGACAGCCACCAGTAACGTTATAAATCACACACCGTAGTTTGGTTTCGTTTTCAATAGAAACGCACTGCCACTGAAGTTATTGTGGTGGACGACGTGACACAATTATCACGCAAGACAGGCATGTGCCATTTTTGTTTTGGACAGTGACGCGTGGAATGTTCCATAATACGAGGGGTGTCGGCTTTCTACCGCACAACGACAAACTTCACAAAGTGTTATTAACTATTAACATGACCTAGTGGTGCTTGGATGAAGGTTTTAATTTAAATAATTCCAAGTGAGAAAGAATGCAACGGCGTCAATGTTGCTGTATTCTCAACTTGATACCCCATTACGAAACCCCGAATCAGATGACATGAAATCAAGCTCTAAAGCCTCCTTCAAGTGCTGTCAGATACCTAGGTAAGCGCCATTGAAAGACCTTGAAAGACTCAACAAAATGGTAATTGGGTGAAGGGGAAAAAATGATTTTGTAGATGTAACTCTGTGCTGCTTGATAATGATTTCTATAAAACAGGCACCTAAACCTACTTTTGACTCAGGGTTGATTTTGTTATTCCATCTAAAAGCCCTTCAACGGTTTCCCAAAGTAGTGGTGTGAACTAGTAAGACCTTTTGGTTGGAAAAATAAAGAAAGCCCATTATACATAGAATGCATACAAAGTGGGTAATGTACGTAGTTCGTAGTGTAATTGCGAGAAGCAAGACATCAGTATCAAATCCTATGTTATGTTGGAGGAAGGTAGAGTGTAGAATCCCGTTTTCTCTTGTGTCCCTAGAAGGCAGCATTACTCTCTGGCCCCTCATCCCCACCTAGCGAAGATAAAAGTGAATGCCACTCAATTAGAAAAGGAAAAAACCAAACACAACCTGTGATGACATCAATATATAAAATTTGAAGTTGCACCATAGTTCAGCAGGAGCTATGTGGACCAACAACAGAACATTTATTATGATTATGATTATGATTATGATTATGATTAGTATTGTAGCGTATCACTGATACACCAAGGAACGGAGAGTTGTAGTTGGTACAGGGTCTTTATTCACAGGCTTCGTTAGCTCCTAGCAGCTAGCTTCACACAGCTAGCTCTACACATAACAACCGGTCTCGCTCACTCCGTATCTTGACTCCCCGCGGCACAGCGGCCGCTGGTCCTATATACCCCGTTTCCCCTAGGAACACACCCACACACATTAGTTCCTAGCTACCGTTGAGACACTTATGTTGCACATCACATTACAGGTAATACTTAGATTACCCAAACACGTTACATACTCCTCACCCAACAATAAGGTTAACGCCCACGTTAACACCCACAACCCAACATATCCCCCTGTACCAAAACACACCACCCCACAACATTTTGCATTCCCCCAATTTGCCTCTTATTTTTCAGCACACTTTCAATTTCCGTTCCACCACCACCATTTCCATTTCTTTTCCCATTCCTTAAATTCAACCCACATTTCAATTATCACAAGCCCCAATATTTACATTCCCTCTTTTCTCTTTACACTCATCTTCACATCAACCACTATTTCCATCCCCTCTTTTTAAAGCTTCTGTCCCATCTGAAGCACATCAGTCCTGCTCAAACCCCAGTGGGGTTAGCCCTCCGCAGGGTGACTCTCCTCGGTCTTCCCCCCGTGTCCCACAGTCCACACATGCACTGCAGTATCTCCGCACGTCCTCCTTTTGTTTGCCCCAGTAGAAATGTCTACGGAGGAGGCTGAGTGTCTCTTCGGGCCCCCGATCACCGTATGGGCCATCGTGCGCCCCCTTCAGTGCCAATTCTCGCAGGCAACCGGGTACAACCCACTGAGTCCCGCTTTTCCCGTGTCCCTTTCTCTCTAAAACCCCATCTCCACCCAGATGCAGGTCCGAAAACATGTTCCACAGTCCCCTTGTGGGCCCGGAACATGTGTGAATCTCTTCCACAGGGGGCCGGCGTCCGGCCGCCACCCACGCATACACCGGACCGACATCCGCATCCTCCATCTGTCTGCGTCTCCACTCACCCCCGTTGACATGCGTGATGTGCCTCTCCTCGTCTGTCGGCTCCACCGCTTGCACTCGCTCGTCCTCCCGTCCCGCTCCCTCAGGGGGCGGCGTGTTGAGGACAGCAGGGCGGACACCATCGGCGTCGATCTCCACCTCGACTTTCTGCAGCGCAGCCGTGGGGGTTGTGTAGCGGCCTGGCTGGGCCGGCTCCTCCAGCGTTGACCCCTCTCGCTCCCCCGGGGACACGAGTGCCGCTCCCCCCACTGTAACAGCATTGCAGGTGATGTCGCTCACTTCCCTCTGGCTGTTCAAAACGATTCCCATTATCTTGATGGTCTCGTCGCTGATGGCGATCTCCCCCACCACTGGCTGGCATACAGAGCAGCTAGCCTGGGCCGGCTCAACAGTCCCTTTCCTGCCCAGAACAATCGGCTCTATACTGCCCCGCTGTTCCGCCGCTTGTTGCTCAGGCTGCTCCACTGCTTGTTGCTCGGGCTGCTCCCCCGGCTGTGTGTCTCCTCCAGCGTTCACACTCTTAATGCAGTCTCCAGCCAAATGTCCAGGCGACTGGCAAGCCCAACAAAGCCTCACCTGTCTCTCCTCTCTCGCTGTCCTCCAATCCCCGACAGCTTCTTGACATTCTCTGGCTAAATGTCCCATCGCGCCGCATGCCCAGCAGGCTCCCTGCTGTCCATATCGTTGTCCCACATACCCGGTCCGTATCCCGGGCTCGCCTCGGCACCACCTCGCCACGTGGCCCGGTTCTCCACAGTTCCAACACAGTCTATTTTGTGTCTCCTCCGTCCGCTTCTCTCCGTGCTGCGCGACCTCTCGTAGCGTCCGCAATACCTCCACTGCCCAGGCAGGAGTTCCTTCCACCAGCCGTCTGACTTCTTTCAACACCCGGGCCTCCATGCCCGCCAGCCTCGAGCTGATCTCTGTCATCAGCCCTTCTTCTCTCCCGTTCACCGACAGGCTTTCTTCTAGACGCGCCATCACACGTGGCGCTCGTAGCAGCTAGCTCACACAGCTAGCTCGCTACAGCTAGGTCGCTCGAGCCTTTGATCTCCAACTTTTCTCCGCTGTTCCTCCTCACTCTCTCCTCTCGACCGAAAACAGAGGCGCTACCGCTTCACTTGCTGACACCAATGTAGCGTATCACTGATACACCAAGGAACGGAGAGTTGTAGTTGGTACAGGGTCTTTATTCACAGGCTTCGTTAGCTCCTAGCAGCTAGCTTCACACAGCTAGCTCTACACATAACAACCGGTCTCGCTCACTCCGTATCTTGACTCCCCGCGGCACAGCGGCCGCTGGTCCTATATACCCCGTTTCCCCTAGGAACACACCCACACACATTAGTTCCTAGCTACCGTTGAGACACTTATGTTGCACATCACATTACAGGTAATACTTAGATTACCCAAACACGTTACAGTATGATGATTATTATTATTATTGTTGTTGTTGTTGTTGTTATAATAATGATAATTATGATGATGATGATAATAATAATAATAATAATAATAATAAGCATGTATAGCACCTTTCATACATAGAATGCAGCTCAAAGTGCTTTACATGCAAAACATTAAAACAAGAGCAAATAAAACCACAGCATAAAAAGGACATTACAACAGTATAAAATAATTATAAAATACAGATAAATTAATTAAAAACAACAATATAAAATAATTATTAAATACGGTTAAATGAAATAAAGGCAAGATAAAAATGCCTTTTTAGCTGCTTCTTAAAACTTTCAATGGAAGTTACTTGTCTGATATGACATATTTTTGTTTTAACGCAAATGAGCCTCTCACTCTATACCAGGAGTGCCCAATAGGTAGATCTCGTTCCATCAATAAGTAGCTCGAAAGAAATCCCAAATGTAAATTATTTTAATTTTTAATGCATAAACTAAATCCCACTCATATATACAGTAGTTAACTCAGTATCTACAGTATTTAACATTATAACATTATTAAACAATATAATATAATACTGTTAAAATGTGCTAAATGTATTTGAGGGGGACAAGAAGTAGCTTGTGACTAGTTTTATTTTTTGTAAGTAGCTCTCATCCTAAAAAAGTTTGGGCACCACTGCTCTTTACCTTTACTAATCCATTCTCTATTATGCTTCTAACAAAAAAAAACTCTTCCACCTTCATTTCACTAAAACTAGAAGTTGTGTCATTTTCCATATAAAAGTGACACCCATCTCCATTCCCACTACAGGTCACTGGTGTCTAAACCAAGAAGTGCTCATTACTGATATTGCAAAACACAAGAAGTACACAAACTGATATTGCAAAACACAAATGTGACTAAACTGTTGTGTGTACTGTGTGTGTGTGTGTGTGTGTGTGTGTGTGTGTGTGTGTGTGTGTGTGTGTGTGTGTGTGTGTGTGTGTGTGTGTGTGCGTGCGTGCGTGCGTGCGTGCGTGCGTGCGTGTGTGTGTGTGTGTAGTTGAAAAAAGGAAGAGCGAGAGACAGAGGGAACAGAGTGATAAGTGTGTGTGTCATGCATGTGTGTTAATTGTCCCTTGAATGTCTCATATCCACGTCTCCCACTCCTTGACTGATTGACTCACTCTCTCTCACACACACGCACACACACACACACACACACACACACACACACACACACACACACACTCACCAAGCTTATTATAGTTAACTAAATTAAGAACTAAAACTGTGTGTGGGGGGATAATAACAACAATTAACAATAAAACTACACTTTAGAAGAAAAAACTAACTGAAACCGTATTGTGTACTTACAAAAAAACAAAAAAAATACAGAAAATGTCTTTAGTTTTAGTCTATGTCAATTTGGTCACATTTGTCAACACAACAAGCACGAGGAGACATTGGTGCATACGTTTATTGACACTGAGATGTCTACATAGTTGCCTTCACAGTGTTGTTTGTCTTGTAATAGGCCTACCTATTCTGAACTTCGTAAATCTTGCCCCTGACATATACCCCCATATTATAATTTAAAAAACTAAAACTAATACACTAACTAATACACAACTAAACATAAACAAAAACTATGAAATAAAAACGAATGAAAAATCCAAAAGTGCAGTAACTCACACCGACACACACCCTGCCTTCCCCAATAAACACCACCACACACAGCCAGGCGCAGCCAGTCAAACTCTGAGACGCGGTCGCACTTCCTCTTGGCGGAAATGTGACAAAAGAGGAACACTCTCGCTTTGACAGAACCGACATGAGCATAGCCTACCAGCATAGCCTACCAGTATAGCCTACCAGTATAGCCTACTGACACAGCTGCACAGACTACAGCCCGCCCAGCCTGACAGAGGAGAGCAGACTTTTTTCGCACACGTTTTTTCCACAGAAACAACCCAGGAGACGGCCTCAGAGAAGACAAGTGCTCATCAAAAACTGCTCTAAGGCTGACGGTAAGGTCCTGCAAAGTGTGTGTGTGTGTGTGTGTGAGAGAGAGAGCGAGAGAGAGAACCAGAGAGAGAGAGAGAGAGAGGACATGAGGAGGAGGCCAGGATCCACATGTACTGTATATAAGTCTTCAGAGGCTCAATGTACAACTCTGGGATCAGTGGTGAGGTCACATCATTACAAACTATAAAGTAAGAGCCGAGGTGAACTGGTCACAGATCGGCAGTTATACACTCAATCCCTCCTAGGTCCCGATCTTCTGAAGGAGAGAGAAGTGTAGGCCTCAGAAAAAACAGGTGAGGTGACTAAGGAGTGCAGGGTGTCCTCTCATTTGAACATCTCTGATATTCATTCTTGCAATGACAAATATATGGGGCAAGCGGCAACATACTCGCCCACAACTGTAAGAACTTTGAAATGAAGACGCACGCGCGCAGACAGGGGGTGGCCGTATGGGCTGGATGAACATCTCAGCATGGGCGTGCCTGAAAGCGGAAGTGTGTGTCTCTTATGATTGTTGAAGTCAGAAATAGGAAGTGTCCACCAGACTGGACGTGTCAGAATAAACCCTGATCATCCATTGTATGTGTCAGTTTGACAGAGTATCATGTGATATGGTACCAGGGCTTCAGTTTCTCTTTGCCTTGAGCACTTTATTGGCCGCAGTATGGCTGACACGTCATCTAGCCTCTTTCTTTCTATTTCTGTGGAAGCCTGCTCACATTTTACCTACCTACAGTGGTTTCCACTTTCAATTGCACACACTCTTGTCAGGCCATGGCTTTTGGGCCATGGCATTCTTGTCAGGCCATGGCTTTTTGGGGGGAATAAAAGAAAGAATATGAGGTGTGCAACTGAAAGTGTAAACCAGAGTGTTTCCCAACAAGGGGTACGCGTACCCCTGGTTGGGTACTTGAGCAGCTTGGAAAGATTGTACATGGAAAGATTGGGGATTACAAATGATTTCCAAAATGATTTAAAAATGAAAAAATATATATTCCAAGTCATTTCATAAGCCCTCTGCTAAAATGATATGGACAAATAAGTATCAACTGTTACACTATTCTGTGAAGTGGTCCCATTCATGCAGGTCAAAAACGGACTACTTTTTCAATCATAAACTGTTGTCAGTTGTGTTAAATACTAACAGTTTAACATGAGTTCAGTGGAATATATTTAGAATAATCAACAAGCATGAGTGAGGGCCGGGTACTATTGGCATGGCAAAACAGCTCAAGGGGTACATAAAGACAAAAAAGTTTGGGAACCACTCGTGTAAACCATTGTAGGCAGAGTAGTGTAAACCTGTAGGCAGAGTAGTGTAAACCATTGTAGGCAGAGTAGTGTAAACCTGTAGGCAGAGTAGTGTAAACCATTGTAGGCAGAGTAGTGTAAACCATTGTAGGCAGAGTAGTGTAAACCTGTAGGCAGAATAGTGTAAACCTGTAGGCAGAATAGTGTAAACCATTGTAGGCAGAGTAGTGTAAACCTGTAGGCAGAGTAGTGTAAACCTGTAGGCAGAATAGTGTAAACCTGTAGGCAGAATAGTGTAAACCATTGTAGGCAGAGTAGTGTAAACCTGTAGGCAGAGTAGTGTAAACCTGTAGGCAGAGTAGTGTAAACCTGTAGGCAGATTAGTGTAAACCATTGTAGGCAGAGTAGTGTAAACCATTGTAGGCAGAGTAGCCTATGTGCTGTTGTAAGGTGCCACATTCTGATTTGTGCAAACATAAAAGCGATTTTGTCTGTTCGAGGGATTTAAGATATTTTTCCTTCTTTCTTGTTTAGACTTTTGAATAGTGTAGCCATGTATTAAAGTGAACATTATGTTCACTCAATGTAAAAAAAAAAACAGTGTCTGATTGAAGTGATTCATTCTAATTGTATTATTATCGAAGTATTTACAATATCCACTCAGTTTGATTCAAAGCAGCATTTCACTATCAGTATGATGATGTTGATAAGTCAAGGATGTCTTTCATTCTCTCTCCTCTCCCTCCCCCTCCCTCTCTCCAGTATGGCGGCGTGGGACCTGTCAGTCATGGTGGAGGACCTGGGCCCAGATGCCCCGCCCCTCAGCCTCAGCGTGACCTCTGACCTCCACATAGGAGGGGTCATCCTCAAACTGGTGGAGATGCTGCGTGGGTTTCTCTCGCTCTCTCTCTCTCACACACACACACACACACACACACACACACATGCACACACACTGAGTCTCAGACTGAATATGATGATGGTTCTCAATGTTCATTGTTGTTGCATGGACACACACAAACAGCATGAAGGCTCTTGCTATATATATATATATATATATATATATATATATATATATATATATATATATATATATATATATATGTGTGTGTGTGTGTGTGTGTGTGTATGTGTTTGTCAAAGCATAAACAGGCATGTTTGCTTGCAGCAAGTCTTTCCATTAGCCAGTTCTCCACAGTGGATTTAAAATTGTTCATGGATTACAGATCTCAAGATGTTCATGATAAGGCTTATCACGTAAAAACTAAAACATAAGTAGTGTTTTCTTATCCAGTATGTTCCTTTATCCAGCTCTCCACAGTGGATTTAAAATTGTGCATGATTCCATGTTTTTCAGTCTAACAGGAAGTCTGTGCAGCCAGGTCCTGAATCTGTAGATAGCAACATCTGCCTTACTGGCTCTTGTCCTGATGATGAGCTTGTAGCTTGTCACTTGTCACAGTTTTCAGCGACAGCCATTTTGTGTCTGAGCCGTGCCGGTTGCCCTCCCTCTTCTGCAGAGATGCAGCGCGACTGGTCGGACCACGCTCTGTGGTGGGAGCAGAAGCAGCAGTGGCTGCTGCGGACGGCCTGGACGCTGGACAAGTGTGGCATCCAAGCCGACGCCCGCCTGCTGTTCATGCCCCAGCACAAGCCCCTGAGGCTGGGCCTGCCCAACGGGGCCACCCTGAGGCTCCGCGCATGCTTCTCCAGCCCCGTGTTCAACACTGTCATGGGCATCTGCCAAGTGCTCAGTAAGTCTTTCTTTCTTTCTTTTTCTTTCTTTCTTTCTTTCTTTCTTTCTTTCTTTCTTTCTTTCTTTCTTTCTTTCTTTCTTTCTTTCTTTCTTTCTTTCTTTCTTTCTTTCCCAACTCCACTGATTTAGTGGTAAATAAAATGGGGGTAAAATATGGCGTCCAGTCGGTGATCATCATAAGCCACCAAAACTTCCAATCTAAACAAAAATAATCAATTATATTTTCAGAAGAGCATTATTTTATGCAGTTTCCCCCTTTAACCCTTTGATCCCATTTACCAATGGAGGACCTAAATACTACTAACAATTATATAATTTATAAATATATAAATGTACTATTTTATTTTTGAAATATTCCATTAAAACATATTCTTATAAACATTTCAGAATAGCCCTTTGTTTTCTTGTAGTAGTAGCAGCTGTGTAATAGCTGTTCACAACCTAATTATGCCTAAAGATGTGTAAAAGCGTCTCATTAATATATTGCTGTTAAATTGGCTGTGATGACACACGCTAATGCTGGAAAAGCAGAAATAAGACCATTGCCATCTGCCCGATGCTTCATTTAGTCTAATTTTGGCACTTCTTAGTCTCAATTCCTCAGCAAGGAGGCAGAAGACTGGAAAGGTTTCCAAAGGCAGCAGGCGGAGGCAAGGAATGAAATCTGGCAGTAGAAAAGCAGCTTATAGGGACTAGCGATAAGAGCTAAATAAGCTCAGACTTACAGTCTATCAAAGTGAAAATACAGCAAGTGGCTGATACAAGAGGAAGAACAACAGACACAGGGATGAACCGCATTCAAAACCTTTAAGGATAAAAACACAAAAAAAGGCTTGGAGAACACAAACAAGACCCAAAAAGCACTGGAGAACGCTTGTCACTTCAAAACTAAAACATACTCTAGGTATGTTTCCAGTCTTTGCATTATCCACTTCTTCACAGTGGTGCTCGTGCTCGTGGATTCCATGTGTTGCATGGGTGACGTGGCTTTTGAATCACTGTTTTGCAGCGGTTTGACAGGATTTAGTACTGTAGCGTCAGCACATTTATGGCTCTTTAGTGTAAGTTTTGTTAGTTATTTCAGTTCAATGGGCTGTAATGAGAAACACCAGGATAATCTGACTTGACATCTGAATTAAACAGTTTGTCATCTGGTGATAACCATCGGATGATGTTGTCCTTGTGTGGCTGTGCTTTCAGCTGTACTCTTGTCTTATTAATGTGATATTAGAATGAGTAAGGATCTCATGGCAGGAATATATACAGTAAAAGGAAGAAAAAGAGGCCTAAACTAATGTTTACATCAACGTTTGTATCAGAGGTGCCCAAATTCTTTCCTATGAAGGGCCAAAATTAATCTGGATGGATGGCGTGGGCCAAAAATAAATGTTGATATTATGTGAAATTACATTAAATTACATTATTGTATAGACAATTTACATTCTAAATCTAAAACAGGTCTTCTAGTTTCATAATGGTAAAAGTATCATCAAGCTAGCCTTACAAATGAGCCCGCCACACCCTCTGAAAGATTTTTTTATATGATTGGTTTTAGGTAAGACCACAGCCAATCCAGAGAAATATCATTAAAACCCCGGTCACCTGAAAGTGCATATAGTGTTATGTTGAGGAAAAATTATAAAGTTGACACTGACCTGTCACACAGAAGCAGAAATGTTGACCCTGATATGATGTGAACACACAACCTTCTGATCTGGAGTCAGACATACTAGCGTTGCACCACAGGCTGTTTGATATCACTGACAGGTTCACCAGTCAGCTGAGACAAACACAAGCGTTACATCAATCTGTAGAATAATTGAACTGTCCACAGAAGTGGCTTTTGAGTCCCTGAGTTCAGAAAATGCTCTAACCTTGATAAGCTCGACTTCTGAAAGAGAGAGATTACCGGAGTGAACACGCGTCTTTCAGTATAAAGCATCGACTTGGCTTTAGCTTTAATTACACAGTACATTCCACAATGAACAATTGCATTATCTATGAGTCAGCAAGCTGAGATTTCTCAAGTTAAATTGATGTTTCCATCCAGCTCAGTAGTCACTGAGTTTGGATTTGAGCCTGCTGCTGGTGCGCAGCTGTTTGACAGAATGCAGCTTGTTTTGCGCTAATTCAATTTCCTTGATTTTGTCGAGTGAAACTACCTGGACCACGGTCCTTATTTCATTCAATCTTTTGAGCAATGTAAAAAATGTCAATCAGAATCTATGTGGAGAATTATATTCCTACTGCCCAATGCTAAATGGCTGTCATAATGCCACCATTCAGTTACTTTGTTTAGTTTTACTTAATGCAATGTTTTTTTTAGAACAACAACCTGCTGGATTTCGTGGGAATCATTTATGAGACTCATTTAGGATGGAGTAGCTTTACCTGAAGACTATGACCTTATTTATTAACACAACAGGCAATAGTTTGACATTTACTGTGTGCCATGAGTGACCCTTTAACAACCACAAAAGTACATAACGATGTCTGAGTCTCAACGTTATGCATAGTGATTTGACATAGAGAAGCATAAGTTTTGACCCTGACGTGATTTGAACACGCAACCTTCTGATCTGGAGTCAGACGCGCTACCGTTGCGCCACAGAGTCTGTTTTCCGTCACTGACAGGTTCACTGATCAGCTGAGACAGACCATACAGCTGACAACAAACGATAAGCATAGTATTTATCATGAGTCTATGCACTTTTAGCACAGTGGAATGTGAAAATCTGTCAGACTTCCACTCATTCATCTACTACTGTTAAAAAAATCAGACGTACCGATACAGTGCTCTGCCCTTGAAGGGGCAAACCTATTGACCCTGACGTGATTTGAACACGCAACCTTCTGATCTGGAGTCAGACGCGCTACCGTTGCGCCACAGAGTCTGGATTATGTCGCTGACAGGTTCACTGATCAGCTGATACAGACCATACAGCTGACAAAAAAGAAAACGTCATTTGTCTAGGACCAGGTTTAATCCCTGTCAGAGAAACCAGCCTCTGATCCTTAACACCCAGTTACGTACCAAATCCAAACAAATGGGGACTCCACTGCCGTGTTGGAGGTGTGGGATAACAATGGTGGACCACGCGCATATAATATCCCCATATTTTGGGAGGAGGTGTCAAAACACCGGGTTTGAATGTCTGTGTTATTTCCCACCCTATATCTTGGACTCACCCTAAAGGATTTAAATAAAAGTGACTCATACCTTCTGAAGATCTTTATGGCAGCCAGCAAGAAAACCATCACAAAATGCTGGGTCAGAAAAAACATTGCCCCCCGGTGGACACCTTTATCAATATTGTAGATTTATTACATCAAATGGAGCATTTGATGCTACAAAAAGACAAAGGTGGAGTTCTGGAGCAAATGGACATGTTTCTTAGCCCATGAGGACTCTTACAAATGCCCTATAGGCCTAATACTGTATATGGTATACGACGAAGCATTACTGTTATGACCCCTCCCGATCTAATGTTCTGTGTGAGTATTTTCTCTTGGAATAAATATATAAAAAAGAAAAGTAAAAATAAGTCATTACGTACTGCCGCACACATTGAGCTACCTAAGAAGTAGTAGTGTACACATTCTGACCCTGACGTGATTTGAACACGCAACCTTCTGATCTGGAGTCAGACACGCTACCATTGCACCACAGAGTCTGTTTGATGTCACTGATAGGTTCACTGATCAGCCGAGACAGACCATACAGCTGAAAAAACAACAAAAAAAACATTATATTTATCATGATTCATTCATCATATGCATTATTATAACCTCAGTGGAAAGTGAATGTTCAAGACTGGTAGACTTCCAGAATATTCCATCCATCATATATATAGCTAGCGCTACTACAACTGTTAAAACTCCCCAAAACAGTGATCTGCCCATAATGAAAGCAGAGCTTTTGTAGCCTGGGTAAACCCATCCCCCACGTGACCTGCTCTCAGACCTGTTCTCAGTCACTATGATAGTGACTGGGAACTGAGAGAGCAGGTCACGTGGTGGCTGGGTTTACCTAGGCTAGAGCTTTTGACCCTGACGTGATTTGAACACGCAACCTTCTGATCTGGAGTCAGACGCGCTACCGTTGCGCCACAGAGTCTGGATTATGTCACTGACAGGTTCACTGATCAGCTGAGACAGACCATACAGCTGACAAAAAACAATAAGCATAGTATTTATCATGAGTCTATGCACTTTTAGCACAGTGGAACGTGAAAGTCTGTCAGATTTATACAGTATTCCATTAATCTACTACTGTTAAAAAGAGTCAAACGTACTGATACAGTGCTCTGCCCTTAAAAGGGCAAACCAATTGACCCTGACGTGATTTGAACACGCAACCTTCTGATCTGGAGTCAGACGCGCTACCGTTGCGCCACAGAGTCTGTTACAGATCACTGACAGGTTCACTGATCGATCAGCTAAGACAGAACATACAGTTGACAACAATGATGATAAACTTTATAAATACATTTGTTGGGCTTAAGATATCAGAGTTAAATCACTGGGTAGTATTGGATCAAAGAATTCAGAAGTATTTGAGTTCTTTGAGTTATTGTTATTGGCATGCTGAGTTTGACCTTGTGTCATGTGTTCATCCGTCACCTCATTGGTCTGTCAGCCTCCATCATCTGTCTCTCCCTCCCTTCGCAGACATCCGTCACCCCGAGGAGCTCTCCCTCCTCCGGCCGCTGGAGGAGAAGAAGAAGAAGAAAGATAAAAACTCAGTGGAGGAGATCTATGACCTGACGGAGATTCCCCTCACCTCAGGTACCCTCCTCACCCAATTCATATTCAGCAGCCACTCAGCAAATTTCAAATTTTCCCAACATTCAAACTATTTCTTTGGTTGGGAGTTCATTACAAATGCCTAAGTCAAAAACCTTTGACCACAATTTTCAGTTATTACTATTTCGCCAACTGACAAAATTAAAATGAAATAATCAAATTTTCACTATCATTTACATCTTGGCAAATTAATTATTACTGCCAAAATGAAAATGAAAACTCCATCAACATTTTGCTTTCCATGCACTCCAAAGCACACTTTATTAATGCCCGGTACAGACTAGTTCACTATAATTACTGTACCTCCACAAACTGTACATCACACCACAGAAACTTCATAAAGCCAAACCTGCACTGTCAGAAATGTGCTTCAGATGTGATCTAGAGGTGGGTTCGTTCCTGCACTGTACCTGGCTTTGTACAAAGGTGAGGCCCTTTTGGTTTGACCTCTGTGACACCTTGAGCAAGATCACAGGAAGTTACGTTTCCACTGGATCCTGAGCTTTGCTTACTGGGGAATTTCACAAGTGTTAGCAATTCTGTAACTCATTCCTAAATTAAATTCACAGAAAGTGCTTTATGTGTGGCCAGGTAATGCATAACTGTGACATGGAAATCGGATTCCCCTCTCGTCATCAATAGATGGTCTTTGGATATGAACAGTTGTATTCCTCTTGAAAAGATCACGTGCCGTCTTAGAAAAAGTTACAAGACCTTTCTGAAAATCTGGCAGCCTTAAAATACCTAGAGAGTATATAGACACATCTCTGATGCCACCGGCCCCATACATGACATCTTCTGGTTGTTAGCCAGAAGGCCTCTTTAGAGGATATAATAGTGTCAAGGAAGTGTCTCTGTTTTCTCCATGCACTGGTTTTCTTTTCTTTTGTTTTCTTTTCTTTTTTCTCTTTCACTTAACTGGGTTTATGTAGGGAGGGTAGGGATTTGGAATTTCTTTGGTGTTTGGTGTTTTGTATGTTTTGTATGTTATCTTTTATTTGTGACCATGCATCTGAAAATAAAAACAAAATATATAAATTCCAACTTTTAGACATAGTAGTCTGACCATGAAGAAGCAAAGCCTGTGACCCTGACGTGTTGCAACCTTCTGATCTGGAGTCAGACGGGCTCCCATTGCGCCACAGAGTCTGTTTCACTCAGCTGACAGGTTCCAGAAAATGCTCTGACTATTCTGCTCATTCACTCACTCATTCACAGACAGACAGACAGACACTTTGCATTCTTATTATAGGATAGGAAAATGTAATGTGTCATGATAAAGAACCCAGCAACAGGATAAAAACATTTGAGAAGGGAGGTCCGGCAGAGTACACGATAGTTCTCTGTTCAACTTGCACAGATTATGAACTACTCAATTCCACATACAGGCAGCAGACATAGAGAAACACAGGTTTGAACCCTGATGTGATTTGAGTGGGAGTCAGGTATTGTAGGCTTTTTGAAAAGGTTTGGATGTTTGGAGGGAGGGAATTCCAGAGGGTCGGGGCAGCGATGGCAAAGGCTCTGTCCCCCAAGGTGCGGTGCTTGGTCCTGGTGATGGGGGTCAGAAGGTTGGCATCAGCTGATCGGAGGTGGCGAGGGGGGGGGTGGGGGGTGGGGTGGCGATGGAGAAGGTCTGTCAGGTATGGGGAGGGGGGGGGGCGGGGGAGATTGTTGAGAGCTTTGTATGTAATGTATGTCATCTTGAAGTGAATTCGGTGCTGTATTGGGAGCCAGTGAAGGTGTTGGAGGATGGGTGTGATGTGTTCTCTGGAGCGGGAGTGCGTGAGCAGCTGGACAGCTGAGTTCTGAACGTAGTGCAGTTTATTGCAGACAGTGGAAGGGAGGCCGTAGAGGATGCTGTTACAGTAGTCTCATCAGGAGGTTCTGAAGGCATGGATGACTGTTTCTGCGGCTGAGGAGGAGAGGGTGGGCCAAAGCTGTGCAATGTTAGGGAAGGGGCGAAAGGACATTAGGTGATGTTGTTGATGTGTGGCTTGAAGGAGAGGCTGGGATACATAGTAACACTGAGGTTTCGGACCTGGGGGTGGGGGTGGGAGGGAGGGTGTGACTGTGTGACCATCGATGCAGAGTGAGAGGTTCTGGGAGGAGGCATTTGGGGCTGATAGTGATGATTTCCGATCTATTGCAGTTTAATAAACATTAGATTTATCATGAGTAGAAAGTGAATGTTCTCAAGATTCAAGATTCAAGATTTTTATTGTCACTCCGTAGTATCACGTGTGAAATTATTGTGCTGTGGACTCCGTTTACAACATAGTACAAATATAACAGGGCATATGAGTGCAAAAACAACAAGAGACACAACAAGCAATAAGGCAGTAGAGTGATAAGACAAGTCAGAGACAGTGGCATATTCACTGCACATCAGTGGTGGCTGGTGAGCTTGGAAACAGGGGAGGAAGCTAGTGCGGCGACCAAAGGTCGCCGCCCCTTATTTTTATTTGGTCTTTTTTTTTTCACGTGTGCGCGCGCGTGTGCGCGCATGTGTGTGTGTGTATTTGCCATGTTTCCCATGCTGTCAAGCCTCTTAGCTTTCCACCCAGTGAGGAGCATTGCATTAGCACCCAGTGAGAGGACTACAGGACGGAACAGCACCTGGCACCTGAGGCGGTCCCAGGGAAAATATGACGTGTGCTCTGCTGCTGATACTCTCACCCACAAGCAGTTTTTGCCCAAAACGCCCAAATCTCATTTTAAATTAGCATTAGGATTAGACTGTTGTGATGTCATTATTCAGTTTTAACCATCAATAATTGTTCCTTTTCTCATTATTTCATTTCTCAGAGTAAATACTGTATATTTATTTCGAGATTTTTGTCAATTATTTGTGCTGTTATGGTTATAATTAGCCTAGTTACTCACTTCTACACTATCTTAGATTGTGTTACTTATGGATGGCATGGAATTATAGTGAAAATAGATTATCCCCCCTTTTTGCTGGGGACCCCACTTTGAAAACCACTGGCTTAGGCTAGAACTGTTGCGAGAAGGTTTCAGGATTTATCTCTATGCATTAGGCTGTGATTACTATTTATATAAATCTATTTATTCACATAGATTCATGATATATTATGGTATACAGCCTACCTGTGACATCAATGTTTTGATTCATCCTATGATGTCTCACACTCAGGTGTGCTTTCACAAGACAGGTGTTGTCCATTCAATCAGCTAACCTGTCTTTATAATGGCTGTCTTGCACTGTTTGTATGATACTTGACAAAGTCTATGGCCGAAACTGTTGTCAAATAGCGTTAAATTACACTTAATTGCATCTGGAACGAGAGTGTGCCTTCATGTGCACAGTGCTGCACTACTCATTTAGTTATCAACTTTGGAGCGTTATTTACCCCCCCTTCCCGACATCCTAGGTTGACATGCTTCATCCCAATCGATTCCTTATTTCTTCTACTTTCATATGATATAAAGAGCACCACTCAAGCTTTAAAATTGAGCCCGCTGTCAGCTATCGATTTACAGGCCAAATTCAGTTAAAAAATGTGTGAATTTAAGCTTCGCGGGTTTTAGTATAAGAAATTACAGGATGAAACTTCAATACGACAAAAATAGCGCTGCTCGGTGAACCATTTCCACGCCGAATTTAATAGAAGGTTCGGATAACTTGAAATCAATTGACTTACTTGAATATCCGTGCTGTCTGTAGGGGAAACGCTGCAGTCGAGACGTTGCAAATATTCCAGTTTTCTGACATTGCAAAAAGCCCGTATCGCGCAGCTCAAGTCTCCCCGCAACTCGAAACTCGTTTTGGTGGTAATCCAATATCAACGACTGTCTGGCTTGTGAACACTTACTGATTGATAAAAAAAGTAAATAAAAATAAGAGGGAAATATGATATGCTGCTACTGTCTCAGTAAATCCTTCCTGTCAGGTCAAGCAGTGGATTTCACCTCCTTGATTCAGCGTGACCACAGACCAGCCAGTGGAACAACGTTGCCGATTTTCAGATGTATTCAGCATTGGACAATACAGAATGTCAATCAATGTCAAGCAATCTATCAATCAAACAACAACCAATTAGGGTTTCACCTGGTTTCACGGGCTAAGGGAGAGCTCCCCTCCTCCTCAATCTGATTCGTTGGAAAACACATCACTCTCACTGTTTTCTGTGAATTGCAAGTCTTTTTCAACCAATCTTATTTTTTCATTAGATAAATTACCAAATAAATCAAGCCCACAGGGCGGGTGTTTTTTAATCCCCTCCCCCATGCTGGGACCAGGGCCAGAGTGACTCGTCTGCATGGAGCTATATAATGAATGAAAAAATGAGCGTCTGCACATAAGAAAAAACACATTTGATTGATATTTTATTATAAAAAAAAATATGAAAAATGAAAAATATAAAAATAAAAATAAAAAATATATTTTTTTAATATATATTTTTTTTTATATAAAATCCCCAATCTAATAGAGGAGGACCATCCTCCTATGCCTCACTGGAAAAACCTCCTCTGCTGCACATAGGTGCACATGGCATGTGCATACTTTAGACGTACTTAAACATTTTAAATTCGACGTTCTGTTTGCACAGGTGCAAATAGCATATACCTAATTAAACATACAATTAAACATTAGACATACATAATGGTAGCATCTACAGTGCGGTACAGTACAGCTACTACACTATTTGTGTATGTTAAGGAGTCTCGTGGGCCTGCGGGACGAAACTGTCCCTCAAGCGATTTGTGCGTGCTTTTGGGACCCAAAAAATTCGGAGAAAAGATTCTACCAGCTAGAATGTGCCACCTCTAAGTACTTTGCGCCACAGAGTCTGTTTTACATCACTGACAGCAGGTTCACTGATCAGCTGAGACAGATCTGACAATATGATGGTAAATATAACCCCCCCCCCCCCCCCCCCCCCCCCCCGCCAGTGTCCCGGGCCTGCTTGTATAATGGCATGCCGGCTCACTTCGCTGACTCGGCGCAGACGGAGGCCGTCTACAAGATGCTGTCCATCTCCCTGCCTCCTCCCAGCCCAGAGGCCACAGCCAAACTGTACCGGCCAGCCAGCGTGGTGGACAAAGCCCACATCAACAGCAGGTAGAGCAGCTGCATACACACACACACACACACACACACACACACACACACTGATGGACGCACACACACACACACACCCACGCACACACACACACACACAAACACACAGATGGACGCACACACACACACACACACACACACACACACACACACACAGATGGACGCACACACACAAACACACATTGTGCGTACATGTATAATGCCTATTATCACTTAAATGAAAAATGTCTCAATATGTCTTGCTTCCCTCTCTCTCTCCCTCTCTCAGATGGTTGGAATCTTCTCGTTCTCTCAAGCAGCAAGACATCCAAGAGAATGACAAACTCTGGCTCCGCTTCAAATACTATTCCTTCTACGATATGGAGCCCAAGGTGTGTGTGTGTGTGTGTGTGTGTGTGTGTGTGTGTGTGTGTGTGTGTGTGTGTGTGTGTGTGTGTGTGTGTGTGTGTGTGTGTGTGTGTGTGTGTGTGTGTGTGTGTGTGGCACCACATACTGTAACTTTTTTTTTACTCCTTGCAGTACTGTTTACTGACCTTGTATTGGCTGTTCCATCTCCCTTTCCATCCCTCGCTCCCTCCATTCATCATCTCCATTCTTTACTCTCTCTCCTCTCCTCTCCTCTCCTCTCCTCTCCTCTCCTCTCATCTCCTCTCCTCTCCTCTCCTCTCCTCTCCTCTCCTTTTCTCTTCTCCTCTCCTCTCCTCTCCTCTCCTTTTCCCTTCTCTTCTCCTCTCCTCTCCTCTCCTCTCCTTTTCTCTTCTCCTCTCCTCTCCTCTCCTTTTCTCTTCTCTTCTCCTCTCCTCTCCTCTCCTCTCCTCTCCTCTCCTTTTCTCTTCTCCTCTCCTCTCCTCTCCTCTCCTCTCCTCTCCTCTCCTCTCCTTTTCTCTTCTCCTCTCCTCTCCTCTCCTCTCCTCTCCTCTCCTCTCCTCTCCTCTCCTCTCCTCTCCTCCTCTCCTCTCCTCTCCTCTGCTCTCCTCTCCTCTCCTCTCCTCTCCTCTCCTCTCCTCTCCTCTCCTCTGCTCTCCTCTCCTCTCCTCTCCTCTCCTCCCTTCTCCTCTCTTCCTCTCCTCGGTCCAGTACGATGCAGTGCGTCTGACCCAGCTGTATGAGCAGGCCCGCTGGGCCATCCTGCTGGAGGACATCGACTGCACCGAGGAGGAGATGATGCTGTTTGGAGCGCTACAGGTACACCAGACATAATAGATATTTATTCAGAGGGCTGAAGACCTTGTCAGTTTGTCCAATGAAAAGGTTCCATGTTATACGATTAAATCTTTCCTTCCATTTACATATTTGTGGTTGAATTGAAAGTCATTGCTTTTTCAAAAGTTCATTCTTTTTTCAAGGCAGTTTCAGACAAACTGTAGTAAATGCATGAACTGGAAACTCTGAACTGGGAAGTCTCCACTGAGCAGGTTGACCTCATTTGAATGAAAGGAACTGTTGTTGTCGGCCAATCAGAGTCCAGTACTGCGTCGGTTTGGCCTCTCAGGACTTAAGGCACGTGTCCACATTTGCTGAATTTCCACGCCTGTCCGCCACGCTCCCCCAAAATCGTACGCTTGTGGGCGGGCTCGATGTTTGTTCCTTGCTGCACCTGATTGGATGAACAATGTGTTCCCCGTGGGCTGCATTGTGGGCTGTCGTCCTCCACGGTTTCAAGCGTAGAAAAAACATGGCGGCAAATTTGAAACTTTCTCTTCCTATATGAAAACCATTCGGCTCAATACTTTATGCAAATGAGCAGGCAGGCGGAGCACGCTCTCGGCTCGCGCAACTCCCCGCCTGCCCTACAATGCATTGCACGGCTGTCTCCAATACACAATGAATGGGAAGCGTACCAAAACACGGACAAGTAGATATGTGCCTTACAGTAAGTCTCCAAATTCATTGAATGCAAATAAAATGGTAAAAAGTTCACACACTGCAAGGGCTCCAATTAGTTTTTTTTTATTATTATTATTGCAACACCGTGGGTAACGTTTCGGGCAGCACCCTGCCCTCGAAGGGCAGGGTGCTGCCCGAAACGTTACCCACGGTGTTGCAATAATAACAAAAACTAATTGGAGCCCTTGCAGTGTGCAAACTTTTTACCATTTTATTTGCATTCATCACTGTAAGTTCTGCACCTGCCCTACTAGGCTGGGATGTGCGTGTCTCCCTTCTACCTCCAAATTCATTGAGCCATAGTATACGGTATTTGAAAACAAAATAATTTTAACTGAATCATTTGGGACCTTTACACCAGAATGCCAATCAACTGCCATCCAATCTAATAATCCACATCATTCCTAATACAATTAGGTAATGTGAACAGAAACCATAGAGCTAAGACTGGAACCTGTGATGTCATGTGATGTCAAAACTGGTGCTGCTCCATAGAACATGAATTAGGAAAGATGGCAAAGGAGACTGTGAGAACACTGGATTTTACAGTACAATATTCTTTACAGTTTATAACTACAATTGATAACACTGCAATAGAATACAGCTCACTTGTCCATAGAAGCTGACTTTGGAAGTATTGTACATACAACATTAGTGCTGCATCCTTAGTTGTAGATACAGTGTTTCACATGCAGTTTGACCCTGACATGATTTGAAAACGCAACCTTCTGATCTGGAGTCAGACGCACTACCATTGCACCACAGAGTCTGTTTTACATCACTGAAAGGTTCACTAATCAGCTGAGACAGACTAAACATTTGACAAAAATTATGATAAACATTATAAATACATCTGTTGGGGTTAAGACACTAGTGTCATGTTGGTGGAATGTAACTGTCCAGGGATTCAGAAGGGGCTTTTGAGTCCTTAAGTTCAGAAAATGCTGTGACTTGAATGAACTTGGCTTCTGGCACTTGACTTCACTGAGTAGAAAGCATCGACTTGGCTTTGATCATACAAAACATTCCATAACACTCAGATTATTAGTACTCCTGCAGTACATATTTATATATAGGAAAGTTGAAAGCATCATCATAAAAAAACAAATGGAAGTATCCAGTAAGAATACATCAGTGAGAAAGACGCATTGTTTTTCTGAAGTCTAGAGAAGTTAACATCCTAGAAGTTCTAGGTATGTGCAGCAATGATGTGGTTAAAGTGTTGTTTCCTCTGCTCTGTCACACACCATGCAGTACCACATCAGCAAGGCGTCCCAGTCGGAGCCCCAGACGGCGAGCTCGAGTGCGGCCATGGAGGACCTGGAGTCGGCCCTGCTGTCCCTGGAGGTCAAGCTGGACGGAGAGGGCACCTCTGCCTCGGAGATGCTGGTCAGATATACCGGATGCCGATGTCATTTGTGGAGGGTCGTTGATTTCCTCCTCGTTCCTCATTCTGTTTTCCAATGCTTTGTCTTTCATGCAGGAAAACATGACTGCACCAGAGCTCAATGACTATCTGAAGATATTCAGGTGAGCTTTAGTTTCAACCTCACAGTCCACAATGCCTTCTTTTAGAACAAAATACAGCCACCGAGACAAACTATACACTTTCATACTATTACTTATAGAACCAATGTTTGGCTTTGTCTCATGTGTCTTTTCTATTGGCTTACAATGAAACAACATACATTTCCCGCAAAACTTTATATTGGTGATTTTTCAATTTTATAAATGTAAATGACAGATCAGTTGCCCATGTGTAGAAAATATTTCATAACAATAGTACCATGCCAAATCATAGTGAAAAAGCAGAGTGACTGACAAATCGACTAACATTGCAAGGCAGTTGGAGTAGAAATCTGTCTTGCCATTCTGCCACATTTGAACCAAACCACAACCGCCAGTTGTGCGGACCAATCAGCATCCGAGGAAGGAGGAGGCGGTCCTAAGTGGTTGAAGTTACCCCGTGATAGACTGTGATAGACAGATCGTTCATCCAATCATCTCCTAAGTATTTTTTTGAAAGTGCCCACCTTTTTCCAAACATTTCCAAGGACGAGTTCCCAGATGGTTGGTTCTGTGTAACCAACCATCTGGTGCGTCAGGTTCGAAATCAACCAGCTTTGTCCTGAGAAAATGACTTTTTTTGGCGATATGAGTAGTTAGCATCAAGATGTGCATGTGAAGCCCAGTCTGTAGCGATGTGACTGTGTATTTCAGGCCTAAGAGGTTGACTCTAAAGGGCTACAAGCAGTACTGGTTCAAGTTCCAGGATACCTGCATCTCCTACTACAAGAGCAAGGAGGAGAGCATCGGAGAGGCCATTCAACAGATTAACCTCAAAGGTAGCAAATATATTACAGATGGATATATTACAGCTCAGTCACAAATAATGAACCCACTAAGAAATGCAACATATACTGTGTCATACATTATTAAATATACTGTGTCATACATTATTAAATAGACTGTCGTACATTATTAAATATACTGTGTCATACATTAATAAATAGAGCCGCTAGTGGTTCAGATTACAGCTCCCATTCCCTGTATCTACAGCGTAGCTCGAACGTTGAATGGATAACTAGTCCAGTTTCCCTCTACTTCCCTATCGGTATTAGTGTTTTTAATATTACGACTCATAACCAGGGATGAAGTGGAGGGTAAACCCCACTTTGACTCAGTTAACTTGACTCGCCTTTTTAGCTTGACATGAATGGTATGCATCATACCAAATATGATCAAACTGACATAAGGTATATGAAGCTAGGCTCTATAAAGAATAAATAAATGAATTTCTGAAACTAGAACTGATTTTTCTCATAATGGTGATGTCTTACCACATGATTTACCACTGCATCACTGCTCATACCGTAACATATGCAATATATTTATTCACTGCTGCCCAATTACACTGTCATGACAAGGGGAGTTGTGATTTAAGGTTAGGATGAAACCTCATAACACAGTGGTGTGAGCTGAGCTCTTTCCATATACAGTACTGTGTATAAAGTCTGCCAGTGAGCAGAAGAGCTGAACTCACAGCACTTTTCCTCCAGTCTTAGTGAAGTTCATGAAGCCAACAACTGCAGGGCTGTCATGTACAAAACAAAGATTCAGTAACATTGTAGTTTCAAATGTGACTCAGTGGCTTTGTCACATGCCCTTATCGCTCTCCCATATTTCCTACCGCACTCCTCTATCATAACTGCCACACTCCTCTGTCATAACTGCCACACTCCTCTGTCATAACTGCCACACTCCTCTGTCATAACTGCCACACTCCTCTGTCATAACTGCCACACTCCTCTGTCATTACTGCCACACTCCTCTGTCATAACTGCCACACTCCTCTGTCATTACTGCCACACTCCTCTGTCATTACTGCCACACTCCTCTGTCATAACTGCCACACTCCTCTGTCATAACTGCCACACTCCTCTGTCATAACTGCCACACTCCTCTATCACAACTGCCACACTCCTCTGTCATAACTGCCACACTCCTCTGTCATAACTGCCACAATCCTCTGTCATAACTGCCACACTCCTCTGTCATTACTGCCACACTCCTCTATCATAACTGCCACACTCCTCTGTCATTACTGCCACACTCCTCTGTCATAACTGCCACACTCCTCTGTCATAACTGCCACACTCCTCTGTCATAACTGCCACAATCCTCTGTCATAACTGCCACACTCACTCCTCTGTCATAACTGCCACACTCCTCTGTCATAACTGCCACACTCCTCTGTCATAACTGCCACAATCCTCTGTCATAACTGCCACACTCCTCTGTCATTACTGCCACACTCCTCTGTCATAACTGCCACACTCCTCTGTCATTACTGCCACACTCCTCTGTCATTACTGCCACACTCCTCTGTCATAACTGCCACACTCCTCTGTCATAACTGCCACACTCCTCTGTCATAACTTCCACAATCCTCTGTCATAACTGCCACACTCCTCTGTCATAACTGCCACACTCCTCTGTCATAACTGCCACACTCCTCTGTCATAACTGCCACACTCCTCTGTCATAACTGCCACACTCCTCTGTCATTACTGCCACACTCCTCTGTCATAACTGCCACACTCCTCTGTCATTACTGCCACACTCCTCTGTCATAACTGCCACACTCCT
This sequence comes from Poromitra crassiceps, assembly GCF_964638095.1. Classification (NCBI taxonomy): domain Eukaryota; kingdom Metazoa; phylum Chordata; class Actinopteri; order Beryciformes; family Melamphaidae; genus Poromitra; species Poromitra crassiceps. The sequence continues at coordinate 19,742,224 of NC_139634.1, forward strand.
CTGTCATAACTGCCACACTCCTCTGTCATTACTGCCACACTCCTCTGTCATAACTGCCACACTCCTCTGTCATAACTGCCACACTCCTCTGTCATAACTGCCACACTCCTCTGTCATTACTGCCACACTCCTCTGTCATAACTGCCACACTCCTCTGTCATAACTGCCACACTCCTCTGTCATTACTGCCACACTCCTCTGTCATTAGTGCCACACTCCTCTGTCGTTAGTGCCACACTCCTCTGTCATAACTGCCACACTCCTCTGTCATAACTGCCACAATCCTCTGTCATAACTGCCACACTCCTCTGTCATAACTGCCACACTCCTCTATCATAACTGCCACACTCCTCTGTCATTACTGCCACACTCCTCTGTCATTAGTGCCACACTCCTCTGTCATAACTGCCACACTCCTCTGTCATTACTGCCACACTCCTCTGTCATTAGTGCCACACTCCTCTGTCATAACTGCCACACTCCTCTGTCATAACTGCCACAATCCTCTGTCATAACTGCCACACTCCTCTGTCATAACTGCCACACTCCTCTATCATAACTGCCACACTCCTCTGTCATTAGTGCCACACTCCTCTGTCATAACTGCCACACTCCTCTGTCATAACTGCCACACTCCTCTGTCATAACTTCCACACTCCTCTGTCATAACTGCCACACTCCTCTGTCATAACTGCCACACTCCTCTGTCATTACTGCCACACTCCTCTGTCATAACTGCCACACTCCTCTGTCATAACTGCCACACTCCTCTGTCATAACTGCCACACTCCTCTGTCATAACTGCCACACTCCTCTGTCATAACTGCCACACTCCTCTGTCATAACTGCCACACTCCTCTGTCATAACTGCCACACTCCTCTGTCATAACTGCCACACTCCTCTGTCATTACTGCCACACTCCTCTGTCATAACTTCCACAATCCTCTGTCATAACTTCCACACTCCTCTGTCATAACTGCCACACTCCTCTGTCATAACTGCCACACTCCTCTGTCATAACTGCCACACTCCTCTGTCATAACTTCCACACTCCTCTGTCATAACTGCCACACTCCTCTGTCATAACTGCCACACTCCTCTGTCATTACTGCCACACTCCTCTGTCATAACTTCCACACTCCTCTGTCATAACTGCCACACTCCTCTGTCATAACTGCCACACTCCTCTGTCATAACTGCCACACTCCTCTGTCATAACTGCCACACTCCTCTGTCATTACTGCCACAATCCTCTGTCATAACTGCCACACTCCTCTGTCATAACTGCCACACTCCTCTGTCATAACTGCCACACTCCTCTGTCATAACTGCCACACTCCTCTGTCATTACTGCCACACTCCTCTGTCATAACTTCCACACTCCTCTGTCATGTCCTCTACTCATTGACATGTCCTCTACCCAGGATGTGAGGTGGCTCCAGACGTCAACGTGGCGGGACAGAAGTTCCTCATCCGGCTCCTGATTCCAGTGCCTGAGGGCATGAACGAGGTCTATCTGCGCTGTGAGAATGTGAGCTCCACCACACACACACACACACACACACACGCACACGCACACGCACACGCACACACACACACACACACCCTCCCAGTTCTCTAACCCTCTATCTACCTTCATCCATCTCCTATAGACTGTATACAAATATGGATGTAGCTACCAAGACGTCACTCATTGGTTTGTGAACCGTTTTGAAACCTCAAAGTTACTGTGGTCATAAATCAAGTGAGAAGTAGGGTCATTTTCCCTTTGACTTCCATACAATCTGACTTCTTTTTGCAGTCAGTCACCCCCTGCTGGCCATTAGAAAGAATGCAGCTTTAAGGCACTTCATTTTTCAGCGCCTGCCCTTTAGTCTCTCCTCATCTCTCTGTGTGATGCCTTGTCATATCTGCCTCCTTTCTGTCATCTCCCTCATCTTTCTCTCACTATCTCCTGTCTCTCCCTCTCTCCCTCCCTCCCTCTCTCTCTCCCTCCCTCCCTCTCTCCCTCCCTCCCTCCCTCCCTCCCGCTCTCCCTCCCTCTCTCCCTCCCTCTCTCCCTCCCTCCCTCTCTCCCTCCCTCCCTCCCTCTCTTCCTCCCTCCCTCCAGGAGCAGCAGTATGCCAAGTGGATGGCTGCGTGTCGGCTGGCCTCCAAAGGGAAGAGCCTGGCAGACAGCACCTTTCAGAATGAGATCGAGAATATCCGCTCCTTCCTGGCCATGCAGAAGACCAACTCCGGTTCCCACGGCAACGCACCCGACGACAGCTTCAACACTCACAGCCTGGTTTCCCCACGCTACCACAAGAAGTACAAGGCCAAACAGGTGCAAGGGCAGGAGAGCAGGCCGCTGTACACATAGAGACACACACACATAATGTAGACAGAAGAATGTTAAAAGCACATTCATCAGGTGTATTTCCACTGAGAATAGGAGTTTGGACTAGGGATGCACGATATTGCAAAATCTTTGCTGATATCCAAGATGCAGATATTTTCCAACTCTTTTTGGACTGTTGGATCACACCAATCTCTGTTGATCCCACATAGTCTTTAGCACATTTAGACCGGGACAAAATTATCATTTCAAACGGATTCAGTGACCTTTCTGAATAGACTTGAACTAATAGAGAGGTCCAGGGATGACGTATTTTTGTAGGCTGAATGCGGAAGTCCCGAACTTCCTGGTTCTACACTGTTTCTGTCTATGGGATTTTTGAATGGGTTTTTGGCGATATGCTTCAAATAATGTCTGTGGGCAACGCAAGTTTAATCAAACGCGAACCAAGGTTCAGCGGGATAATCTTCACACATGAGGACCACTTTCATGAGTTTTGTAGCGTAAATGCGAGCCCTATTAGTAAAATGCTCGAGCTAAGCTAATCCTGAACTACACACTGTCGCATAGGCTTCACGTCACGTCAGCACTCAACCTGGACTGTTGTTGATGTGTGCACTGATTACCTCGGGCTGAACGGGGCTGAACCAGGTGAGGGAAAGAGAATTTCCGTGTTCGCCCTTTGAAGTGGTGACGTTATTGACGTATATATCCACATCGACTCAGCAGTGTAGTCTCATTTAGCCGTTTGCTAGCTAGCCGCCCGTTTAACGGCATGTAAAAGCTTCAAAACTCATAAAAGTGGTCTTCATGTGTGAAGATGATGTTACTAAACACTGGTTCGCGTTTGATTAAGCCAGCGTTGCCCAGAGAGATTATTAGAAGCATCGCGCCAAAAACCCATTCAAAACTCCCATAGGCGAAAACTGTTTGGAACCAGGGGCGTTAGCATCGATGATTTCCGGACTCGTTACTGGACCTCTCTATTGGACAGTCCTTCTAGTCCCTGCCCACGTTGTGCTCCACTCAGGCAGAATACAGGTTACTGATCAACCCCCGCCTTTACCCTGTCCCTTGTCCCTCCAGCTGACCCCTCGTATCCTGGACGCCTACCAGAACGTGGCTCAGCTCTCTCTGACCGACGCCCTGATGCGCTTCCTGCAGATCTGGCAGGCTCTGCCTGACTTTGGCATGTCATACGTCGTCGTCAGGTAGTAAGAAGAGGGATCTGGGATGTAAACACTGATATAAAACACAGTTTCTGTGGGTTTCTGTTCAGTCTAAAGCTTTCAGTTAAAATCTAATTTGGCACAAAATGTAGACCTATCAAGATAAGATTCAGTGTACAACACCTACTGACACAAAATAATGCTACTAAAATGATGGGTCGTCTTAAAACATTGGTTATCAAAACAGTTGTGTTTTTGTGTTGAGAGGCATGGAGAAAATGTACCACTATGAAGCTATACTGAAGACCTCTCGTGAGCTGGAATGATGTAGATATCTCAATTCAGAATATGTAAGCGCTTTTATGGCCCTGCACTCATCCTGGAATGCTGGAGTCACTATTCTCACTAAGGTTGAATATGAATTACAATAATGCTGGTTACATTTCTGCTTCTTTCCTAGGTCTCACAAATGTTGTGAGATATACTGAAAATCTCACAACTCACAAATGTTGTGAGACCTAGAAACCTTGCATTGAAATGTGTTTACTTGATAGTCAGCAACAAAATAACACAGGAGAAGTATCCAACCAGTGAACCAGGATTCCCACATAATAGATGTACAAGTCAGCGGTAATCTCACAGAGCTCTGGCTTGTTACAGCAAAGACATGAAATAATGAGGTTTCTCTGGCTTTTGTTACAGCAAAGAAATGCAATAATGAGGTTTATCATGGCTTTTGTTACAGCAAAGAAATGCAATAATGAGGTTTGACCCGACAGGTTCACGGGCGCCCGTAAAGACGAGGTCCTGGGCATCTGCCCCAACCGTCTGATCCGCATCGACCTGGGTGTGGGAGACGTGGTGAAGACCTGGCGCTACAACAACATGAAGCAGTGGAACGTCAACTGGGACATACGAAAGGTCAGGGACCACTTCCACCTTGTTTCCAGGAACCTGTGGTGCTCACTTCTGTTTCTCATGCACTAAAGTCTCCTGTCTATATGATATTGTTGCTAGTTATATAAAAGGCCGGGAGCAAGTGGGCACTGTTTGTTTACATTGTTGTCCCACTGATGATGTCACAATGTCGTCACAATGTCTATGACAGTGATGTCATCAGTGACATCATTATTGACCAAAATCATCTTATGACATGACTGATGATGTCATAGGCATTGTGACATCATCAGTGATGCAAAGTTGAGCAATTGTGTGCTGCGCATGCCAATAGGTCAGACGAGGCAATGCAGCAACCGAGTTGTGGGCGAGGCCGCCTTGCGGCCAAGCTGCGTATGCAGGGCCAGCTCGGTGAGCTGCAGGGCGGGCAAGGCCGTGCAGCGGCCGAGCTAGCAGGCCCGCGCAGTGGGCAAGGTTAGGAATTGAGCGTGCATAGCGTGCGAGCTGCCTAGTTTGTCATAATAGCTTAATACAGGGGGTGAAGAAGATATGATTTTTTTGGAGTCTACAAAAATACAAACAGAGTCACTGCTAGTCACTACTAAATCAGAATTCAGATCATAATCACTTTTATTGCCACAATATGTCAGATTTGGTGGGTCAAAATCATAGAAAGAGTCTAAATAGGCTCTAGTCTGAGTCTGAGGTCCAAGACCTTGGCAATCTGCTCTGAGTCCAAGCTTGAAGTCCAGCACTGCACTAAAAATAACCCCAACCTTCTTGGGAGCAGGTGGTGTCACTGCTGACATGGGAGTGAGTTTACTCACCTCTTCAACTCTGTTAAAGACCTGGTTGCTATCTGCCATTTCCCAACACAAGTGCAACATTTTTCTGACCACTAAAAGTATGTCATATCTCTTCCTCCCCTTTGCGTGTGGGTGTTTCCAACCCCTCCAGGTGGCCATTGAGTTTGATGGGAACGTGAACATCGCCTTCAGCTGCGTGACCGCCGACTGCAAAATCGTCCACGAGTTCATCGGAGGCTACATCTTCATGACGACGCGTAGCCGCGACAAGAGCGACACGCTGAACGAGGACCTCTTCTACAAGCTGACGGGTGGCCACGAAGCTCTCTGAATCCTCCAGCCCTCGTGTGTGTCTGTCTGAACAGTGGGAAACTGTATTGAGTGGGATTTCCCACTTTAGACTGCCATGAGAAGTACAGACACACAACACAGAAGATATTATGCTCCTGTGGAAATGCACCATAACCCACAAACGTTTATTCTCACCTAAGCTTTCTCTTCTTACACTCTTATTTATAAGCTGCTGTACATCAGTGGATGGAAGACCAAACTGGTTCAGACTGTTCAAGACTCTGGTGGTCTTCATGATTACTTCCCTTTCCCTTTAGCAGCTCGATCAGGATGGAGAGGTGCTGGGCCAAAGTGCAAGAGCCCTGATCCAAGATGAGCAGGGTTGGTCAACCAGCAGCAAATCCTCTTATTCGCCTCATGGCATCAGGAACTATAGTAGCCAGTGTTGGGTCAGGATCCAAAGTATTAGCTCTACCACAGCTGTAGCCATGTTGTTTCAAGACGCTCACTTCATTACGTAAGCATTTAGGTAGAAATGAACGGCTGTTTGTCAAGTGTGTCAACATTATGCACAACAAGGTCCACAAACACACTCGGAAATCAAATGTTTATCACAGATTAATAAAGACATTTTTTATTAAAGTAAATACAGCAAGTCAGTCTTCATTCTGTGTTGAGGTGTTCACTCATAGAATAATAATTGATTCCTATTTGCGTTTACTTGGCAGCACTTTGTATCCTTATGACATATGGTGGCAATTTGTGGCGGTTTCCTACAGGAAGCTTCTAAGCAGTTATCTCCCCCAATATGCTGTGTGTCTTTATGCATGTGTTCATATCTTAGAGAGACAGTTGAGGCCGTCCGTTAACTAAAACCACAGCATCTGCCTGTTTCTGCATCCTCTGCTCTCCCTACTTACTGTAGTGACAATAGAAATCGGTTTGAATGGCTCGAGCTCCAGACTGTAGTGACTGAGAACAGGTCTGACTGAGAGCAGGTCACGTGGAGGCTGGGTTCACCCAGGCTATAGATGTTCCTGTCTTTAAGGCCTGGGGTGTTGTTGCCTTATTCAGTCTGTCTCATCCACCTCCCTTCTTCCTCTTCACAAACAAGAAGTGTTTCCATGGGAACTAGCAGCAAAGACCGGCCAACCGTGGGCTGCCGGCACGGTCGGCCGAGGTCTTCAGCGACCAATCACAGAACAGGATTCTCTCCTACTATTCCAGTGGCAGGATACTCCCTGAAACACAAGAAGATGAATGAATAACAAGCAGAGCTAACGCCTCTGCCATTTTGGCCCCTAAGGAGACTAGTGAAACTGTGTCTGTCTATGGTAAAAACAGCATCCAGTAAAACGTACAGGCTACAGCAGTGGAGAAGCAAATGGTGGCATACGATCATGACAACAGAACGTTGTTTGCACAGACACTCTTTGATCAAATGGGTAGTCTACAACATAGCAGAGAGAAACTGAAACTGGTATCGATCCTATTGAGGCTGGAAGCGATCTTCAATAACGAGACGTAGTATCTGTAGTATTAATATTTTGGCCCACCCATACACAGCAGAGCTGCGAGAGAAAATGAACCAATCCACAGTCTGTGAAAACTGTCAATCTGATTTTAGGACATGCAGGCAAAATATTGTATGCTAGCGGATAGGTTTCGCTGGCTCATTGTCCTCCTGCTCTGTGTGTCTGTTAATAACGCAGCCGTGGGCGGGGGCTCAGAGCAGCCTATACTGTCTGGGCTTGTTGCCATGTGGATGTTTGAAGTTGCGTTTGTTGTAATTGTGTGTTTAAGCACTGTGATCAAACAGCGCACCGTCAGGAGACGAGACGCCATCTCACAAAGTAACACCACAGTAAGCGTCCCGGGCTGACTGACTGATTTTTTTTTTTAGTAAATAGCAGTTTTACATCCATTTTTCATGAATACGTGAAGTTGTCCTTACTTGTAGGCCTCAGTCTTAAGGCTCGGCTGAAGTATCTGGGTAGCAGTTTGCCGTCTGCATCGCCTGGAGTCAGCAACACACCGTTCTCTGACCAGAAGAACTCAATACCATCTATAAAGTCAGATACACACAGGTATGAGAGAGAGTTGCCTGCAGACTCACAGTATTGAGTGTGTTGGTTAGCATTAGCCATCGTTAGCAGCTAGTCTTACCGGCGAGCGCTTTGGGAACATCAATGTATATGGCCAGGTCACAGTCTCTCCTCATGCCTGGTGGAAAACAGGATTGATTTACCCAAATGTTCACACACACACACACACACACGCGCGCGCGCACACACACACACACACACACACACACACACACACACACAAGGGATGTAACAATACACCGCGAGGCAGTTAAAAGTCGAAACAAATGTGTGAAGATTCAAAAAGATTAGATGATTCATGAGAAAATGAATTGCGATGCTTTTTTCACAGTTTTTCTTTTACAAAGAAAAATTCATTGTAGTTTGTGTTTTGCAGTTATAACCTACCTCCGAAAAAAAAATTGATTCTTTAATTTGATAAAGAAAAGATATCGTATTTAGTGGTTTTTGTCTCAGAAATATTTAAAGCAAAGGGTGTCCAAACTTTTTAGCTCCCCGCTGTCAGGTGAAAAGAAGTGGCTGGCAACTGCGCATGTGTCGGAGGAAACATGGTGCTAGTCTACGGCTCTCCCCAGATTGGCAGAGGGTGGAGCAGCGACCGGGGCAGCAGGGGGGAATTGGCCAAGTACAATTGGGAAGAAAATGGGGGGAAAATCAGAAGGGAAAAAAATAATCGTGAGAAAATCGTATCATGAACTCAGTATGGTGAATTGTATTGAATCGTGAGTTGAGTGTATGGTTACATCCCTAACACCCACACACAGAGCTTACCGCTGATGACAGTGCCCTCCCCTGGCAGGCCTGCAGCCAGGTGGATGTGTGTCCTCTTCATGCGGCTGAGGCCTTGCTGCTGGATGGAGCTCCAGCTATGGAGGTAGGAGCCGTGAATCGCCTCAACGGGACAGCCTGGGGAGCCTGCCACCACCGGCTTCAGCTCCAGATCCCTTACCTGAAGACGAGAACAACAACACACAACAATACAATGGAGAGGGGTGTGTGTTTCATGATGAAGGGCTCCTCACAAAGTCCTATCTATCACTGTTTTGGGTCATTCATGTGCTCTCAACTCCAATAACGGTATTTCCCACAACAATAGACCCTTCTCACGGGGGCCATTTTGTGTCGAGAAGCCAGGGTAAACACAGGTGCAAGCAAAACACTAATGAGGGTTTCCAAATTCCAATCATGGAAGTTGGAAACCCTCATTAGTGTTTTGCTTGCACCTGTGTTTACCCTGGCTTCTCGACACAAAATGGCCCCCGTGAGAAGGGTCTATTGAAGGCAGCATGAACAGTGATTATTTTCCTCAGAACATCGACCTGGGACAGTGTTGTCGTCGAGTCCGAGTCCTGGACCCATTTTCAGGACTTGTGACTCGACTTGGACTTGAGCACTTATGACTCTGACTTGGATCTGGCACTTGGACCGAGCATTCATGCATTCAGCATTCAGACTTGGTCTTGTTAGTTGATAACGATTTTTGGGGTTTTTGTTATTTTTGTAATCGGCCCTAATAATTTCACATAATGGGGCATTCCTTTAAAACTGGGAAATGGGAATGTGACGGTTCAAAGGTCATGAGCTTAAGTGACGTCACCAGTGCTCGTATTTTCTCTCCCAAACTCTCTCTGCCTCAGCAGCCCCTACCTCAAAATGTATGATCAACAGCAGTTGAAATCGTAGTAAATACTGTTTATTAGCACTGCTGTCTTTTTTGTGTCTCTCTCATTATAAATCAGCTGTACACATAGCACTGTCTAACTTCTATCTGTGTGGACATGTTGCTGCAGTGTTCGTATGCGCGAAATGCCTTGTTATCATTCAACTGTTATTGCTAACGATGGCTAGCGACCGGATCTGACTCGTTTAAACGGATGTGACGCAATTCAACAGTGAACTTCCTAGCTCCCAGTTTTCTGCAAATGGAATGCTACACTTCATGCTTTCTTTACTGCATTGCATTGTTTTTTCCTTTCAAATGGATTGACAGAGCTATGTGACACAAGAGCCGACTGTAAATGTTAGCTGAACATGAGATTTAAACAAAACGAAAACGGACAAGCGAGCTTGTCTTTATTGTGAACACCCAACACACCACAACACTTGCATGCAAGGAGGGACCACACACACACACACACACACACACACACACACACACACACACACACACACACACACAGTCAATGGGGAGAGGACACCTTTTCTATCCAATCAATAAAGGCAATTTCTTTGTAAATTGATTGAATAAACATGCAATGCTAAATGCCAAGTAAACCGGGGGAGATAACAAATCCTGGCATATGCACAGCGCATCAGTGACCAGAGTGTTGAGGAAATCCAAAATCCTCGGTCAATGCTCTTTGCAGACGTCAGCATGCACCTCTGCAGGAAATAACTTGAGACTCGTCTGAGATCTTCTGCTCGCCCTACCTGTACCGAATGGCCCTGATTGGCTCGAATCTGCAGACGGCCATCCTCCGGGTGGGGGCGGAGCTTGAAGCGCTGCTTGTCATTGGTGACGACGACTCTCTCTACGTCCTCCAATGAGTAGGAGCGGAACTGCGGGTGAGCCAAGAGGTCTTCCACAAACAGGAAGCCATCTATGGATGAGAGTTGTCATGGTTACGGTCACATTCCATCTGCTTCATGTCAGACTGATGCAACATACGATTAATTTGCTTATTACATCTATTTTAAGACATTTATTCCTGAATTTACATTTGATTAATAAAGCACTAATCTTATCTTATCTTATCTTTGTCAATTGTATCGAAAAAACAAACAGTTAAAACGTACCTTATTGGTCTATCTTATCTTATCTATCTCAATCTGTAACTAACTACACCAAATGGCTCATTAACTGTGTACTAATCTCAACATCATTATACATGACTTTACAGTGTCATTTATAAATAATTCAATAAAATGACTTTAGCATAGCAGGTTTCCCTGGCTTTTTACAGGGCTTAGGTGCTGTGTGTAGCAGGTGAATAAGAGGTGGTGGTGGTGGTTCCGCTGTGCCCATCGATGCCCCCCTGCTGAGAGGCTAGCCCACCCTTGAATAGATTGAAAAAACAAAACGATCTTAGACCCGTCCCACACTCGCCATCAAAATAGTGTCAGAGGCAGTAGCAGCAATATAAAGTGATTTGGGGATTTAGATTCTAGACCAATTGGGAGCGTCTCACCTGCACTCATGTGAAGAGCCATCTGGTTGGCTCCATGGCGCAGAGCGTAGGACATGGACTTTGACAGGCGGACATCTCTGTCCTAGTAGAGGAGAGGCACAACTCATAACAGACACACAGCTCTAAATGTCTGTATGGCAGTGGTGTAGTGCAGGGTATACGGAGTATACCCACTTATTTGTCAGTCAGCATTGAGTATACCAACTTCTAAATCCCCTCTATAGCCTATCCTTCCTCCTTATAAAATTGACGAAGTGGGTTCTGTCTATCTGTCTGCGATTTTGGCCCCACATTGTGAGATTTGTGATGATTTTGGTCAGTAATGATGTCACTGATGATGTCACAATGTCTATGACATCATCAGTGATGTCACTCGAGCACTTGATGATGTGATAGACAGTCACTCGAGCAATTGTGATGTCACTGATGATGTCACAATGTCCATGATGTCATCAGTGATGCGAAGTTGGGCAATAGACCCTTCTCACGGGGGCCATTTTGTGTCGAGAAGGCAGGGTAAACACAGGTGCAAGCAAAACACTAATGAGGGTTTCCAAATTCCAATCATGGAAGTTGGAAACCCTCATTAGTGTTTTGCTTGCACCTGTGTTTACCCTGGCTTCTCGACACAAAATGGCCCCCGTGAGAAGGGTCTATTGTGCACTGTGCATGCCAATAGAGCAGGCGAGGCCAGGCAGCAGCCGAGCTGCGGGCGAGGTCGCTGGACACAGCAGCCGAGCTACGTATGCGAGCCCACGCAGCGGGCAAGCCCAGTGTAAAATTGCTACCTTGACGAAGGCCACCCAATTGGGACCCATGGTCATCCTGTCAGAGTTGCTCAAGTGACATCACTCATGACATCACAACTGCCCGAGTGACATCACAGTTGTGCAATTCACAGTTGGGCAACTGTGTCCCCGTGCAACTGTGCGCCATCATGCAACTGTGTGCCATCGGCTCATATACTACATCATAGTTGCTCGAGTGACATCACTGATGACATCACAACTGCCTGAGTGACATCACAGTTGTGCAAATGTGGGTGCGCCAACTTTTACCCAGGAAGTGATGTCACTTTCGTGAATCATGACACAAAACGTGACTACACTGCTATCCACCTCACTGATTTGTCACTTCTGTCACTTTCGTGACTGATGACAGACACCGCCCACTTAGCACTCCACAACCACGCTAAACACACAAATATCACGAACGTACAATCTCCCACCTCTCCACCATGATTTCCTCTCCTTCCTCTCCCTCTTCCTCCTGCTCTTCTGTCGCTTTCCATTTCAGTCAGCCCATGGAATGGATCTGTGAGCTATATCGTGCACCATTATGTATCAGTCGACAATAGTTCAAAACCATTGATATTTAAAACTGTCACGCTATCGACAAACGCCAAACGGACGTTGATAAAATATCTTACTTGTCAACAAACCGCCCTTGTGTTGCAATAAACGAATCAGCGTGTTCGACTTTGCTATCGCAGAGTCGCAGACCCGGGTTAAATTCCCGCTACAGTGTAGGGCCTACACTAAAAATAAAATGCAAAACTAAGGCTAGTGTACTCAACCCGGAGTAAGGAGTGCACGCTGGTCCTTGGCCAATGGGATTATCCATTTAAAAATAAATATATAAACTTAACGTGCAAACTCCACTTCCTGTTTATTCTAGTTTCCCGCCAGTAGGTGGCACTGTGGTGGCTCGCGTGTGAGGAAACCTCGCCACCACCACAGAGGAAGCTGCATTTTCTCTGAAACAGCCATGGATGTAGCAGATAGCAGCTGCAGCAGGTAACATGAGAAATGTGTTGTGTTATAATATTCAAACTCATCCCGATAAAACCAATCACGAAAGTGTCGAGCAGGCGACATTGTAATTTTATAGAGCGGGTGAGATAACTTAGCTAGCGTTAGTGTTCGCATAACGTTAGTATTAGTGTTAGCATAACGCTTGACAGACAGACCGCTAACGTTAGCTGTTTTTGTTGGACAGCCTGGAACACTAGAAAACTGTTTTCCATAATGCATGGCTTACTTGGTTTATTATTTGTCATTTTGCTATTTTTCTCTCATCTGGAATTCTTTGCTGTCTTGCTTGTCCATAACTTATAAAGGTTTAGTTTCTACTGAGAGACTGGGACAATCGGCTACGTTACCATGGCAATGTATAGGAGGACAACGTTCTGAAGACACGTGACGGGCGGTTGGCAATCAAACATCTTTCAGAGAGAGAGACCTTACCTGTCCTCCAGACAGTGAGTGTTCTGCTTAAAGTATTATTCATGCTGTTAACATTCACTCTTAAGTTCAGTTTGTTATGCTGTGTAAACTGTGTAATTGTCCTCCCAAAGCTGTAGTGACTATATCACAATGACAGAAGCAATCTCTCTCTCTCTTTTCTCTCTCTCTCTCTCTCTGTCCCAGGTCATGGAGTTCCCCCAGCATTCTCAGCAGTTGTTGTCAGCTCTGCGTTCCCAGCGCCAGAGGGGCTTCCTGTGCGACTGTACCGTCCAGGTGGGCTCATCCCGTTTCCTGGCTCACCGGGCGGTCCTGGCCTCCTGCTCGCCTTTCTTCCACATGTTCTACTCCGACTCTCCGGGAGGCGTAGATGGAAACGCGTCCAGCGGCTCCATCACGCTGGACAGCGAGATCGTCACGGCCACTGCCTTCGGCTTGCTGTTGGACTTTGTGTACGAGGGCGTCCTGCAGCTGGAGGCCCCTCTGCCAGTGGAGGACATCTTGGCGGCAGCCAGTTTCCTGCACATGAACGAGGTGGTGCGCGTGTGCAAGAGGCGGCTGCAGAGACGAGGGCCTCTGGCTGAAGCGGACAGCACTCGCTCTGAAGAGACTCGCTCTGAAGAGAGTGCTGGAGCCAGGAATGTGACGGAGACGGAGAGGGTGAGCGGGGGCCATGTTGTGCCCGTGGTCAATGTGGCGGCAGATCACTCGAATGCTGTCTCCACGGCGGAGTCGCTTTCATCAGTATCCATAGTGGCAGTGCGGGCTCAGTCAGACTCTGTGAAGGCAGAGATGAGGGTTGGTCTGGGGTCGTCACAGGCACGAGCCCAGACCCCTCTGAGCCCTGACCTAGCCGATACCACCCAGCCAGGTATGGACGCCCCTGCTCTGCCCCCGGCGGGAGGGGTAGTGCAGGGGCTCACTGCAGGACTGTCTGCCCCTGCCTCTGGAGGTCAAGCCAGGCTGAGGCCTGGTGGTCAGGGAGATGGCCTGGCACTCTGCAGCGGCAGCCCCTGCAGTACCACTGAGACATATAGGTACGGGACTGTGTGTTTCTAACTAGAGAAGCTCTGGTGATTTGGCCATCAACAGCTATTCACTGTAAATATGAGACTAGTGATCTGTGAATTCTGATTACATCTGTAGCCTGAAATCTTGATTCCAAACTAAACTCAATTGCCCATGTCATAATAGTACCCATGAGTATTGTATCATTTCTGTTATAATTCCACTTTGAATTTCAGAGAAAATTCACTATTGGCTGCTCTTTAGAGAGAAAAAAATCAGTAGGGGGTAATTTTATGTGGGTCATACCCTGATTTTAACCCTATTCTACTGTGTAGGCCTACATACAGTATGTCATGTTGTTTCTCTTTATACTGATGAACATCTTGTTTTTGTGTGATGGTTTTTGTCTCATTCTCCAGCCACAGCAGTAACCAGCAGCCCTCCTCCTCCTCCTCATCTTCTTCTTCCTCCCTGGTGCCAGTGAGTCAGGCCGGATGTTGGTCAGTGGTCGCCCCAAACTCCAGCCTGCCCCCCAAACCCCACCAGGAAGTCCCCAGACTGCCCCGGGACGGTGACAACATCAAGATACCCTCCGACAGCGACCACACACGCACAGTGGGCACAGGGCAACAGATGCTCATGTTAGTCCATGCAAAATCACTGCCCTCGTGCTTGGAGGTGAACCCAACGCACTCGCCGCCCCAGCGCACGCAGCCCCAGATACGAATCCACACCCCCGTATCACTTCAACATCCAAGCCCGACTCCCCAGGCCCAAACCCTTACAAGACCCACATGGGAGACGGAAGCGTCGCACAGATCTGACCCCCTTCTGGGCAGAGAGATGGAGGAGGAGGAGAGCGATGGAGAGATTGTGAAAGTAAAGGTGGAGGCCATCGTGATATCTGACGAAGAGCTGGAGGAGGAGAGGGAGAGAGAGGGAGAACCGGTGATGGAGGTAGACGACGAGTTTGATGATGACATCCAGCAGGAGGAGTTGAACAGCCCCCATTATCTCCCCTCCCACACGCAGGGCCTCTTACAAATGGCCTCCCAATCTAACGAGTCATACTCCTTCCCTCTCTCGCCTTCCTCCTCGTCCTCCGGTGCCGGCCCTTCCTCCCAGGACCCCTCCTCCTTCGCCGCCTCCCTTTTCCCTCTGTCCCAGCAGCATTCCGACACCCCCGTGTACTTCCAGGAATTCCAGGACCCCATGGGGAATTTTGTTGAGGATGTCCCGACATGCGGCGTGTGCGGAAAGACTTTCTCGTGCACGTACACGCTGAGGCGCCACGCCATCGTGCACACACGGGAACGCCCGTACGAATGCCGCTACTGTTACCGGAGCTACACGCAGTCGGGCGACCTGTACCGGCACATCCGCAAGGCCCACGACCACAGCCTGCCGGCCAAACGCATCAAGACCGACCTGGAGTCCCCGCTACTGCCACAACCACCGCCACCACCACCACCACCACCTCTCAGCTAACACTACACATCTCTATTCCTATACTTGTTGTGAGGACCTTCACTAACTACATTCACTCCTTAATTCTAACTTTCACTCTCTTCACGCCATGCTTACCTAATCGTAAATCTTACCTTAACTTAATCCAAGTCCTCCAAATTGATCGCTTTAGATCCATTTCTATGAACTGGTGAACTTTTTTATTTTGTGGTGCTTCATGCTGATATCGTGGCGATGCACCACAAATAAACCTCAGACATAGGCCGCATCCCAAGTCTCTTAGGACCAGCTAAATGTCCTCACTTTGGAGGATTTTGTTAATTTTTCTATCTTTGTGAGGACATTTGTTCCTCACAAGCATAGAAATGCAAGAAGAACACACACCAGCTAGTCCATTTCTATCTTAAAGACCCCCTAAAATATATTTTTTAAATTGTTTCTACAGTTGGATGTTTGAGCTTCACTGTGCAGTTTGATACTAGAAGGCTGTTTTCACAATCGTCTGCTGAACATGGAAAGTTTCTCTGAGCTCACTGAAAAGGCGATTTTCAACAAGCATAATTTGTGACATCACAAATACTGGAGCCAATCCCTGTCCACTATTCAGCAGTTATTAAGCCCTTGTTTGTTTGCTGTGATTGGCTAGTCATGGTCTAGATAACCCTGATTGGCTGCTTTGTAATTTTTAAGTGGAAGTCATTTTAAGGATTTTAACAAGATGATACAACTTTTTTTGTGGGGGGAAACCATCACACACAAATTATTATTCAAAGTTGAGTGTTTTATATACATCTTAAAACATGACTTTAGGGGGTCTTTCAGTCCCCCCCCTCCCCTCCCCCCCATTTTATAACAGGGAATGACTTCTCACTCAATAGCCAATAGACCCTTCTCACGGGGGCCATTTTGTGTCGAGAAGCCAGGGTAAACACAGGTGCAAGCAAAACACTAATGAGGGTTTCCAAATCCCAATCATGGAAGTTGGAAACCCTCATTAGTGTTTTGCTTGCACCTGTGTTTACCCTGGCTTCTCGACACAAAATGGCCCCCGTGAGAAGGGTCTATTGCCTTTCAGCTTCAACTTTTGTTCTTCATGAATATGGCTAACAAAATGGTCACAGCTTGAATGGTTGTAGGAAGTTCCTCCTGAAGTTTCCAACTTGTTTGAGGAAACCATATCTGAAAAGGTAGTGTGGAAGAGCTGTAACTACCCCTAGTCTTTGCTGTAATGAATCAGAACATCAAAGAAAAGGAAAAGCTATTATGTTTTGTATACTGATGAACTACAGTATTTTTTAAGTTGTTGTACGTCCTTGTATTTCTACTGCCTTTTCAATGTTTTATCTACTCCACTTGCCTATGACTTTGTGCCAACAATATTTGATTAACCTAAATGTAGTAGCATTGTACTGTCACAGTATGTCTTTTTAGGATGCATCCGTTCAGAGCAGTTCACTCGGCAGCAAACTCCCAAACCCCTGCACACTTTGGGTGCATCTCAAAGCAACATAAATCACTCCTCTCCTCATGACATCTTTCTCCTCCTCCATGACCCAGAAATTAGTGATGTTACGGCCGACACTGAAGCTCCGAGGCATGCGTCGTACTCGCTAGTCAATTGTATCTAAACTAGGGATCTTGCGCACTGGATTCCTACTGCAGCTCGCCAAGGTGGCCCTGCAGCTCGCATTCCATTCGCAGCTCCGCTGCTGTGTGGCCAATGAGACCAGCATCACTGATGATGTCACAGTGGGATTTATGACATCACTGATGTCACAGTGGGATTTATGACATCACTGATGATGTCACAGTGGGATTTATGACATCACTGATGATGTCACAGTGGGACAGAGAAACCGACAGACCTGAGCATAACTGAGAATCTGCGTCTTGGTAGCACTACATTTATTTGACCAGCAGATGTCACGTGTCATTTGAAGCTTCCAAGTAGTGAACCTATTTTTTTGAAAATTTGCTGTAAAGCCTCACGGCTTCAGAAACCTTGTTTTGCCATCACTACCAGAAATAGATGTTGGTTCAAGCACGATGATTTTTTCCTCCACTCCTCCACATGCACCTTTCAAGTGTTGGACTTTATTGTACATAGATCTCTTCCTCTCGTAGTCCATTTCTGTCCTATGTGAACCTAAGAATATTTGAGCAGACTTTTGTGAGTGGGCACTTGTCCGTTCTGTTGTGCCAACGCTCAGGCACACATACAGTAAGTCGGCCTGCAGTCTCTCTGCAAATGTTTCAATGATGTCCTGGGATGATTGTGTTTTCCACTTTGGAAGTTGTTCTGCAACAAATAAACAAATGTGTTCCCATACAAAAACCCACGCTTGTTACACTGGACGCTCTCCAAACATTCAGAGGGAACTCTGGTAGATAGTGTGTAAAAATATGTTACCTTCATTGCTGTGAATAAACATTGTTCAATAGAAACGGTGGTTCAATATTTTAAATTTCTTTATTTAATGACAAAAGAACTTTTATTACAAAAATATAAATGCATGCCCCTTGTGCATGGCTCTGTAACCGTAATACACACTGAAGGAAGTTTCTGGTGCCTTTTCACACTTCACACAGTACTCCTAACATGCTGAGGTGAACTGCACACTTCACACAGTACTCCTAACATGCTGAGGTGAGGCCATCTTGTCCTGAGTCTCTCCTCAGTCTGGTGCCACAGAAGTCGTGTTTCCCCAATTAATCTTCTACTGGACCATGGATCTGTGAACAGACAAAACAAGAGTCCACAAAATGTTGCTGCCTCGCCTCTGTCTGAGCATTTTCAGCTTAATGTGCCACACAATATATGAAGTGGAAGAACAGAATTTCAACATTTGATTGTGAACCTTGAATTCTATTTTGAACCAAATCAGGCACTACCGGTAATCTATATAATATAAACAAGCCTTTAAGGTTGCAGTCAGTCAGTCACTCACCGCCTCAGCCAGCTCAGGCCAGCCCATTGCCATGACAACTGGGTCGTCAGAGTTGGGAGGTGTCTCCAAGTTCCAATAGGTCAGCTTGTCAAACACCGAGGACACTCTCACTGTCCTGTCCTGGACACACACACACACACAATTCAGTGTCTACATCAGGGATGGGCAACTTTGATGATAGAGAGGGCCACACAAAAAAATCCTCCCTACCAGAGGGCCAGATTGTGACCGTGCACTTCCACCAGTACTGTAACACCATCACTCCCAATTATAGCTACTAATTTGATGAAAAGGACTGGTAATCAAAGTTTATTACACCAACATTTATATTTTTCATATTCACATTTAGTAATTCTTCCATTCAGATGACAGCAGAAACTTTGCTCTAGCTTTAAAACAGCTCACTACAGCAATTTGATGGGGTACATCACCCAAATACAGTATGTGATATTAATCAGATTAGTAATGTTGCATGTGCAATGTGCATCCTGGATATAGTTTGTTACAACGCCATTAGCGCCATGTTCTGGGTTGTACAGTAAAATAAAAACACCAGTTGCCCACCCCTGGTCTACATGACCCCATTTGGTTATGATTGGACTCCAGGCCTGGGGGCTTTGGGAGCAGACTGCAGGTGAGCACAGTGCACAGCACAGATAGTTTTGTGGTGGGCAGTGTTTACCTCCTGGTCGGAGCCAGTCTTGTTGACCTCCTTCAGCACCAGGCCAGTGTAGCCCTGGGGGCAGCTGAGCTCCTGTCCCCGCAAACCACGACCCCGGAATGACACCGTCTTCTCTGTAAGGGAACACACACATACACCGGAATAGCCAGTACGTTACAAACATCTGTTGTGAATGTTCTGAATGTGTGCCCCAAAAAATGACTGCGGGATAAAAAGTAAGTGCGCATGCTAAATTCATTCCATGAGCTGTGACTCCTTCTAAGTCTAAGCCTTTTTGCCTTCCTGAATCCCAGCAAATTGCAGATTAAAAATCGGCATAATGATTACAAAATAATGCGTTTGGTCTGGGTAGAACAGATACCCATTCTGAGCTGAGATTTCTGTCAACTAAAGCCCAGGTAATATTGACACAAAATACTTAGATAACTGTTGGTTCAAACAGCAGACACTTCCAACAGCATTAATGGCACAAAAGGAATGCCCATGGAAGTTGGTCATGTTGGAATGTATCCTTGTTTTGCTCGAAAGCACATACAAAGTTTGTATGTGCTTTCGAAGCACAGAGATGGCTTTTGTGAACATAAAGATTTATGGACTTAAAGATGAAAAACTGCTTTGAGAAAAGAGCCACACCAGGTGAACATTTGTGTGGGTGTACTTTTTTGGGTGTCATCTCCAATATATGACACCAACTGATGATCCTCGCTCTGGCTAAACAACTAAACAACACTTATTCCAATAATTGGTCCATTGGGTTAGGGTTAGTTACACTAACTACTGTCATTTCAGAAGGAGACACATGTCTCTACAATTTCAAACACATTCTGACTGTAGGCTACCATGTTTGCGGTCTTTGGTGGTAGCAGTGAAGTACTGCGAGACCTGCGCTGGCCCGTTGTGTTCAACCTCACAGGGCAGCAGGTGGATCGGGGCTCGCTCTGCCTGGCCTGCCGACAGCTGCACATGAGTCACACTGCTGTTACAAGACATCCTGCAGAGAAAACGTTAAATTTAAAATGGTAACTTTTCTTATATAACTGCAGTGAATTACCCCAAACTTTGCAATTTCATTTTTCCACTTTAAAGCACGTAAATCAGTATATGTTGGGGGATTAATGGTACATGTCATGAGTATGTATTTCTTAAATATGTAATGTTACCAACCCTACAAATCATCTATCATTCAGAGATTAAATGAAGCAGTCAGAAGTCAGGGTGGCTGCTGATCTGTCATCTCATCTGCACCCCCTGTCATTTGCTCCCTCCATGAAAATCTTCAACCTACATCACCGTCATTTCTTCATTACATGTTTGTTGTGATTCACTTTCCTTCTCTTCAAAGACTGGAGTGATGTGAGTAGCTTGAATCTGGGCTTCCAGTACGCTAATTTACCAGTCACGCAAGCTCAACGAAAATGCCACAGTAACTTTCACTAAAACAGACAATGTACCGGTCTCTATATGTCATGCTTGCAATATGTTGGTCCTGTCTTCAAGCACTATTAACAATTTCTGCAAATGACTGAAATGTTGCGTTAGTTTTCCCCATCATTACCTTTCAATGTGTATATTTTCCACCTTTTCCGGTTAGTGTCTGTCGGTGCATGTGATTGGTCGAGGGCGTCTTCTTCTACGCTGGAAGACATTTTGGCGGGTGTTTTCGGTTCCGTTGGATCGACCCGCCCCCTACCGGTCTGTATGCGATATGGCTCCAAGATCTGTTTTGTCTTATTTTCTTTTATTTATATATTTTTTCCCGAGTTGCCGTTTTGTTTTTGTTTTTAACTTGATGAATTTTAAGTGTTCTAATATCTACAATCAGATAAATTGTGTGTGTTTTTACAGGCTACTATTTAGAAACTAAACCAAACTGAATGCCACTCCAGTCAAAGCTATCGACTATGGTAAGACTTGTTTTAAACATTTTGCATAACTTTACCGAAAAGAAAACAAGTTGGGCGTAGTGGAGGGTAAATACAGTTTACTCACCTCTTTGAAATGAGGCAGAGACTTTACTCGCCTATTTTCAGGTCAACAAGGTGGGTAAACTACTCACCTTTGATAGTTTCCCCACCTATGTATTTACCTAGCCTCGACGCGAGACAGCCTTCAGTCTAGCGTCGAGGCTAGTATATTGACCCCTACCCTTAAATGTATGTGGAGTTGACTTTGTTGCCTGTGTAGACCAATGGTGTAGACGAAGCTATTGTGTAATAGTGCTTCTCAAAGTGGAGTCATTGAAGGGGTTCCAGGGGGTCCCTAGCAAAAAGGGGAATGCTTTATTTTCACAAGAATTCCAACCATATAGGCAAATTAATACAATCAGAATGTATGACTATAGCATTTTGGTCATGGGTTTCATACACTTTCTGTAATAAAACATTTAAAAGTGTGACATGCTTGTTGTCACATTTCACACTTGTCACACTTTTTGATAGCCCTATCTTGCAGGAGCCTGGTGTTGGGGTCTAGGCTGATTGGGTGCACCTGGGCCCAGGCCAGTGCACTCATTGGGCTGACTTCCAGACCATTCAGTCTCTCTCCCTCCTCACCGATGCATCTTTTGTTCTGTTTGTTTTTGTGTTGTCTAGTTATTTTCCCTCTTAATAAATTATTGATTTAACTTTTACTTTGGTGGATGACTCCCCTCATATGCCTAATGATCCCAACACCACGCTCCTCCTGCAAGACAGGCCCAGGAGAGTGGGATGGCGTCACAAAATCTAAAATCGTATCAGATGGCGGACCCTGGGACAAAATCCTATCAAAGGGGGGTCCGTGGTCTAATTTGTGTCAGTTTAGGGGTCCTTGACGTGGACATGTTTGAGAACCACTGCTGTCGATGAATACACTAACTCTGTTTAAACACTTCTCCCACAGTCACTTCTCTGGCAGTGGCATGTCAAGATGCATGATCTTGGTTCACACAGAAGTACTAGGAATAGTACTTCAGACAGTAGTCCAGTAGCCCACTGTTGTCAGTGACACTCTGTTCCAGTTGGCAGCAGCAGCTTTCATCATGTGGGATAGAAACCCCGGCCAACAGTTTTTTTAAGAGGTGGGGGTTTGGGGGAGGGGGTTATTTATAGCATTTCATCAAGTTAGTATTAAGATGTGAACCAAGAGGCATCAGAGAAAGGGGAAGTGCAGCAGCTCCGCTCAATTCCTCCTCCTCATAGCTCTTGGTGGTCAAACGACATCAGAGGTGAGTGCTGTTGTGTTTTGTTGTTTAAGACAGATAATTGTTTCTGTACTTTGAATTTGATTACATTAATATTGACTAGGAGGTAATGAGATTGTCTGGCTGAATTGTGTCTTGTCTCGGCAGTTTAACAACTGCAACTTAAATTGTGTAATACCTTCTTGGAACCTGTATGAGTCCTCATACCCCAGACACTGGGTTATTTTATATTGGGCAGGACCCAAAATGGGTTGCAGCCTTGTTGCTGCTGGGTCCCACTTGAGTTTTTATTAAGACTGGGTCATAGGCCAGAACATTAAGTTTGGATGTGGATCTTGAGTTGGAAACATTTGAGAATCCCTGACCTACAGTATAGCCCACTTTCTATCCAGTCAATTGTTTTCCTTACATGAACTGAAAACAGTCATTTATATTGAGTGAGTTTAAATTCAAATCTACATCAGTGAGAAAAACAACCATTCATCTCTTCATTCATGGACACTTTTAAGTGGACAGCAGTGATACACAGCAGCATTAGTTCAGCAGCACCACTGCACATTTCACAATGCGTTAAAACCACCTCCTACAAAATTCCCGAATCGCCCTCTAGAGATCACCCTGAGTCATCTGTTGTGATGCATTCTGCTTGTGAGTGAGTTTGGAGTCAGTGGATTCACAGCTCTCAGCCCTATCAATGTGGCTATTGTGTCTTGCATTTAGTTTCGGTTTGCACCAGCATAAAACACATTATAGATATTATATTTTCTGTGTTCAGAAAGTGCACAGAAATGTAGGGGTGGCATTCCTTTTTGTATAGGAAAATATAATGTGGCTTCAGAACATTTAGATCTCAGACTGTGGAATGACCTGAATTAGAAACAGACCAGCAAAATG
Organism: Poromitra crassiceps; assembly: GCF_964638095.1. Lineage (NCBI taxonomy): Eukaryota > Metazoa > Chordata > Actinopteri > Beryciformes > Melamphaidae > Poromitra > Poromitra crassiceps. The sequence goes on from NC_139634.1 coordinate 19,765,442, forward strand.
ATCTTTTAAATCACTAAAACTCACATTTACATATTTGATTTGATTGTTTTTAAATGTGTCTTCTTGCCTATTTATTTATGTATGTTTATTGTATGCTCCCCCCTCCTAGTGAATACATGCATTACTTACATTCATTTAGATATTTACACTAATGCCTTGGTTTCACGATTCTTCAATAACCGTGAATGTCACTGATTACTGATTATTATGGGCTGTTTAGACTTTATGGATCAAGGAAGTGAGAAGCCGGTGCACCACCTAGCTGATGAAGAGTCACTGCTCCAATGGGTCATCCCGATTGGCCGGATGCTGGTGAGGTTCAAGGACACCGTCGCCATGACGATATTGCACACACGTCAGAGGCTGTTGCAGGGCTTCACAGTGTTCTGCACTGTCTTCCTGCTCCTCTGGACGGCCGCCTTCCTGTACGGGAGCTTCTACTACTCCTACATGCCCAAGGCGGCATACTCCACACCTGTGCACTATTACTACAGGTGTGTACATGATCTCTATCTCTCTCTCTCTCTCTCTCTCTCGCTCTCTCTCTCTCTCTCTCTCTCTCTCTCTCTCTTTCTTACACACACAGACTCTTGGTCCTCAGTGCAGATTGTGTTTTGTCTTTAGGACAGACTGTGAGTCCTCAACCTCCTTTCTGTGCTCTTATCCGATGGCGAACATCTCTCTGGTCAGGAACAACAAGAACCAGGTATCTATCTACAGTTGAAGTTAGTCTGGGACCAAAAGTTTGGCATCTGGTCATCGGGTAAAAAAAGGTTGAAGTAATTAAAACATTTTAAACTTTTTTAACCACTTCACAGATTTCATGTTACCAAACTGTAGTTTGGCAAGTCGGTTAGGACTTCTTCTCTTTTTTACCTTTTATTTATTCAGGGGGAGTCTCACTTTGAGCAATGCTCTCTTTTTCAGGAGCGCCCTGTGCACATTCACACACAATTCATACCTGGAAGCTTCTGATAGGCTAATTGACATAATTTGAGTCAAACCTTAACCCTGAACGCTAACCCTAACACCCCACAGGTACACTTCCAATTGACTCAAATAGTTTAACATGAAATCTGTGGAGTGGTTAAAAACTGAGTTTTAATGACTTCAACCAGGCTATGTAAACTTCCGACTTCAACTCCATCCATCCATCTATCCATCCATCCATCCATCCATCCATTTGCGTTTCAGGTGCTGACGTTCGGCCAGGCCTATCAGATCTCTCTGGAGCTGGAGATGCCTGATTCCCCGGCCAATCAGCATCAGGGGATGTTCATGATCAGGATGACCTGTTACTCCAGGCAAGGGAGAGAGGTTGGTTCCTCTGCCCGCATCGTGAGTTGACCCCCCCTCCCCCATCGCCGCATTGCGTTGACATCTGTTTTGAGGTGCACACAGACATGCAGTCTTCCTAGGCAGCCCAACTCAAATCATGCTTCATTCACTAACATCTGCCACCTCCTGTGAGTGAGTCACTGTTGCTCTCTGTCTCTCAGGCAAGACAGCTGCTCTCCGCCTCCAGCTCTCGCTTTGCGAGTACAGCGCTGCCGCACCATTAACCCGTAATCACACAACCTGCTCACAGACAGATTAAATCACCTGTGATCACACAACCTGCTCACAGACAGATTAAATCACCTGTAATCACACAACCTGCTCACAGACAGATTAAATAACCTGTAATCACACAACCTCCTTACAGACAGATTAAATAACCTGTAATCTGCTCACAGACAGATTAAATCACCTGTAATCTGCTCACAGACAGATTAAATAACCTGTAACCTGCTCACAGACAGATTAAAGGCTGCTTATATGCACTGTAGAGCTCCACTGCCTGCTCTAATACCCAGGAGGTCATCTCACTGGGCGGCTGAGCGGGGACGATGGGTTGGCCACCTGTATCACTTTGCCATGTAAATCAATGACTAATACAGATACACTGCCAGTCAAACGTTTGGACACTCAACTTCTTCATTTTTACTTTTTATATATATTTTTTACATTGTAGAATAATAGTAAAGACATCAAAACGATGAAGTAACACAAATGGAATTACAGTACGTAGTGACCCAAAAAGTGTTAAACATATCCAAACTATCTTATATTTTAGATTATTTAAAGATAGCCACCCTTTGCCTTGATGGAAAGGCAAAGAAATGCATACATAGGATCAACTTCAGTATTTATATTTGTCTAAAAACAAATGTCGAACATTTAAGCACAAAATGGCTTTAAAAGAATAAAAAACAGAACATTCAATCAGGTGTCCAAACTTCTGACTGGTAGTGTGAATTTCCAATTAATTGAGTTATACAGAAGGTGAAGCTTCAGCATCCATGGCAGTTTCAATCTTTTTTTCTGCTTTTTTCTGCTCACTTCTGCTCACTCATTTGTCACAAAATTATTTTCAAGCTGTGCATGTGTGTGCGTGCGCACGTGTGTGCGTGTGTGTGTGTGTGCGTGTGTATGTGGTCAGACCATGCTGCGGTATCGCTCCGGCCTGCTGAGGACCATCGGAACACTGTTCTTCCTCCCGGCGTTCCTGACCGGAGTGGCCGAGCAGAAACAGCTGCTGGAGGTGGAGCTCTTCTCCGACTACACAGACGACCCCGTGAGTTGTGTGTGTCTGTGTATGTTATGTTGAAGTGTGTTTTGTCCTAACCAGCTTTTCTCCATGCACACAGTATGCCCCCTCAGTCGAGGCCATCATTGAGATCATGTCCAACACGGTGCAGATCTACTCGTCTCAGCTCTACATTCACGCCCACTTCACTGGCCTGAGGTGAGAACCTACACACTCCCTGAAAACATCATGGAACTGAATCATAAAACCAATACAAGTCAAGACAAGTTTGGTTATTTATGTAGCCCTAATTCACAAGCATGTCTCGACGACCTTTACAGAGAATGTTTCTAGCTTCTTCTTATGTTTATGTTTCTTACCAAACACAATCAATAGACAAAATTGAACAGACTTACACAGTATATAAGAAAATAAACAAAGAAAACACAAGGGAGACCAGAGCAGATTTTAAGACCCAAAAATCTAGCTATTCGACAGCCCAGCCTTGACCCTAAGTGCACACAAGGAAGTCTCCCAATAGTAGTGCCTTAGTAGGAAACCTTGAAGGGGCCACAGGCAAATAGGGATCCTGTACGGTACTGTTAAAAAGCCTCCTGTCTTGTCAGCACAGATCACAAATTCACAAATAAATAACAACCTGAATTAACTGAATTAGAATGAATGAATGGATAATTATTTTATTTGCGTGTCATGCCACATTGTGGCCCATCCCACATGGGATTATATGACACAGTTACACAAAATATATACATTTTCTTTTTCTTATTTTATCTATACATTTCATTCCTCCTCATCAACCAAGCCTTTTCTAAGAAAGTGGCAAATGCAAAAGTTCCATATTGGAAGAGCCGTATGAATTTTTCAGAGTGTTCCAACCACACAAATTAATTTTCTTTGTCTACCTTATTAAAAAAAACTCTGCCTGATAGTATTATAGAAGGGACAATAGAATACAAAGTGCGTTTCGTTTTCAACTTCCTTAAGTTCACACAGACTGCACAGTCTATCCTCCTCAGCAGTGCCCACAAATCGGCCTGTCTCAATATGAAGGCCAAGAATTAGAAGTATACGAGGCACATTGAGGCCAAGAGGGTACACCAAAATACTACATTACATCACAGAATGACTCCTAGAATGCATTGAACGGCACAGATTGATGATCAATGTAAGAGTATGTATGAGTATGTGTGTGTGTGTGTGTGTGTACAGTATATATATATATATATATATATATATATATATATATATATATATATATACAGTATATATATATATATATATATATATATATATACTGTATATATAGACTAGCACCATGCTTCCTCTGACACATGCGGAGTTGCCAGCCGCTTCTTTTCACCTGATAGCGGGGAGCTTCACCGGCAGGACGTAGCACGTGGCAGGATTACCCGACCAGTGTAAGTGTAAGTATCTGAGGGTGAATTTTCCCTTGAACAGCCTGCCTGTCTCTCTCTCCCTTCAGATACTTGCTGTTCAACTTCCCTGTCATGTCGGCGCTGGTGGGTGTGTCCAGTAACGTCCTCTTCCTCTCCGTCCTCTCCGTCCTCAGCTACATGAAGCTGCTTCTGAGGCTGGAATGGAGACCAAGGCAGGTAAGAGGAATGTCCTGTATGGGTTAGTAGTACATTACATTACATTACGTCATTTGGCAGACGCTTTTATCCAAAGCGACTTACAATAACACATTTTTTGTCAGCAATAGAACAATCAACTATGGAGCACAGTCTGTGACAACTACAACTTCTGAAGTAGTTGTAATAGTAGTAGTGTGTGTGTGTGTGTGTGTGTGTGGGGGGGGGGGGGGGGGGGCACCCGTGTACATGTGCGCACGTGTGTGTATGTGATAATTCCTCCCAGGTGTTATCAGATGTTGCCTACAGAGGAATCCAAATGTAGCAGTGTTTGTCTACTTCTCTTGTTTACAGTACAACATGGATGGGCTATCGTCAAAAAGGGAGACGAACATGGACCAAGGCCAGCAAAGGGATGATAGAGGTGGTGCTGCAGGTACAAACGTGCACCCCCCCCCACACACACACACACACACAGACACACACACACACACACACACACACACACACACACACACACACACACACACTTCAAATTAAAAGGAACAGTTCGCGCCAAAATTGTACCTCATGTACCCACCCTCATACCAGTTGAAAAACAGGTGAAGTCTATCCATATAACACACAGACAGGTTGCCAGCACAACTGGAGAGAAAACCACTCACCATTGACTTCACTACAACTTATTCTATGGTGACCAGTTTCCTCTCCAGCTATGCGGGAAAAGGGCTCTGTTATCTTTACAACCATCCGCCGAAAGTACCAAGCAGGCCTGCTTCATTGCACAATCCAAATCTTCGTCAAAGCTTGCCATTTTCAGCGTCTAAGTTGCTAGCTAGCGTTGTTGTTGTTGTTGTTGTTGTTGTTGTTGTTGTTGTTGTTGTTGATGATGAGGCATTTGAGAGCCACACGCAGGGAGCGAAAAGGGATTTCCCCTCACTCCGACTGAAATGGTCGGAGCCAATGGCAGAGCTTATCCCCGCAGCCTGCTTCCTGTGTGAGTAAGCCTACTGCTGTATACTGACTTGGTAAATGTGTTGGTGTGTCTGCCTGCAGAGACAAACTCCTTGGCAAATGCTGCGCCGCTGCTGGATTCTCTTCAAATAACACCCACAAATGTGAGTTGCCAGGCGGGACTGGAGCCAGAACAGACAGGAAGTCAGTCGGACTGAGAGGTGAATGAGTCGGAGCGAGCCTGAGGCTGTTGATGATGAAGGAGTTTGGAGATGCGTCCTGAGAGTGATATCTACGGATTTAGCATTGCAGAGCGATACAAGGGTGAAAATGAGTGAGAAAGCACCCAGAGAGCACCGACAAAACATACCTGGTAATAACCTCATCCGTCATTTATGGCTGTTATATAAAATGTAAGTTCCATTGATTTAATTTCATAATCAATAAGCTATAACAGATACAAATAGTTCTTGGTATTAGTTATTAATCATAACCGCACACACATAGGTTAAAGCAGGCATATTTACTCCTAACTAATCTCACATTGTTGCATTGTTGTTATTGATTTTTTATATGACATTGCACTTGTTAAACCTGTGTTTAATTAGGAAAAATAGATGCACAGAGCGCTTGTGACCAAAATGCGGAGCCAGACTCTGCAGGACTTCCTCTTTTTCTGCCTGTGTTGTTTACCTCGATGTCTCAACTGTAATGTCCATAGCTACATGGAGGCAAGAAGATATTTTATGAATATTGTGCTGCTGAAATTGTGTTCAACCCAAAGTTCCGTGTTTTGTAAAGCCAAACAAGTAATATGTGTCTTAGTATTGAACTGTATTGAACTTGATTTAAAGGCAAAATGTATATTACATTGCTGAAAATCCACTGCAATACACATCCTACCCGTGTCATTTCATCTGTTTATGCATTTTCTTGTAATCAAAATGTTAAATGGACCTATTTTATCTTGTTAAGCCTCTCAGTCATTTTTGCCACAAATGTATCTGTGCTGGTCTGACAGATGATAATCCACTGTGGGCTGCCAGTTAACTCAGGAATTGTACATTGATCCTTGGTGGGAGGAGCACCCTCCTCCAGGTGATGCAGGCAGGGAGTGTCATTCCTGGATATCTTGTGAACCTGTTGTGCTGCTGGCAAGATTCCAGCAGCTGGCCATGGATGAAGGCTTTGGAAACTTGGTGCCGTCACTGCATGCAAAATATGACAGGGATGGGGATAACACAGGAATACAAAGAGAGAGAGAGAGAGAGAGAGAGAGAGAGCGAGCGAGCAGAGGAATGCAATGTATTGACTGACTGTCGCAGGTTCACAGCAGTTTCTCATCAGGCAAAAGCAACGGGTGAAGACAGAGGTAAGGCACTTTGGATAACTTGGAGATTTCTGTAGTTCTAGTTCTGTTCTAAAACTATGCCGGAAGCAGACTTTTGCTGCCTGATATGTCCATTTGTAATAGACATACTAGGCTGTGAGTCTGTGACATGAACTATGACCTGGACCTGGCAAAACCCCACAAAAGCAGACGCTGAGACAGGCAGACACAGTTCAAGGGTGGTTACTGGTTGTCAGTGAATTAGAGTGTTTTACAGAGGCCCAATGGCTGGATGTGCAGGCGGGCAGTGGATACAGGGCAGAGGCAGCAGAGGGGCAGGCGTGGACCACTGGACCAGGCCAGGCTTGGTGTGTGATGGTTGTTGTAGTAGCCGAGGGAGATGGCTCAGGATATCGGTGGCAGATGATGGTCAGGACAGCAAAGCTAAACAGCAGAGGCTGGAGCTAGCTTAGCAGAGACTTGGCTTGAAGATGCTAGCACAATGCTAGGAGTAGAGCTAGTAGCAGCTACTCGGCTGTAAGAGTCACCAGATACTTGGCTTCAAGTGTAACAATATATTTGGCTTGAAGAGTAATAATACTCAATAACTCTAGGTCTATGGACTGAAGGCAAATGTGGGCTAACCAGCAGTACTAGGCAACGATCATACAATTGGCCCAGCTCACAGCTTCAGGCTCCAGCCATGCCTCCCATGTGCAGGGTCAGAGTCAGCTCAGGTACACCATGCCTCCCATGTCAGCTCAGGTACACCATGCCTCCCATGTGCAGGTGCAGAGTCAGCTCAGGTACACCATGCCTCCCATGTGCAGGTGCAGAGTCAGCTCAGGTACGCCATGCCTCCCATGTGCAGGTGCAGAGTCAGCTCAGGTACACCATGCCTCCCATGTGCAGGTACAGAGTCAGCTCAGGTACACCATGCCTCCCATGTGCAGGGTCAGAGTCAGCTCAGGTACACCATGCCTCCCATGTGCAGGTACAGAGTCAGCTCAGGTACACCATGCATCCCATGTGCAGGGTCAGAGTCAGCTCAGGTACACCATGCCTCCCATGTGCAGGGTCAGAGTCAGCTCAGGTACACCATGCCTCCCATGTGCAGGGTCAGAGTCAGCTCAGGTACACCATGCCTCCCATGTGCAGGTGCAGAGTCAGCTCAGGTACGCCATGCCTCCCATGTGCAGGTGCAGAGTCAGCTCAGGTACACCATGCCTCCCATGTGCAGGGTCAGAGTCAGCTCAGGTACACCATGCCTCCCATGTGCAGGGTCAGAGTCAGCTCAGGTACACCATGCCTCCCATGTGCAGGGTCAGAGTCAGCTCAGGTACACCATGCCTCCCATGTGCAGGTGCAGAGTCAGCTCAGGTACGCCATGCCTCCCATGTGCAGGGTCAGAGTCAGCTCAGGTACACCATGCCTCCCATGTGCAGGGTCAGAGTCAGCTCAGGTACACCATGCCTCCCATGTGCAGGGTCAGAGTCAGCTCAGGTACGCCATGCCTCCCATGTGCAGGTGCAGAGTCAGCTCAGGTACACCATGCCTCCCATGTGCAGGGTCAGAGTCAGCTCAGGTACACCATGCCTCCCATGTGCAGGGTCAGAGTCAGCTCAGGTACACGCAGCCCTAAACAGAAACGGGCTTGAGCAGAGAGAGAGGAAATGGGAGGCAGTGCTGCTTGACAGGCCTGGATCATGGCTGGCTAATTCTTTCTAGTGGTCTGTCAATGTATTTCCCTGAAAGCCATCCAAAACGTTCTACTTTTTGTAATGCATCTCCCTGTTTTCTTCTTCCCTGGTGATTGAACCATTCCTGAAGAGGCTCATGTTTGAGTGGAGAAGCATGAAGTAGATGAACCAGGCCAGACAAAGAAGATGGATGCTGTGAAATATCAATACATGGATGGAGAAGAGATGGAGGAGAATGAGATAGTGAAAGAGAGTCATGACGTCTCTGTGGGACTATCGGATCTGACACTCTGCGAAGGGCCTTCCGGTGGCTGCCGCAGGGCCAGAGCAAGGCCTAAGCTCCGCTCCACAACAAGCTTCCCGCCTTACAGCCAGCGCATTGGCGGACTGGGAGAGGAGAGAGAGAGCGAACGGGAGAACGAGACGCAGCCTTCACCGGACAAGGGCCTCAGATCTGAAGAGGTGAAAAGTGAAGAAGTTCAACTCGTTCAGGGCAGATCAGGCACCGGAAGGAGGGAAGACATGGAGATGAGTGCGCGAGAGCGGAAGGCGAAGTGGAGAGGGAGGAGGAGGGAGAGGAGGTTAGGGGGCAGCCACGGCGCTGAGGGATGGGAGAGGAGAGAAAGGTGGAGTGGGAAAAGACGGACGGAGGAGGCCGGAGGAGAGCGAGAGTGGGTCGTCAGAGAGGGGGAAGGGGGCGAGGGGAAGCAGCAGGTGGGGAGAGAAAGCGTGAACTCTGGGGGTGAGGGGGCAGAGGACGAGGAGAGGAAGAGATCCAACAGTTTGGAGAGGGAGAGGGAGGGGGACAGGAAGAAAGGGACGGGGAGCAGAGAGGGGCCACCCGGGAGAGAGAGAAGGGGCTCGAGCAGCCAGTGGTCCACGCCGCACCCCATCCTCTCCAAGCTGCTGCACTCCTCCACCTCCTCCTCCTCCTCCATCAACCTCTCCTCGGCAGAGAGCGACGAGGTCGAGGGAGAGGACACCAGCTCCAAGAGGAAGACGTTCAGAAAGGTGAGAGCGGCTGGCTCCGAGGTAAACAGAGAATGGATGGATGCCTATCACAGTTCAGAATCCTATTTTCAGCATTGCCATTGAGTAACCTGACCTGAGCGGTAAGTGCCACACACCTGTGCAGGTGTGCATCACACCTGTGCATGTGCTTGTTTTGCTTTTCCACAAAAGAGGCTTTAAAATGTATTTTCTCAACTGTTCTTTACTCCCGCGGCCCTGCCTATTTGCATGGGCTTGAAAGAGGACTTTGACATGGTCATATTTGAATGCCGTTTGCATACGTGGCCCAGCTACAGAAACGAGTGGGAAGAGGTGTGTGTGGGAGTGTGTGTGTGTGTGTGTGTGTGGGGGGGGGGGGGGGGGGGGAGAGTGGTATTTATTTTTCTCAGTGGACAACAGTGCACACTTTGCATTGTCACCCAGTGAGCGGTAGTCTTAAGTACCATCAACATCTGCTTGAAATGATCTATCAGTAGTGGTTCCCAAACTTTTCTGTCAGGTACCCCTTTTATGATAATAGAACATTTACCCAGCAACATTCCCCGACAAGCTAGCATGACATGGTTGGTACCAATGGATGCCTTAGTAGTTTTATATCATAGCAGAAACTTCACTCTGCCTTAGAATGTCAGCCTCAGAAGGACAGTACCAATCAGGAATACAGTTTGGGAACCACTGGTGTATACATGATGACTTATTGAGTTGTTTTTTGAAGTCCTTTGCTACCAAAATAGCGCACCATAGGGTGCAAAGCATTGGTGCAAAGTAAATATCTATTGAAAGATTTAAGGCAGAAGTCATTTTGGAAACCCTTACTGTGTAAAATGTGCTTTTAAAATGCACCCATCAGCATCAGCAGGCCTCATGATGTAAGATCAACTTCCATCAGCAGGCCTGATGTAAGATCAAACTGGCTCTGTCTCATCAGTATACAACCACAAACAGTATAACTAGTAGCAGTTACACTAAAATATCTCACAATTTAAGACATATTACTAATTATTCCCATGGGTTATAGGGATTAACAGTCTCAGAAACATTTGTAAACAACAAACTTGTAGGAGATATGAATAACATATTTGAAGATGAAATGCAGTGGTGGACTCCTGAACCACTGGGGGGGGGGGGGTCTCCTGTCCAATGCAACCAAGCTGTTCTTCTTCTGTGCCTCAGTGCCACTCCTTGAAAACCCTCCTGACCATGATGCACTGGTCTCTGCGGCGCCAGAGTTCCTGGGTCCAGCTCGCCGGACATCAAGGCATGTGTGTCACATCCAAACACACACACACACACACACACACACACACACACACACACACACACACACACACACACACACACACACACACACACACACACACACACACACACACACACACACACACAAAACCCCACACATAAAAAATACATAAAATATAAGTGCTTTCACTTGAAAACCTTGTATCTTCCATATGCTAGCTTTTCAGGAATGAAGAACACCCGTCTTTGCTCTAGCTTGACCACGTATCATGGGATTTTGAAATGGCTTATAATCGCATTTAAAAAATTGTAGTTTGTCTTGTCGTCCCACAGAAGACCATTAACTTCAATTGAGGTTCAAACTTGAGGCTGCAACTAATGACTATTATCGATTATTCAGACGACTATTTCTCAACTAATTGATTAGTCGTTTTGTCTCTAAAACTAAAAAGAAAACAAAGACATTTGACATTTGTCATCTTGGGCTTTCGGGAAAAATCGATCAATCACTTTTTCCCCAAAGCCCAAGATGACATCCTCAGTCCACAATGAAAAGATAATCCGTTTACTGTCATAGAAGACACAAGAAGCTGGAACAAGAGAATTTTTATATTTTCGTTTTCTTAAAAATTACTCACTTACAAACAAATTAATCGATTTATAAAAAATAGTTGGTGATTCATTTTCTGTCGATTGACATTGGTTAATCGTTGCAGTTCTAATATGTATCTGTGTTTCTGCTGTAGGCTATATACGGTAATATAATATTATGTACCTCTACACTACAAGATTGGGGATTCTAGAGCAGGTACATAGACGTCTGTTCAGATGTGCGTTTACTGCGGTGGTGGAATCCCCGATCCTGTATGGGGAGAACCACGAGTGCTCGAGTGACATCACTGATGATGTCATAGACATTGTGACATCATTAGTGACATCATTAGTGACCAAAATCATCACAAATCTCACAATGTGGACCAAAATCGCAGGCTAGGGCTGGGTTGGTTTGAAAATTTTAAAACCGGTTCGATATTGCCGTCTAAACCGGATCGAACCGGTATACCGATTTTCTTTGTAATAAAAAAAAAAAAAAAAAAAAAATTAAGCAGGGCTCCCGAGTGTGGCCCATAACTGTCTGTAGTGCAACTTCAGTCCACCTGATATCGATAATACACCTCTAAGCTGGTATTGTCAACCAGCAATGATATTGAATAAAAAGAAGCAGGACACCTGTGTAACAAACACACCCTGTATTTATTTCTCATAACTATTCAGCTTAACTTTTCTTCAAACATCAACATAATAAACAAAATAAGACTTTTGCATACTAGTGCAACTTGAGAAGAGGCTAATACGAACAATGGACTGGCAAAAAAAAAATAAAAAAAAATAGGTTTTTTCGGTTCGCACGTGATCAAACCGGTTTGGGCTCGTACACCGAACCGAACCGGTAAAACCGGAAATCGACCCATGCCTATCGCAGGCAGACAGAAAGACGGACGGACAGAGCCCACTTACTCAATTTTATATGATGATTCAAGATTCAAGATTTTTATTGTCACTCCATGGTACAAGTATCACGTGTGAAATTCTTGTGCTGTGAACTCCGTTTACAACATAGTACAAATATAACAGGGCATTTGAGTGCAAAAACAACAAGAGACACAACAAGCTGATGATGATGATGATGATATAGGCTACATGATACAGAATAAATTAAAGTAAGATTCCTTGAGTCAGTCAGTCAGTCTTATTTGAATATATTTAATATGCGGTATCACTACGTAACTTCTATTTTATTGTTTTCATGGTTTATTATGTTTCTTATAATGTCTCTATCTTTATATTTTTGAGTGTGAGCAACTAACCTTGCAAGCCAGCTGGATTCTCGCAAGATCAACCTGTAGCATGGCTCAATTTCCCCTCAGGGATCAATCAAGTTATTCTGATTCTGAGAGAAGCTCAGATGATCCCATTCTGTGCATCCCTGCTGTACTAAACACACATAAAGCCTTCATCATTGGCTGCTGTAATCAGGTAACTTCCAGCTGAGCGAGGGAGGGGAGGTGCTGAAACTGTACAGCGCGGTGGAGGCCAGGTGCCTGGACTGGCTCATGAGAGACCCACTGAAGCCCTTTGTCCCGCAGTACCACGGCTTGATCAGCAGGGGGGAGCACAGCTACATCCGCCTGGACGACCTGCTGAGCGGCCTGAAGACTCCTGTCATCATGGACTGCAAGATGGGCATCAGGTAGGTGGGCTCACTGGACACTGCCAGTTTACAGATGTGGATGGTGATGGTTGAGTGGGTGAAAGTGTTCTTGTAGTGAGGAGGACCAATTTGAGTTTTCACTTTTTACCTGGAAAGTGATGACGTTTTAGGAAAGTGAGGACATTTTGGCCGGTCCTCAGTTTCTCACACACCTTCAAAGGGCTGTTTGAAGGTTAAGACTTGGTTTTATGGTTTAGGTTAGAATTTGTTTGGGTTTGGGTTAGGCATTAGTTGTGATGGTTAAGGTTGGGGTTAGGGACTAAGGAATGCATTACTAAGATATAAGATAGAAGTCATCACTAAGATAGCTATAATGTTTACCTTTGTCCATTGAGAGATTAAATGTTTACACTTCTTAGTATTTTCTTCATGTTTTTTCCCCAGGTGGGGAGTAGGCCTTCTGTCATTTGTATTAATATATATTTTTGCTTCTCTATTATATCAAATTAGTTTGATTTTCAAACCATCTTGGTACATGACTCGAGTAGAAGAGAGGACATGGAATTATTGTGGTTATCGGCTCCTAAATGAGCAGTACATTTCACAGTCTTGACTGCGTTTCACTGACAGACTGTGACTTAATTTAACTCAGTGTAAAAATCAACACTATGTCAGTGTTTATGTAAGCCCACGCCCATCAGAGTTATTAATTTAACACTTTTACATTGCCATCCCAGTCATTGAAAAATCAACACTTCAATCAGTCATGATGCCAATGTAGCTGTAATCAGCACTAAAGTACGCAGCAAGTTCACTGATTTTGGTTGTTGCGATTATTTCCATTTGACAATTGGAAGGTTGTTTGTAGCTGATATGGAGCAGCTGTTCAAAACTACCTGTAACAGTATTAAATTATGCAGACATACAGTATATAAGCACTGGCATAGTGCTGATTTTGCTGTGTCGTCGTATGATTTTCGACACACTGTACTGCACAGCGTTTCTTTCCCAGGACGTACCAGGAGGAGGAAATGGTCAAAGCGCGGACCAAGCCCAGCCTGCGCAGCGACATGTACCAGAAGATGCTGAAAGTAGACCCATCAGCTCCGTCAGCGGAGGAACACGCGCAGAAAGGCGTGACGAAGTGGCGCTACCTCCAGTGGAAGGACACGACCAGCTCTACAGCCACGCTGGGCTTCCGGATCGAGGGCATCATGGTAGGACTAGATGAACTTGTTGGGCCAAGCCAAGGCCAGTCAAGTCTTTGTACAACTCATATGACTCATCTATTTACTGTGAAGTGTTTCTATGTTTCTGTATCTTTTAAATGTGCCATGTCAGCGCCTGTGTTTGTGGCTTTCTCTGCGAGTCAGATGGAGAATGGCAGTGTCCAGCGGGACTTCCGAAAAATCCGGACCTTGGCACAAGCCACAGAGGCCTTGCTCTTCTTCACCAGCGGTCAGCTACCCATCCTGGTCAGTTCTCTCTGTCACACAAGTTACTGTACATTCCATCTCCTCCTTCACGTCCCCTTTCCCTACTGTTTCTTTGCAAAGTTCCAGTTCATCTAACCTTATACCCCGTTTTAAATCTCTGCTAAACCACCACATTTTCTTCCCCGTGTCTCGATCTTTCCAACTCTGCTCTCAGAAGGCCTATCACTCCAGACTCCAGGCCTTGAGTGACGCCCTGAAGGATTCTGCATTTTTCAGAACCCATGAGGTTGGTTTGAATCTGGACAACAGTCTTGCATTCTGTTTAATTTTGGCAGGACGCGAACAAGCGGAACCTGAAAATAATTAATCAGGCCAATCGGACCATATCAGGCTATTAACTGATAGTTTATTGATCACAGTTTAGATTTGCATTCCTGGGAAATTACCGAAATTTAAAGTTGACCCAAATCTGCAGAGGTGGGGTCAACATTGACTGGATGCACGAAGAGAAGACTTGAGACTTGACTTGGGTTCTGGCGACTTCGGACTTTGCCTTGTCCTTTGATGACACGAAAAAGCTTTCTAAAGTCTTGTGTTTGTGTAAATGAATGTAAATGAATATTTCTTGTTTATCTTGTCTGACCAGGTGATTGGCAGCTCACTTCTCTTTGTCCACGACCACAGTAGCAAAGCCAGTGTGTGGATGATAGACTTTGGGAAGACAACCCCCGTTCCCGACACCGGCGAGCTCCGGCACAACGTCCCATGGGACGAGGGCAGCAGGGAGGACGGCTACCTCATCGGCCTGGCCTCCCTCACCTCGTCGCTGAGCCAGGCCATCAGTAAGGCTTCCTGGAGACGAGAGGAGAGCTCTGCAGGAGAACACTCAGGGTGCTGAGCCAGGCCATCACTAAGGCCTCCTGGAGACGAGAGGAGAGCTCTGCAGGAGAACACTCAGGGTGCTGAGCCAGGCTGTCACTAAAGCCTCCTGGAGATGAGAGGAGAGCTCTGCAGGAGAACACTCAGGGTGCTGAGCCAGGCTGTCACTAAAGCCTCCTGGAGATGAGAGGAGAGCTCTGCAGGAGAACACTCAGGGTGCTGAGCCAGGCTGTCACTAAAGCCTCCTGGAGATGAGAGGAGAGCTCTGCAGGAGAACACTCAGGGTGCTGAGCCAGGCCGTCACTAAATATGGCCTCCTGGAGACGAGAGCAGAGCTCTGCATGAGAACACTCAGGGTTAACTGAATGTGGGACTGATTGCTCATGTCTGTCTGTGGGTGTGTTACAGGATTGTGGTTGAGACACTCTTTAAAAAATGCTCACATTCAGGCTCACCTTCAGCCTTCACTGGAAGAGACTGTGTGGAAGGACTGGAGATCTGATTATGTAGACATTTGTGTTCACTGGTTGAGGAAAGAGAAAGGGAGTGTGTGTATGGGGTAATGCGTCCTCTGGTGGTTGTGCTTACGTACATCTGGCATGTACAGTATATGACTGTGGAGGAGACAGTGTTGTCTCTCACATAAGATGTGACGGCAACTTTTATAAAAAAAATTATCCAATGTCTAAACATTCTCATCACTCATAAAGCACCACAAATCAAACGTGATCTTTTGACAAATATGCCTGTTAACACTGACTTGTTGGCAATGCTACTGAGTTTTATTTGTGTTGCTCCACACAGAGTCTCTATTGTTAGAAATTCAGCTTGGCTCATTTGCTTACAGACGTTGAGGAAATTAAATTTGAATCACACACGCACGCATGCACGCACGCACGCACACACACACACACACACACACACACACACACACACACACACACACACACACACACACACACACACACACACACACACACACACACACACACACACACACAATCTGTTTAGGAATTTGAATAGCCTGATGTTCTTATTTCTACCTGTGATGGTTGCCATCAATTAGGATAGTCAAAAATATATTTTTTTCTTCCAATTTTACCCGGAAAACAACACACAAACAGAACAAACAAACGAACAGGCTCAGCAGACACAGAACAGGGGGGAAGAAAGAGAAAAGCATACATATAATATCGACAATTATCACAATGTGGTGCTACCAGCCACATAGGCTGCTTATGTGCTCGCACGCAAAGGGTCCATGAGGAATCAGCTGGGAAAGTCACCCGCCGCCCCCAACCTCATCGAGGTAGGCTGGAAACGGGTCCCAAATAGTTAGAAACTTATTAAGTGAGTTGGTTCTCAGGGATCTGAGTCTCTGAAGTGAAGTTCTGAGAGGTCTCCGAGCAGCCGACGATGGCGAGTTCTGTCTCTGGCTGAAGGGTTATTTTGTAGGCCTTAGAGTAGGTCAGTCAAATATTTTGGCCCAGAGTCCCGTCAGTGAAGTGCAGAACCAGAAGGCATGAGACAGACTGCAGGCTAGTCAATCTGTCTTTATTAAGTAGAGGATATTACAGATGTAAAAAAAAAAACTGCCACAAAACAGCTGGACAGATATTACCCAAAATAATCACATTTATACAGCACCTCATCATAGGTGCTTTAGTCAGTGTATTTTATTAAGACTAAATGAGAGAAGTTTATCAGACTAGGGTGGAGACTGGAGACTCACACCGCCACAGACAGACACCACCACCACAGAGCCCACTTAGCCAATTTTAACTAAAAAGACAATTGATGATGACATCACAGTTGCTCGAGTGACATCACTGATGACATCACAATTGCTTGAGTGACATCACTATTGCTCAAGTAATATCACTGATGACACACAGACACACCACCCACTTAGCCAATTTTAAGTAAGAAGAAGATTCAGCTCCATTATCTCAGGACCTTGTTAGTGCACCGTGTCTCAAACTGTCCCGCAGGTGGCGCCATGTTGCTGCCAGTGCTGGGGGGTGGACTGGAGTGGAGGGGTCAGTTCCAGTTGTGTCCACAGAGCGTGGTTGTGTCACTTCTAGACTGACCACACTGCCTGCCCTTGCCTTGGCAAAGGCAACGCAAACGCTAGGTACAGAAGCTGTCAAAAAAGTACAGCTAACGTTACCGTGCTGTTAGCGTGGGTTACTTTCAGCTGACCGATAAGTGCTTCTTGTTTTCGTTAAGACGAGGAGGAGTGGACCATGCCTTTTGGGACAAGGTTCGGAAATCAGTACCACAACCTGGCCGTGTACACGCGCATCTTGAACGAAGGTAACGTTTAGGTCACATGAGGTCGGCCATTCCTTAGCCAGAGCTGGTCACATGTTTCTCATGTTTTGGGCCATTGGATGAAGAGTCAAGTAAAGTAGTTAGGCCATGTGTGGCGGTAAACTGCTGTAAACCAGGATAACATCTTTATTTGGTGGAATGAATGCCAATATGCAGAGAAGGATAAGCTGGTACATAGCCGCCATTATGTAGAAGGCGGCATATGTCACTATCTGTGACTTATTGCTTGTTGTTTCTCTTGATTTCCTGCACCTATATGCCCTGTTATTTTGCACTATGTTGTAAACGGAGTCTACAGCACAAGAATTTCACGCGTGATACTTGTACTACGGAGTGACAATAAAAACAATCTTGAATGTTGAAACTATACAGGCTCCTCCTCGGCCTGTTGCTAATTGTCCCACCTGTTGTGCATCCGCAGTGAGAATTGTATCCCCACCATTAAGGCTGTTTTGACTTAAAAACAAGGGGATGCAAACTTGGCAGGTGCCAAGATTTGCATCCCTCTGGTGACCTCTACCCGGATTTTAAGCACTAAAGTCGGCCTTCATGAGCCAGGACCATTGATAGTACAATGGCAGGACAGACTCCTCTGATCTGGCCAGATCACCTCAGGAGGTCACCCCACCCTCGACCTCACTTCTAACCCGATAAGTAAAAATATGGCAAAAATAACGTTCACAACTATAGATCAGATCATCATTCTTGAACACCCACAGACTTATATAACTTTTTAAAGGGTAGGTTACTTTGCTGTAGAAATCATTACAATGTGGTTATAACGAGGTGGGGATTCGGGATTCAGAATTCGGCATAACCCCATGCGATTGATTGGTATACCTTTTACCCTGGGCCTTTGATCATTTATGAATTTAGTGATAGATTTTAGGGTGAATTTGAGGGAAACATTTGTCCTCCATGTTATAAATCTGCGAGCCCATCCATCACCCGAAAAATAGACCCGGGTTAACATCATGGTTAGGTTTATTTTGTTGTTGCTCCCGGAAGTGGAGCCTGTGGTTCCGGTGTCCTGGCGGCAGGCAGCACGTGACGCAGTATTTTACTGCTAACGGGGGGAAGCTAACCAGAAGTAAAGAGCACTCAGTTTAATCTCGTACAGTTACCTTTATGTTGACCGCTAAGGTTGTGCGATGCTGAAGTATCTGGCACGTCCTCGCTTTGGTGTATCGTAAAACGGACAGTTTTGGCCTTGTAAATCTTTTTCATCCAGGGTTGTTTTCGAACTCACCGCTGTTCCCAGGCAGGAATATGGCGGACTACTACGGTAAGATACCCTGTTACACAAGCTTCACCTTGATTACATATTGTTCCGTTTTCTTTAGACAATGGGGAGTTTTCCGTGAGAAGAGAGGTCAGAAGCAATGGTTACATGCTTCCAGAAGGTAAAACTATGATACCTTGGGCTCCCCCGAGATTCCATCATTCC
The DNA here is from genome assembly GCF_964638095.1 of Poromitra crassiceps. Taxonomy (NCBI): domain Eukaryota; kingdom Metazoa; phylum Chordata; class Actinopteri; order Beryciformes; family Melamphaidae; genus Poromitra; species Poromitra crassiceps. The sequence continues at coordinate 19,784,166 of NC_139634.1, forward strand.
AGGGAGTAACGTTAGCTTTTTACTAAACGTTACCCTTTACCCAGTCATGCTAGTTATGATACCAGAGAGCGGATTATCAACTCCAGACCACACATTCCCTGATAATTGTAGATTGTTGGAGCACATTTTGACCACTGTAACGTAACAAGTTTAGAGATCTTGTTAAAGTCAGTGGGTGAAGGTCTCTTTCTTCTCACTCTCTCTGAAAGATGGACACAAGAGAAAACTACAGTAGCTATCCTGTAAACATAAACTATGTGACAGCAGTGTCTAAATATGTCTTATTGAATTGAGAAAATAAAGAAAGAAAAGGAAAATTACGTTTTTGTTCTAAGTCAGTGCCAAGTTGATATACATAAATGTTGACCGACTTCTCATGCTCCCTCTCTCAGAGCATGATGATAGAGCCGCCGGCCCGCAGTTCCGCAGCCGTAATCGCAGGGGGTCCCACAGGGGTCGGTCGTACAACGAATCCCGCAGGGACCGACAGCGGGGAGGCCACCCAGGGAACTTAGGGGGTCCCGGACCACGATCCAGGCTTGAGGAAAATGACGGGGATGTAACTATGAGCGACAGCAGCTCTCAGGACGGCAACTCCCAGCGCAGATTGTGAGTGTGGCTGCCTGGCCGATGTTGGTTTATGAAAATGTATGTGTTTAGGACATTGTTGGTAGTTCAGCACTGTTGATCAGATGTGTCGGTCCATTGAGTGCGACAGACTGTTCTCTACTAGCACACCCACCAGTCAATATTCTTTAAGAAGTTATAGAATGGTGTTGTTCAGAATGTCATCCAAAAGATAGCTGTGAGTATTTCAGTCCAAAAGATATCTGTGAGTATTGTCAATAAAAGTCTTTAACAGCCTTGTCTTCTCCTCAGCAACCCCTACGGAAGGCCCTATCGGAGAGGAGATGCGCGGTTTGACAGAGACAGACGAGGAGGCAGAGGGGGAGGAGGTGGGAGAGGAGGTGGCTATAGACCAGGAGACCGAGGAGGAGGGAACAGTGGTGTTGGAGGAGGGAAAAGCCGATCAGGATGGTACAAAGTAACGGTTAGTATTCAATTAAAGTTAGTTCACCCATACGTGTCGTCGTCCTTTATATCTCTTGGAGATAATATACATTGTCGTCTTTGCTGTTTGACAGATACCACATGGAAGGAAATATGACAAGAAATGGTTAGTGCCCGCTCTCCAGAACATCTGCTCAGTACCCTACGCACCTGTGCAGGTGAGTTTCAAGCACTCCTGTATTTACATAAAAAAATGTCAAATATAAATAACACAAAGTGGAAGCCCTCAGAACCAAGATATTAAACTTTATTAAAAGTGGCAAACCAGAGGTTAAATGTCTACAAAGCCTGTTGCTGCGCCCTATTCGTCTGTAGGTCGTTCCAGTGGTATTAGCACTATTATCATGTGATATTACAGAAACTTACTGTATATGAAAGGTTTACTGTTTTAGACGGCCATACCTTTAGTTTAGCCCACTTTCTTACCTAGAACACTTTTTATGGGAAATGTAATAAAAACAATTATATTTTATCGCATCCTTGATCACGTATTGAGATGCCTATTGATTACTACTTGGACATGCATACTCATTGTTTAATTTTTAATTTTTATGGCTCTCTCTCATCTATCCAGTTTCATACCGAGGGTCACCGGGTCCATTTTTATATAGATGACGACAATGCTGCCACTGCTCTGCACAAATGTTCCCACAAGATCACAGACCCAGATGGTTATAAGGTAATTGACTGTCTATACCACAGTCTGTTGTCCTCAGTGATTCCCAAACTGTGGTCCGGGGACCACTGGTGGTCCGTGAGGCTCCATCTGGTGGTACTCAAGAGCCTTAATGCTGACTGCCATCAGCCTATCAGCAAATAAGATGTTTACATGCATCTGCTTATGTGTTGGTTATTTGCAGTCTGACCCACAACAGTAGCCTACTACTATTTAGTCTTTCTGATTCTATTGCATGGTTAAATAAGTGTTTTTTTTAATGGGGAAAGTTTCAACCATTCACAACGATGCCTACTCTATAGCACAGATAATCACACTTAATCAAAAACTCCAAACATATATGTATGTTATAGCTCCTCTTTGATAGATTTGCACTCTGGTTTCAATGAAGCTGATGACTGGCTGACTCACTAATCTCCCTGCCAAAGGTGGAAGTACACGTCAACAGCAGCGGTCCTCCCAACTTCCTCCTCTCTGACCTGAAGCCAGAGCACTTGGAGCACCTGAAGGTGAGCCAGAGGCAAGGGTGGACAGCACACCTAGAGGCAGGGGCGAACAGCACACCTAGGTGTGACAGACGGAGAAAGGGGCTTTGGAAATGAATAGCAGTTGTAGGGTTTTGATGATAATGGAGACATTTCTGACTGCAATATTCTCTTTGTAATTTCTGCCCATCCATTCCGCCGTTACTTTTGGCAAGTGTGTGCTGCCCAGATGAGGTCTGTTATAATAGCCATTTCTTTTGGTCTTTCACAGCAATGTATGGCAAAGCGTTTTGACGGCTCCCAGCAAGCACTTGACTTGAACAACCTCCGAACAGACTCGGGTAAGTAGCCACTATGTAACAGGGCCTGACTGATATTTCAGGATGTCAATACTTTGCCTCAGTTTTACCTAGTCTCTCAAGCCAGTCTATCTCTGCCACAATCTTCGGATGCTCCAGAGACGGTCTGTACTTCAACCTGTTAAAATTTGGCCAGAGGAAGTTGTCATCTTCTAAAAAAAGAAAAAGAAAAAACGCTTCAGACCGGAGGAAGTTTGATGGTATTTGACCAATCATGACACATGTAAACAAAACTGAGACAGGTGATTGGAGAAATGAGCGGATGTCCCGCCTTACTTCCGTTTTGACCAACTTTCTCCTCTGTGAAGTACAGACGGGTAGGCAGGAGCATTTTCTAATTGCAGGAGCCAACACGTCTGTTTTAAGAGACTAGCTTTACCTATAAAGTTGGTGAGAATCAAATGATTACTTATAAATGAATCTTAATAAATCTTAATTCATAGCCCAGGTTGTCTGTCTATTACAACCACCCTTAGCTGGGTAGGATATGTGTACTATTGAGGTACAGACAGGTTTTTGATTGATTGATTTTATTATGGATATAAAAGACAACAAAATCCAAGGGATAAACATGTAAAAGTGTGGGCACTTATTTCCAACATGGTCCTTGGTCTTAAAAAACAGGACATACAGTAACACATTACATCAAGTAAACAATACAGATCAATGAATCACATCAGTGGTGCTTGCTACTTTGCTTTTGGCAATGGCAACATTGAGTTAATATACAGTATTAAGTAATTACCTAAAATTGACTGCCAACTGCTGAATGAAATTGCAATTTCACCATTCTTTGCTAAAGCGGAAACTAAACTATACAAACATGCTGTTAGTATGTTTTACCATAACCTGCAGTAGAGGGGATGTTAGCCAATAAGATTGAGCTCATTATAAACATGAGATAATAGACGGACATGCTTTGTTCGGGGTGAGGACGTTTAACAATTAGCTAACTTCATTGGTAGATAATGTCTGAGAAACTGCTGTCAGCTATGCCTGTTTTGTCATATGTTTGTAGATTTGGTCCTTATGCCATTTATTATATATACATATTTACATATACATATTTTTTACATTTACATATTTATTTTTTATATACATATTTTTCAGTAAAAAAAATATCTTAATTCCCATTCCCAATAGCCAGGCACATTTGGCTCACGTCTGGACAGACATGGATGTTGGCGGAGGCATATAACCGCGGTGCGGTCGTTCTAGTTTTATATCTTGATTGCGAGAATTGAGTTGGAATCGGAACTTGAATTCTGTTTTGTGTCACAGACCTGGTGTCCCAGAACGTTGAAGTCATCCTTAATAGGAAGTCAAGCATGGAGGCTGTGGTCAAGATAATTGAAGAAAACATTCCAGAGGTAATGTCTGTACAATTAATTAGAGCCCGACCGATATATTGGTCCACCGATATTGGCTGATAACCGATATATCGTAATGGCCGACATTGCCGATATTTTTTTTATTTTGTATTTTTCAAGTTATAGACAGCATGTTGTGTATATTTGATCTTTTTTCTGAACTCAAGTTATATTTTATATTCTATTTGTGTTTTTCTATTTCTAGTTATTTATAATTATTAAATTCCGTTTTTTCAGTTTACTGTTTCATTGCATTGATGTCATTTTGGACCATAAAGTTAATTGATAAGCTGTAAAATATCTTGCCTACATTACATATCTCAACTCATATCTTTGTCAAGTGTTTGATATTTGAGGGATCATTGGAGAAAATTGTGTAATATAATGTGTATATATAATATAAGAATATCGGTCGATATATCGATATCGGATTTTTTTTACTCCCTAATATTGGTATCGGCATCAGCCTCAAAAATCCAGTATCGATCGGGCTCTACAATGAATCTTAAGATCTTATTTGCTGGAAGAAACCAACACATGATGTGTCAGTCAACATGTTACTAGTGTTATTGAACTAACCAAATTTGAATTAAGTATGCATCTGTTTGCGCGGTGGGTCGATCAGAATCTGCTTAGCTTATTCCATTCTTCTCCTTCTTTTCGGACTCTTATTAGCTGGTGTGCTTGAACATGAGCAACAATCGTATTCAGAGATTGGACGAACTGGCTGAATTGATCAGCAAGGCACCCAACCTGAAGACCCTCAACCTGTCCCACAACGAGGTGAGACTGACCCACTGTTCAATCCTTATAGAGATTGAGCAGGCAGGCACCACTTCTGCCCCTCAGCTTTTACAGCCATGTTCATGTCAAATGTGTGGTTGATTGATTTTAACTCCATCTCTCGCTTGAAGAGCATAGTGCATTAATTGCATTTGTGTGTGTGTGTGTGGGGGGGCTATATAGCAATGGGATTGGGGGGTATTTTTTAAATCCTACATACAGTAGCTGCATGTATGACTTGTTTTTGTAAACACCAGGGAGCACTGTTCCTGAAATGGAACTGTACACATGTGATGTCACATAGATGCAGACTAGTCACCTTTAGGTGACAGTCGACTTTTTCATTCCAAAATAGGAGCATTTCGGCGTGATGTTACTGCCCTGGTATCTGTCACCTTTTTTATTGGCCATGACTTTGCATCCCTGTGTGCAGAACATCCAGCAACAAGTGATGTCACAGATGTTGAACGGCCATTTAGAATGCCACCCTTTTCTCCATATTTCTGCGCTGGGGGCCTGTAAAAATTTTTTTTTTGGGGAGTATTTTCGTACTAATCTGGAGCCAAAAATGCAACTTAAATTCAGATTTCTTTTTACCTGCACCACACTTTTTAAGTTGTTTCTCTTCTCTTCATTTCTTCTCACCAACTTCTTTGGTTTCTGTCTGTTGTCTTCTAGCTGAAGAACGACCGGGAGCTGGACAAGGTGAAAGGCCTGAAGCTGGTGGAGCTGTGGCTGGTCAGGAACCCTCTGTGTGACCTGTTCAAGGACCAGGCCTCCTACATTAGGTCCGTTAGCGATTGGGGGGGAGTGGGCTGAGCAGTGTGTGTGAATTTGAATTGATTTAGTTTATAAAGGCTAGTGTGCACATACATGAATCATTTGCAGTAAACAAAGAGATTGGTGCATCAAATCTAGCAAGAAGCTAATTTGGATTTGTAGTGTGTGTGTGTGTGTGGCCACGTGTGTGTGTGGCCACGTGTGTGTGTGTGTGTGTGTGTGTGTGTGTGGGGCCACGTGCCTCTGGGTGTTTGAGTCCAGTAATAGGCAGCAGTGTGCTACAAAAGTTGCCACATAAACAGTAAGCAAGCCTGTGTGTGTGTGTGTTGCCCATACAATAACTGGAAGCCATTTTCACAGGAGTCAAGGACGAACTTTCAGGATCAAGATGAAGCCGTTGACATTCACAAACTAACAGTCTCTTATCCCCCAACATATTTGTATGTACGTGTGTGTGTGTGTGTGTGTGTGTGTGTGTGAGAGAGAGAGAGTGAATGGGTTATTACATTCAAAGGTTAATTCGCCAGACGCAGACGCCTTTGTTGTATACTTGTGCATTTCCTCCCGCTTTGCATTTAAATGTCCTTTTCACACTGCAAACTAAACATTTCTTCCTTCCAATTGTTGCTAAGAGGACAACTGTCCACAGTGCGGTTCCACAGCCCAGTCTTCCTTTCAGCTCTCTTCAACTCTCCACGGGTCGGACGGCCATCTTGTCTCTGTGGGTTCTTCATTTTCTCTGTGGGGCATCTTTTCAAGCTTTTGGCTGCTTTAAGGTTCTCAGTGAAGCTGTTCCCAGCACTCCCCTCCCTGCTGCCGTCCTAGCTAGTCCTCCCATAAAACTGCAATGAAACGCCATCGCAGCGCTGATGATGCAGAGCCCTGACAAGACATTTCTGAAGGCACAGAGGGCATGCAGTGTACCGGTCCTCTAACACAAATCAACACAAACTACATTGGACAACATTAATGTACAACAGCCTTGTCTAATGTACAACAGCCTTGTGTGCAGTACTGTATAGTAGAGTAAGCTGATTATTGGAGAGAAGGCAACCCACACTTGTTCTGTTGACAAATGATAAAAGTGCCAAACAAGGGCCAAACAAAGTAAAGCCACTGGTGACAGCCAACGATTGTTTCCCCTCCCCTCATGGCATCCTTGCCCAATCGGCATCCTGCAACAGGCGAGTATGGCAGGCTGGATAGCCCATGACGGGTAAGATCCCACCTTGAAACCTCGGGACAACCTAAGGCAGGCACAGTCACGATTACTCGACCTAGTCACCGTGAGCGCTGACTCACTGAGGAAGTGACGAGAAGACGGGACGACAACACAGGAGAAGCCGTTGGGCCGAGGCGGAGGGGGGACACGGCTCGTTCTCAGACGAAATGAGCGACGATGAGCCAAAGAGAAAGATCAGTCTGTCTCTCTTCCACTCAGTTGGTTCTCCTTGGCCTAAAAGTGGCCTCTGCGGCTCTCTCGATGGATACAGTGGAGAGAGTTTGCCAGATACCCTCACTCCTGAGGGAGATGTTCTCTACTGGGAATTGATCAGGTTCAGTTTTGCCTGAAATAATTCAAAGAGCAAAATATCATAATACTACCTCTCCGAATCTGATGAAGGCCGTGACCAAGTTGAAATATGAAATATTGTTACACACCAACTAAGCAAACAGACCAGGGTATGGAACAATCACGTAGGGCAAATGCCTGATAATCTCCCAGTGCCTCTGTAGTCAGACGATTGGGTCCAAATTAAACTAGGACATGAACTCCCCAGACAGTCCACTGGGTGCAGTCAGCGCTTGTGCAGGAAGACTAACAGGAAGAAGATGGTGGTGGTGGTAGCGAGATAACTTGACCACACACGCTTATGTTTGTGCAGTGGGGAAGCCTATGGGATGAGCTCGCTGTGGGATGGCTGGGTCCAGCTCACACTGAGGCCAGCTGTCCTTTTTTTTGTTCTGCTTTGTTCTCAGACGTTTCCTTCCTGTCCCGATAGCCGTGGGGGTCAGACACCAGGCGAAATCACTCACATTTCTTCCTCACGATTCATAGCAATTGTCACCTCTCCTGAATGTTACGCCAAATGCGCTAGTCAGATGTCTGCGTGCGTGAGAATGTATTTTTTTGTTTTGTGTTACCCAGACCCTGTTTTGTTTATTTCGGTGACCTAGACTCATCTGTTCTCCACCATCTTGGCCAGACTTTGTGGGGGACGGTAACACAAGACTGGCGGTAACCACCTCTCTCCCACCGATAACATAACTTTTTTTAATTTTACTAAATCAAAACAGTTGTCTTTGCTGGTTTCCAGCTCAGTCTTGTGAATGGTGGTTCTCTGTATGCATGTGCTCCTGGTAAACGTGTGTGTGTGTCGCTTCCCCGTGTCAGAGATCTGTGTATATCTCCGTATTGGGGGAGAGAGGGTGAGTATACCTCCTGGTAAGTACACTTTGGGGTGGGAGAAGTGTTAAAGGGGACAGCATGAGACTGGATGGAGGAACTGAGTGTGTACGCTAGTCCATTAGTGGATTTACTTGTATCACAGAAAATGAAATGAAATTCCATAGTGACACTGGTTCTAGATCCACTCCATTTTCCCCCCATGTACTTAAACACATACACTGTGGGGACTGTACTGTCCAACATACACTGTGGGGACTGTACTGTCCAACATACACTGTGGGGACTGTACTGTCCAACATACACTGTGGGGACTGTACTGTCCAACATACACTGTGGGGACTGTACTGTCCAACATACACTGTGGGGACTGTACTGTCCAACATACACTATGGGGACCTGTACTGTCCCAAACATTCTGCACAACGTTGCAGCTTTACATCACACACATGGACATACATGCGGCAATATGACAGGAAGTGAGTCAGCAGGTGTGACTGAGAATGCCGCTATCTGCTTAGGTGAGCATGTTTTGCCTGAGTCACTTTGTGATGATAACATGACCCATCGTGCTTTTTGTTCCCGTACCAGTGCTGTGCGGCAAAGGTTCCCCCGGCTCCTCAAACTGGTAAGTCCAGGTCTAACCCCAAGTAAGTCCAGGTCTAACCCTAACCCCAAGTAAGTTCAGGCCTAATCCTAAGTAAGTCCAGGTCTAACCCTAACCCCAAGTAAGTTCAGGCCTAACCCTAAGTAAGTCCAGGTCTAACCCTAACCCCAAGTAAGTTCAGGCCTAACCCTAAGTAAGTCCAGGTCTAACCCTAACCCCAAGTAAGTTCAGGCCTAACCCTAAGTAAGTCCAGGTCTAACCCTAACCCCAAGTAAGTTCAGGTCTAACCCTAAGTAAGTCCAGGTCTAACCCTAACCCCAAGTAAGTTCAGGCCTAACCCTAAGTAAGTCCAGGTCTAACCCTAACCCCAAGTAAGTTCAGGCCTAACCCTAAGTAAGTCCAGGTCTAACCCTAACCCCAAGTAAGTTCAGGCCTAACCCTAAGTAAGTCCAGGTCTAACCCTAACCCCAAGTAAGTTCAGGCCTAACCCTAAGTAAGTCCAGGCCTAACCCTAAGTAAGTCCAGGTCTAACCCTAACCCCAAGTAAGTTCAGGCCTAACCCTAAGTAAGTCCAGGTCTAACCCTAACCCCAAGTAAGTTCAGGCCTAACCCTAAGTAAGTCCAGGTCTAAGCCTAACCCCAAGTAAGTTCAGGTCTAACCCTAACCCCAAGTAAGTTCAGGCCTAACCCTAAGTAAGTCCAGGTCTAAGGTATCGCCCCTCCCCCCACCCCTTTCAAAATGGTAGATCTACGCACGCCTCGTCATGTGGATCTGGCTATACAGGCAGCATGGCTGTGTTTCAGATGCAAACGGTATATGTGAACATAATTCCAACATGGACGCCCCCCTGAGCGATTACCCGGTTACTCGTTCATAATAGGAGAGTACTCTCGAATATTTAAATTTGTATTTAAAATGCCCATCCCTAACACACACACACACACACAAACAAACAAACAATGGTTACAAGGCCGCCTTCTATCTCTTTACTTGCTTTTTATGGTTTGTGTAACTTTATGTTCTAGCATTGTTGTGTTATTTTTATATTGATTATGCATTGTATTGTCTGTCAAACAGAATACTTAAAGCTGCATTCAGCGATACGTTTGTGTTCAAATAAGTGTTCGATGACTATATTCTGACAGCAATCACTGAAATAGAGTGTTTGGTCAGTGACTTGAAACCCCCAACCCCCCACTGTCCTCTATCTCTCTCCTGTAATCCTGCAGGCAGGGCGGACGTATCTCCGCAACCTGCAGGACTACAGGAGAGAGATAGAGGACAGTGAGGGGTTGGGGGTTTCAAGTCACTGACCAAACACTCTATTTCAGTGATTGCTGTCAGAATATAGAGCCATTTAACACTTATTTGAAGACAAAAACATCGCTGAATGCAGCTTTAATCATGTCAATATATATAGTTGACTGGCTTTTGAAAAAAGACATTTTGTAAACTACATCTGCAGTATTTCTGATGGAGTTATGTCCATAAAGGAGTTGAATTGAATGGAGGGTGGCAGATTGGATCTCCTCCAGCACCACGTTCTCTTGTGTCTGCCCTCACATGCTGTGTTTTGTTTTGCTTGTTTTTAGGATGGCCAAGACCTCCCGCCCCCCATAGGCTTTGACGTGGATTCACCCACCGCCATCCCCCCCTGCAAGGTAACTCCTTAGTTTTTGCCTCTACTCTGCTCTACTTGCTTTTGGTATTACCTGTTGGTTTTCCACCGCAAATAGTACCCCCTCAATGTGCCCATCACCCACAACCGGTCGTCATAGCGACGCCGCATGAAACTGCCGAGGGGGACCTGCCTGGGTCTCTGGTGCCCGGGAGAGGTGCTCCTAGCCTGGGTAGTGGATGGGTGGTGATAGGGGGCTTGCCTGGGTGTCTGGTGCCCGAGAGAGGGGCTCCAGGCCTGGGTAGTGGATGGGTGGTGATAGGGGGCTTGCCGTCAGACTGTGTAAATAGTCACAGCAAGGAGATAGCCTCAGAGGCTCCCATTTATAGCGACCCTACTTGTCCATACATGTAACAATTAAAGCCCCTACATGGAACTTTTAACTGCTTATGAAATACCGATGCCTCTGTATCCATCTATCTATAAAAGGGGCAATGTGGGCTCTGTTCTCTGTTTCTTTGTTTCAATTGTGGTCCCACTGATGATGTCATAGTGACATCACTGATGATCAGTGATGTCATAAATCACTGATGATGTCATCAGTGATGTCATAAGATGCGAAGTTGTGATGACATCAGTGATGTCATTCATCAGTGATGTCATAAGAGTATATCAACAGTATTAATATAGCTATCAATCTCTTATACAAAATGATTAGGGCCTATTAAAAAACAAACAAAAGTCTGTCAAAATAAATAAGTCCAAGTCCTCGTCTCCAACTTCCAAGTCTGAATGCTCGAGTCCAAGTCCGAGTCATCAGTGCTCAAGTCCAAGTCAAGTCACCAATCCTGAAAATGTGTCCAGGACTTGAGTCAAGTGGGACTGGACTGTAACACTGCTGTCAGTATATCATTCAGTGATGTGGGCTAAAGCTGCATTTTCCTCCTTGGGCTGAAAGTCTATGAAGAGAAGTATCTCTCACCTCTGGCTTGTTGTCTCCTTTACATTCCTGACAAATCTTTCTCTTTTGGATGATCCAGGGCAGCTGTTTTGGCTCCGATGACATCAAGACTCACATCCTTCGCTTCTTACAACAGTGAGTTTCAGCCTTTTAAATGGAAGGATTCACATACTGTTGTTTGACCAGAAGATTGGTAGCAACTCCACATGTTGGTCAAGAATTGAGTGTGTTGTTGTGTTCAGTCTAGGTTACCTTGCATCATACCAATACAGTGTGCTTAATGTTACCAAACAAACACCATAGGGGAATACTGGTCTTGGGTGAACCTGCAACCATCTCACTAGTGGCAGCTTTATCAGTACTGCTTATACATACAGTTCTAGAAAAAAAGGATGTTGAATGAAAGAATGATGTGGAGACTTGATCATCTTGATGCAGGAATAAACAGCAGTATAAAGTCATGATACATATGGCTGCGTTGCAGGTATTACAGCATCTACGACTCAGGGGACAGACAGCCTCTTCTGGATGCCTACCATGATGGAGCTTCCTTATCGCTCATGACACCCTACTCCACACAGAACCCCTCAAGGTGAGAACACACACAACTAGAAGGGCAGTCGGGGAGTGCAGACTTCCACCAAGGTTTCTGCTATTATTCATTCTTTGAGTCGGATTGGAATCCGCTCCAAAATGTAATGGGTTCTTCCTCGGCCCATGCAACATCCTTCCACGAAGCTTCATGAAAATCAGCCCAGTTGTTTTTCCATAATACTGCTGACAATCACACAGACAAACAGCACTGAAAATATACCTCCTTGGTAACAACAGTAGGGCTGACAACTTCTGGTTGGTTGGTTGACTTGATATACACTCCAGTCTGAGCAAATTGTCATTGTATTGGTCGGACATAGGGATGCCACGGTGTGGTCATTTTCACACCGGGTAGTAAACACGTGACAACACCGTTGTTACCGGTAACATCGTATAAATATATATAATATAATATAAAATATTAAAAGAATATTAAAAAATGTATAATAATCCTCAGCTGTCCTCACGGTCCAGTCAGTCAGCTCCTCCCCGCTGCTGTGTTAGCTTGGACGCTCAGTCACAACACTGGCTGCCTCACAATACTTGCTTGCATCCAACTCGAGACAACTTTTCAGACCCTCCTGGAGACAATCTTTCTCAGAAGAGACTAACGATGACAAATCTGGAGACTTTTTCTGACATGGGATTAACATTACCAGTAAGCAGAAGTGATTACCAGGCTACCGCATTTAGCATGCTATCCACGCCGAATGAGACCAAACAGCGGAGTGACGAAAGTAACAAATGGGTCAGCTATCGAGCACAAACAACGGACATGTTTCACCACACCGTCATCAGCGAGAAGAACGTGTGGTATTGCAGTTTTTCTCCTGAGCTGATAACGTTACGTTCCTTATGAGAATAACAAACTAGTCAGTGATCCTGGCTGTCCTCGGGAGCACCTTCAACTCCATTCACGTTAGACTGTTATAAGATGTTACTGGAATAAATCTGGGCTCGCCTGAGCTAGCAAAAGGAATGACTTCCTCACTCTCCTTCTTTCTGACCATTAGCCATGCCACAGTGCTACATAACCATAACCATCTCACATGCGTTGCAACAGCTGTTCCTTGCGCATTGCAGCCGAATATGGGCAGGCGCATGCTGGTCAGCTCAAAAAGATTAATATTCTTTAAATAGCTTTTTATGTTTATTCATAATTTATAATCCTTTATAATCGAATGGTTGAGGAGTAGGTCGAATTTCACTCGACAAAGGTTTTCTTTGGTTGACTACAGCTCAAAACAACAGCACCACATGAACATAATGCAAGAATGTAATTTTCATTTTCTCCTGTGTTTCCTTTGTAATTTATTTGCATTGTGAAGATGCCTTGCTTTCTTTGTGCATTTTCTGCTTTTCTCCCTGACCCCTCCCCTATTTGAGTCCCAGCTGTCTCATCTGTCCATCTCCTCTTGTTTTCCTCCTTAGGAGCGGTCTGGGAGAGTACTTCAAAGACACGCGCAACCTGAAGCGGATCAAAGACTCCAGTGAGTTTACCTGTCTAGCTGCTGACCTATCATGGGTTCCGAATTGTTCAGACTAATTGTTTGCGATGTGTATTTACAAATGGCGTCTGATGTTTCCCTCTCTGAAACTTGCTCCCTACAGCGATCCGGTTTCGCCTACTGAAACACACGCGACTCAACGTGGTTGCTTTTCTCAACGAGCTCCCCAAAACGCAGCATGACACGGCCTCCTTCACCGTTGATGTAAACACCTACACGGTGGGTGCAGGGTAGATCCTGTTGTCACGGAGTACCACTGCCAACACATTTTTCTCTCTATTAATTCTGCTTTGTGCTCTTTTCCAATTCCAGAATACACTACTGTCATTCACAGTGAGCGGACTCTTCAAAGAAGGTTGGTTTTCATTAAATTGTATATATTCATATTCAAATGTGTGTGATTCTCAACAACTGTAAGTGTACATGTGTTGATTGTTGTGTGGCTGATTTGTGTCCCGTGTGATTTTCTGTCGCAGTGGATGGTAAATCACGGGACTCCACTATGGCCTTCTCGCGAGTCTTCATCACAGTCCCTGCTGGGAATTCTGGGTAAGTGTATGAGCTCCCATTGGTTTATAGCAACTGCTTGTAGTCTATTATATTTCCCCTGTGTAAATGCCTCTTTGAAATGTTACATTAGTAACAAGAGTTGTGAGTCATGAAGAAAATGAACTGAATATTGGCAAACATCCTTGTCTGGTCTTGCTTTGCACCCTGTGTGGAATGAGGTCCCTGCATTAATGGGTGTTTGTTGGTCATTAGAAAGTCTGAAAATGTCTATAATAAATTGGCTACACCTAAAAAGTAAGTAAAAAATGCCTTAGTTATCAGAGGTCCTATAATTTTTCATCATGCAATGATTCTTTGCACTGCATGTCCACTCTTAGATTAATACAGAACAGGGTCAATACACAAAACATGTTTTTGTTTGTGTTTCTCCATCATATCGACTTAATTAAACACAAATATCCCAACAACAATTAATTTTCTGTTGTCCTTTGTTTCTTTCTTTTTCTGCCCAGAAATAGGCTGGTTTTGACTGCTTTGTTTTGGTTTATTTCACTTAGAGAGTAAAGAAAAATGGGTGTCCAAATGGAAATTGGGCCTGTAAACCAGGAAGTGGAAGTGGATTTTGTTTTTTTAACGCAAATACATTTAAAAAATGTGGTTATTTACCCTCTGCCCCTTATGCCACAGTTTGTGCATAGTGAACGACCATATTTTCATCCGGATGGCTACAACGGAAGAGATCCGCCGAGCCTTTGTGGCCCCCGCCCCGACCCCATCCTCCAGCCCGGTGCCCACGCTCACCGCACCGCAGCAGGAGATGCTCTCAGCCTTCTCCCAGATGTCTGGCATGAACCTGGAGTGGTCCCAAAAGTAAGCCTGTTTGTGAATATGTACATTAATGCAGTATGTCAGTGCATATTGGCCACGGTTGGTGCTGTAATATACAGTAGTATTCACACATGTTCTGTGTTCTCTGTCACAGGTGTCTCCAGGACAATGAGTGGGACTTCACCAGAGCTGGACAAATCTTCTCCGCGTTGAAGGTAACATGAGGCATTTCACTTTCCTGCAGTGCTATGATATCCCCATAGGGATTTGATAATTGTTTCAGTAAGTAAAATTGCTTTGTCCTCTTTTCTCTTTTTGCAGACGGAAGGCAAGATCCCCGAAGTTGCGTTCACAAAATGAATAAATAAAGGAGACCTTCTGTGAAATAGAAAATAATCATTGATTTTCAGTGAACTGTAATTTTATTTATATGGATTTTTTTGTTTTATCCATTTTCTTCCCTTGCCTTGTTTTATTAAAGCTGATGTTATAACATTTTGGTTGTTACTGACTGTACCCTTAGTTTTTAGTCATTTGTATAATGTACCTGATTTCATAGGAATAAAGTCAAAATAGACAATGGCCTCACTTGTGTTCAACTTGATTTAGTTTGTGTTTAACAATAAATAATTTTTTCATTCTTCAATGTATCCATATCATTTAAGCCACATACAGTAGGGACATTGTCAGTTGTGATGATACTGCTACAGTATGATACAGTATCTCCATACAATAGATGCTTTTCATGGGGGCCATTTTGTGTCGAAAAGGCATGGTAAACAGGTGCAAGCAAAACACTGAGGGTTTCAAACTTCAAATCATGGAAGTTGGAAACCCTCAGTGTTTTGCTTGCAACTGTGTTTACCCATGGTGTTAACCCTGCCTTTTTGACACAAAATGGCCCAGTGAAAAGGGTCTATTCATCATGATCATCACATTTGCATTTTACCTTAATTTAACATGGCAAGTCAAATAAGAACATTATTCTCAGTGACAGCCAGGCAAGAGGCAACAGGCTTCATGGTGTTTGATTGGGAATTTCTAATTAAGCTGGCTGTATATTTGTGTGTGTTGGTAGAACAATGTTAGAGCCAGGTGATCAGATCACTGACAGAAATCATAAATCAGTTAATGTTATACACGGTAACGTTACATAACTACGGTTTTAATAGTTTTCTCATATTTTTAGAATAGAACTTTAGGATGGTTTATGTTTCGAAAACTTTTATTTATTATTTATGTGATTTATTTTTTTATTTAATTTGATTGGTTGAGACCAATGGTTGAGACCGAGGAGGTTTTGACCATAGATATATATAAAGGCTAGATGGCTTAAGGCGGAGTCAGCAGCGTCGTTGAACGGCCGTCATCTTGCTACAGTGCCTTTCTGGTACGTTCTATGGTAGCTGGTGACCTGCACAGACAAAAATACTCATAACTCGCTGAAATCTTGACGGATTTACAAACGGTTTGGTTTATTACAAGCATATTCCGTTCCCGAGATAGACAAAAAAAAAAAAAAAAACACTAAAAACACTATTTTTTTGATGAGCTCCAAATTACACCAAAATTAAACCGAAGCATCTATGCCATGAGAGGGATTCAGGCACAAAGTTTCATGCAGTTTCATCCATTTCCCTAGGAGTTATGATCATATGATGTTGCCATACTAACCCAACAACAGATGCTCATAACTCCTAGTAGCTCCCTGTAGCAAGATGGCCGCCATGCGACGACGTCGCTCTCCATTGGCCGGCAGCGCGGGTAAGCTATCTAGCCTTTATATATATCTATGGTTTTGACCTTACAAAGATGGCATACTTTTGCAATCTCTTCCGGGTATCCGGGCATTTCGATGACGCGATGACGCACGGACGTCTTCACCATACCATCAGTTGGCGTATGATAACAATAAACAACCCTGAAACAAGAGATATGCGACAGGACCCGTCGCTCAAATTCGACACAAACGTAGCGAAAATATGAACCGAAACAGCTGAAGACAGCAGGAGTACCGTCTCTTCAAACAACGTCGGGTTCTCCTTGTTGGTCCTGACACAAAGGATTTTCCAGTTTTTGTGTCAAGGGGAGAAGAAGAGAGTTACGGTTTACCCCCTTCCTTAGCCCCATGTAGCTAGCTGTGAGGCTCGTTCCTTGTTTGCACACTTGTTTTTAGTCTGTTATGCCGTTGCCAGAGGACTGTATTGGTACTTGTTCTCCTCCGCCACCTCTGCGCTCCATCTCCCCGCTCTCTCTGGCCCTATGTCTCGCTGGCTGTTCCCCTGGTCGGGCTCCATCAAGAAGCGGGCCTGTCGGTACCTCCTACAGCACTACCTCGGCCACTTCTTGCAGGAACGACTGAGTTTGGACCAGTTGGGTTTGGACTTGTATAATGGCAGCGGTGTCATCAAGGAAATTAACCTGGACGTGTGGGTGAGTTTGCACAAAGAAAGAGTGTGGCTGTCAACGTCCTCGGCAGCACTCCAAGAGGCATCGCGTGTGTTTTTCTCGGACATGGTTGTTTCGCAATTGAACTCGAGTTCAACAACAATCAGCGTCATGTCCTTAGGCTAGCTCGCCTTTCTTCGAGCAACAGCACTTAAAGGAAACAAGCCCATGCATCTCTAGTTATATCTTAGGCTCAACAGTTTCTCATGATTCATCAATGTCTATATACCAGATATTTCCCCCAGCCAAATTAGCCGTTCACTTCCTTTGAATACAGTTTTACAATCCACACCTCGAGCCATGAGGCAAAAATGAAAGCTATTGTTCTCAACTCTTTCTCTCTCCACTCTTGCTGACTGTTTCCTCTTAACCCGCAGGCTGTCAATGAGCTTTTGGAGTCTCTTGGGGCACCTCTGGAGATTGTGGATGGCTTTGTAAGCAGCATAGCAGTGACCATCCCCTGGCAAGCTCTGGTGACCGACCACTGCACATTAGAGGTTTCTGGTCTTCAGATAACATGCCGACCCAAGTACCGGACCAGTAAGTCAATGCCTACCTAGTCTTGGTACTAATGGACTAATGCCTACCCGACCCCAGTGGATTCACTGCTGGGTCTTCCATTTGGGAATGCAAACATGCACCAGTCAGTCAAGTGTCGGGTGACTGGATATCCTGAGACTGTCCCAGTTTGAACTGTGTTATGGTGTCCCTATTTGTAAACACTAATTTGTCCCTGTTGTCATTACTTGTCCCCAACCCATTCCATTTGTAGAGACTTGCAATATGTTTATGAACGAACTTGTGCAAGAAAATGCATGAGACCCTATGTCCAATTTAGGAGTTTTGGAACTTGTAAAAGAGGTATTACAAATGATTAATCACAGTTAACCTTTATATGCTGTACAAGTCAATACAATACTGTGCAGAAAACTCTGGGTTGCAACCATGAACTTTCATGTGTGTCGAGGACGTTATGCATGTTTGTGCTGGATGATGGGGTGTAATGCCCGGGCACAAAAGTAGTGCACACATGTCAGTCAGAGGTCTCTACAAAGCAGAGCAAAGCACAGAGAGATCATATACAAAGTTCAAATAAACAGGCTCGGGAAAAGAGAGAAATTATGCAGATTTCATCACGAGTGATCATTTATCATCCATTGTCCAGCCCTGAAGCATGGACATCACTGAATGTGGGTTTGTTTACATCCAGGTGGGGGTTGGGACTCCCAAGGATGGTCATCAAGCATGACCTCCAGCATGCAGCTGGCCCAGGAGGTCCTGAAGGACCCCCCGGAGGCGTCCGAGGAGCCGCCTGCCCCGCTGGAGGGGCTTGAGATGTTTGCACAAACCATTGAGACGGGTGGGTTAAAGCTCTGTCTGTGTGAGTTTGTGTGTGTGTGTGTGTGTGTGTGTGTGTGAGAGAGAGGGAGAGACTCTCAGAGAGAGAGAGAGAGAGAGCAGAAGAGATTGTATGTGACTATGAATGGTTCCTATTCCAGTTTTGCAAACAAGTGACAGAAGCAGCTCAGCCTTCTGAAACAAACACCATTTACACAGACTGTCATTACACAGACATCCAAAGTGTCCCTCAGGTATGATGTGCACTCACGTCTTACAAACCAGCTTGGCTCACAATCATTGTTGGAATATTTCTCCAATGATCTGTTGCGCCAACATCCCAGTCTGAACATATGGACCAGTGTTAATGGACCTTTGTGTGTCTCTCATCCCGTCTGTGTGCGCAGTCCTTCGTCGTATTAAAGTCACCTTCCTGGACACGATCGTCCGCATCGAGCACCAGCCCCTGGACCTGGAAACAGGCGTTGCCTTAGAGGTGCACATCAAACGGTAGGTCCTAGTTTCCTTTAAAGATTCACTCAAAGAACATGTGCTCCAGATATGAGACAACATGATTCTTCACTCCTCCATCATGTTCTTGTTGTTTGCTGTATTCTGTTGTATTTAAAGGGTCACGAGCAAAAACATAAAAAACAAGTTACTTCCATACTGCTCACCTGGTGTAATCCAAGTCTCCACAAGCCCCAAGATGCCAAGTTGACTTGAAAAGACATCATTTACACCCTGTTTTTAACTGAAATATAGCCATATGTGTGCAGCTGGATGTGCTCAAATTCTTCCTCGAGCACCTGGCTACAGTGCAGATCAGAGACAGTGATAGACGGATGGTTCAGCCAAAAAATACCTGGCCACCTGCCAGGTATTTTTAAAATAGTGCCCTATTAGTAGTACCTGCCCTTTTAAAACCGCAATCCAATGACGACATCCCAGATGGTTCTGCTGTATATAAACAGCGTCGGGTTATTGTTGACAGGAGTTAATTTATACACCTGTCTCATCACAGCCTCTCTCTTCTTCATTTCTGCTCTGCTTTCTTCGCTTTAGGAATGATGTTTTACTCACCTGACTTGTCTTTTTGGTCCTGATCAAAAAGAAAAACCTCATCATTTGGTTGTGAAACAAACTCAAAGACGTTTCGCATATTTAGTATTTACAGCAGCGACATTTTTTTTGCTCTCATTTTCTCCCCAATTGTACTTGGCCAATTTCCCCTGGTGCCCGGGTCGTTGCTCCATCCCCTCTGCTGATCTGGGGAGAGTTGTAGACTAGCATCTGCTTCCTCCGATACAAGATAGCCAGCCGCTTTTTTTCACCTGACAGCGAGGAATTTCACTGGCAGGACGTGGGAGGATCAGACTATTCCCCCCAGTTCCCCTCCCCCGGAACAGGTGATCTGACCGACCAGAGGAGGCACTAGTGTAGCCTGGGTAAACCCATCCCCCACGTGACCTGCTCTCAGACCTGTTCTCAGTCACTAGTGACTGGGAACTGAGAGAGCAGGTCACGTGGTGGCTGGGTTTACCTAGGCTAGCACTAGTGCAGCAACCAGGACTCATACCCTTCGACTTCCCATCCGCAGACACGGCCAATTGTGTCTGTAGGAAATAGGAATGTCTGACCAAGCTCGAAGTACAGCTACCCAGGAAATGAACCTGGGTCTCTGTGGTGGTAGGCAAGTGCTTTTACCTCTCTACACTACCCAGATGCACCCTTGCCCACTGATTAAGATCAACCACTTAGCAAATCAATTCTAATTGTTTTCTAAGGGATTTTGCATGACAGCGAAGTCTTACGTCCTCTGTAAGTGCATGTCTGACTCTGCACCATTGATTGTCATTGTTGTGTATGGGTAAAAGCCAGTACATAAGTGAAGTGTTCTTATAGATGGGCTATAGTCGTAATTTTCGTAAAGACATCAGAGCACTCAGTGGCCTGTGTTGTCTGACCCCGTTTTGTTGTTTCACTTTTTCATCCCTCACATTAAAGGATAAAAATGTCTCTTTCACATCAACATTGGTATTATAGTTAATGGAGACCGAAAGCAAAATGGTGGCCTGCAATCAGATATCTTAATTCCACTTACTACTAAAGTGAATGAGCAGATAAAGCAGAGGAGGCTACTGTAGAGTTATGAAAATGCTGTCCTCAGCCTTGTGTTTTTCAAAGTGCCTCCCAGTGCAGCTTGTTAAAGTCAGGCCCTGTATTGGCGAGGTCATTGAATTAAAGTGGCTGAGAACTGTATTTTGTGCTCAAAGTGCCATCAATATGGGATGTCGTGGGAGTTGATGACTCTCCCTGAACCTTCTTTATATTGCAGTCATGATTATTCAATATGATTATGATTACCGTATTAGTCTTGCTTTGACATGATAATTCCTTCCTGCATTCCCTATATATTCCCCCCCATTTTCGCCAATATTAGACAGGAAAGGTAGGGAGCGAGAGGGGGGTTGACACATTTTCTACCAGGAGAGCCCCCTAAATTAATTCAATGTATCTATAGTGTGCCAATATTCAACAATTATTGAAACAAAATTAGCTATATATAATTGTACAGGCTAAAGAGTGGATCCCTGCTATTGAGATAATTACAGTAGCCCTTCAGTGGTTCCCAGTACACAGCCTTTATTCTCACACCAGTCATCACCAGGAAGCATATTGGCATTTGAAAAGTGCCATAGTAGCACTACTGTGGCACTGATGAACCTTCCATGTTTTCCCCACCTGCTTTATTGACATAACTTTTCAGGGTAGCACTGCTGGTCTGGGGTCAGTGACCAGAAGGTGTTGTCTTTACAGCCTGTTTTAACAGAATCTCTTTGCATGTCCTGTGGTGGGAAGTGTTACAGTCTATTATAGTGTTTATCTAACAGGGTGCGTCTGTCTGGTGCTAGAGGCAATGTCATTATCTCTTCTAGCGAGAGCATGGCATGGCACTGACAGTGGGAGTATGTTTCAGCAATCCTGACGGTGAGAAAATTAGAGGTTAGAGGTGTTATGCTATTTTTAAGAATCAATGTATCATTTCCAAATTGGTTGTGATACCTTGGTAAGATTACCATAAACAAACGGATGAGTGGATGATTAGTAGCTAGCCTCTTTCTCACATCATTGGTGTTGTTAGTCCTGGCCTAGTGCGTCTCACAAATAAGACCATATATTTTCCACAAATGGCGCGGCACGGCATGGTGGCTCAGTGGTTAGCGGACACGGCACAGCACTCAGCACACAGTCGAAGTCGAACCCCGGTCCGTCCTAGGTCCATTCTTTGTGGAGTTTGCATGTTCTCCCCGTGTTTGTGTGGGTTTTCTCTGGGTGCTCTGGTTTCCTCCCACCATCGAATACATGTATGTTAGGGTTAATACTCCTGTCAGTGCCCCTGACCAAGGCAATGGCAAAAGAACTGGAGTTGGTCCCCGGGCGCTGCACTGCGGCTGCCCACTGCGGCTGCCCACTGCTCCTAGTTCTAGGAAGGTTCCTAGTAGAGGATGGGTCAAATGCAGAGGATGAATTTCCTCATGGGGATAAATAAAGGATAACGTAACTTAACACAAACTAGCAGCCACATATGGATGATCTCAGTCTCTCCAAAGCCCATGGCACACCAATCAAACATTCTCCAACAAACACAGACAAACACAGATGTGTGATGGTGTGCAATGGCTGTCTGTCCTTGTTTAGAGATGTTTGTTTGGTGTGCCATGGCTGTCTGTCCTTGTTTAGAGATGTTTGTTTGGTGTGCCATGGCTGTCTGTCCTTGTTTAGAGATGTTTGTTTGGTGTGCCATGGCTGTCTGTCCTTGTTTAGAGATGTTTGTTTGGTGTGCCATGGCTGTCTGTCCTTGTTTAGAGATGTTTGTTTGGTGTGCCATGGCTGTCTGTCCTTGTTTAGAGATGTTTGTTTGGTGTGCCATGGCTGTCTGTCCTTGTTTAGAGATGTTTGGTCAGATCCAACATGTTCAATCCTTGTTTGTCTGTGTTAACTGCCAACATTGTTGTTGGCAGGTATGGAGAATGTTTGATTGGTGTGCCATGGGCTTAATGGTGTAATTCTGATTGATTCTGACCTCATGGTGAAAACTGGGTCTTTTCCTAGGTGTCTGATCCACGGGTGTGAATTGATTGATTGCTTGATTTGATTGTGGTCAAGGTCAAGGAACAACATCCAAGGGATGTACATGTAAAAGTGCAAACACTTATTTCCAACATGGTCCCTGGTCTTATAAGAATCATTATGAATCATGAATTATCATGAATCATTCGGTATCTCATGTTTCGATTCGATTTTGATTCCTGGGGTCACGATTCAATTAAAGATCGATGCTTCAAAAGGATTTCTGATTCAACATCGACGATGGGGATTTCAGGATCTAGTCCAGTCGTGTGCTAAGGAAGGCGGTGTAGCAAATTATGGCATGAAAGCAGAATAAATTGTATAAGCTTATGTAGTTTTCATATTTAAAAAGTTTTATCAACTAATTGGAAACAGCACACACAAAGACAAACATTTATTCACACAAAAAAGAGGTGATTTTTAGAAGTTGGGAATCGATTCAGAATCGTGGAAGATAAGAATTGTGATTCTTGCACGAATCTTTTTATTTTTTACACCCCTTGTGACTGAGGTCGTTCCAGGTCGTCTAGTGTGTGTCTGTGTATGCATGTGATTATGTGCATTTGTCATGGCAGAGTAAAGTACCTTGAATTAATTGTGTGTGTGTGTGTGTGTGTGTGTGTGTGTGTGTGTGTGTGTGTGTGTGTGTGTGTGTGTGTGTGTGTGTGTGTGTATGTGTATGTGCTCCAGGCTGGAGTACTGTGATGAGGCAGTACGGGACCCAGCCAGCCAGACTAGCGTGCCTGTGGACATCCACCAGCCCCCTGCCTTCCTGCACAAGATCCTCCAGCTCAGCTCCGTGCAGCTGTTCTACGACAGCACCGGGACAACACAGGTGATGGAAGAAGAGCATCTTACTCCTACAGTACATCTCTATGGCCCCTTTCCACCGCATGGTACCGGCTCATGTTGTCCGCTTTTGTGCTTTTCCATTGGGCAAGTACCAAAGCAGAGGCCATACTTTGTTAGTACCACCTCCATCAAGGTTCCAAGTGAGCTGAGGCGATATCAAAAGATGACGTGAAAAACACTGCAGGCTGCTGATTGGTCAGAGAGAATTGTCATATGCTAACGGTAGCTACCAATTTAGCTTACCCTCTTGTGTGTAGGGTTTCCCAAACTCTCCAGTTGTTTTCCAGCAGTCTTTTGTCTTGCTGCCTTCAGCCTCTTCTGAAATACAATCAGGGCTCCTTGCTCAGCCTCAACAGATGGCTATTTTCCGTTTTTGAGAGAAATGAAAGGCTGAGAGATGACTTAAACTCCTCTGTACTGAAAACGACGGAATGATTTAGAGCACAACCAGCGCAGTGTGACGGACAACAACCGTGCCTCTAAGGGAAGTACTGTATACGTTTAATTAACACTCACAGACTTTTCTTAGGGTCCTTCAGAGGAGCCCCCAGGTTCAGCCACAGCTAGCGAAGGAGACGAAGAGGAGGAGGAGGAGGAGGAGGAGGAAGATGATGAGGAAGAAGAGGAGAAGCCCCCGGCAGCCCACCCCTGTCCTCCTCCTCAGCCGCTCCTCATAGGAAGCTGCTCCGGTTTCATAGAGACCAACGTCAAGATCAAACAGAACGACATGCTGCCCGGACCAAAGGTGTGTGTGCAAAGTGTAACATAGGAGCATCCGATCTCATAAATACTACAGTGATCAAACATGTGCCTGTCCTCTCTTGTTTGACTTGTGTCTTTGTCTCGCTCCGTCCCCGTCCATCAGTTGGAGTTGGATGGGAAGGTGGGCTGCGTCCACATGCTGCTCTCTCCAGATCAAATAACCCATCTGACAGACCTGCTGGCAGCCCTCTGCATAGACACTGGTACAGTGAGGCACACACACACACACACACACACACACACACACACACACACACACACACACACACACACACACACACACACACACACAGATTAGAGTGGTGCAAATGAATGAATGCATTAATTAACTTAATTTAATACCTAATTAGCATAACTGGCTATGTTTAATATATCACGGTGAATATTACGGGACATTAGGCTGTTCCAGCGCCTCTTGTTCAGAAGTGATTTAAAAGATGATGGTGATTTAGCCGGCTTAAGCTCCTCAGGCAGGTCACTCCAAAGTCGCCCAACTTATTCAGAGGGCACAAGCACTAATAACTTATAATGCTTTTTGTCAGCAATAACTTTAAATCAGTCCGATGTATAGCTAGGGCTTTTATGAGAACATGAATATATAATAATCAAAGTAGATGTTAGCCTTCTGATAAAACGGCTTTTAAACGGCATGCAGATTTCCGTCCTCCTTTCAGTCAACGATGGCAAATACTCCTTTATCCAGCTGTACTAAGCATACCTACAGTGCCTTCATTTGCGTACACACACACACACACACACACACACACACACACACACACACACACACACACACACATAGCTGACATGATGATGGTGATTTAACCATCATAGCTGACATGCATACACGTCTCATATGGCTCACTGTTGAGCAGAGACTATCATCCATCCTACTTTTACATTTTCACAAAGTTATTCATACCCAAATTCCTGCTTTTCTTTTCAACAGCATTTTTTATAGCTCAAGTACTCACACACACTCCACCAGAGGGGCTAGTAGGGGACAACTGATTTTGCCTAGACCCAACACCAACTATATGAAGAAGACTGTCATATACAAATCTATAAAGGCCTGGAATTGTCTACCAGGAAATATTTCCTCCATTCATGGGAGGGTTGGTTTTAAAAGGAAGTTAAGATCCCAGCTGCACTCTCAAACACCAGCAAACACACACTGATGCTCAGGACTACACTTTAACACTACTTGGAATTTTATATTTTGAATAGTACCGTAGTGTCTTTTTAGATAAATTGTTGTCTGCGCAATAGGCCAGCTATATAATTAGCTGACCAAACTATTGTTGTTTTTCTGTCCTATTTTGTATCGCTTTTTACTATGTTTTTCTGTGATTTTCCTGTATTGCAATGCATTTAATATTTCTTATCATTTTTAATATGGTATTTTACTACTGCACTTTACTGTCTACTGTTTACAATTGTTTGTAACGTAATGTGTATTGTGTTTGGACCCCAGGAAGACTAGCGGTCGTTTCGGCGGCAGCTAATGGGGATCCTTTTAAATAAACAAATAAACACACACACACACTCTGCATACTGTACATACATATACAGTATTATGCACATTAAGCATGCGTTACTACCCAGAGAGTAGTCAGGTGCCCAAAGGACCGATAATATAAGCCTCTTTTCCACAGCATAAGGATGTATCCTGAGAGTAAGGTTGCTGTGAATGTGTGTGAAATCTGAGGTCACACACATGGACTCAGGGCTCTGTCCTCCCTCTTCCAGAGCCAGACAGTAAGGGCGAGGGGGTGCACAGCCGTCCTTTAGACTCCGACGACCTGCGTCTGATCGAGGAGGACCTCGGCAAACAGCTGGGCTCCAGCCCCCGGAACCAGGAGTGGGACCCCGAGGCCGACCTGGAACCCTACCTCAGCGGGCTGCAGAACGGAGGTACGTGGAAAGGGGGGGCACCTGTCTGTCTGAGATACAGCCCTGTTTTCAGAGTGGACTTATTTTTTGGAATACAGACCGGTTCCCTGTCCGCTGGATCTGCAACCGCCGTTCATGCTTTATACCGGATGACCAGATGCTGAGCTTGTGGCCCCAGACTATAGTCTTATCACAAAGCTGATATATCTACATGAGGAGTTTCATTGCAAAATTTGAGATTTCCTATGTTTAAAAAATTTAACCTATTTTTACAAAATTGTTTGGTAGCATTAAAACAGAACAAATTTAAACAAAATGGTACTATTATTCCAGTTATACCAGTTGATAACAACGCATTAGGTGGTATTTTGCACATCCAACACCGTAGCAACACAGTCCACAGATAGAAGTTGGACACTACAGTGTGTACAACTAATGAGCCACAAATAAGACAGAAGTGCTAATAAACAGTATTACTATAGCTTTCTCTACAGTTGCGCGGATTGATCTTGGATTTTGAGGTCGGGGGTGGTGAGGTTCTTCGGACTTTCTGAGTCGGAAATCCAACTTAAGGGGGGCGTTCCAGTTGTAATTTCCAACTGGGAACTCGGAAATTCCCACCGACTTCCCAGGTCAAATGGAGAGTAGATAATTTGCCCTTAGTTGATAACCCCTTTACAGACTAGATTCATTGTACTCATTATAACATCAATATACAACATTTGTAAACCTACAGGCTTATATTTATTTTCGCAGGTTATACAAGGTACAGGAAATCAGTCTTCTGCTGCGTTACTTTAAATGCAAAGATCCATCCTTTCGTATTGGCTGTCAGTGCAGTGAAAAACCCAACCTGGAGCTGTAATACCACTCTCTTTAGTGTGTAAGAAGAAGAGTGCTAATCTGATGACTTTGAAAACACTCCAGAAGAGGGAAGGTCCCTCTCCTCCTCGCAACTTTCTGTTACAGTATGCGTGTTCTTTTCAATAGTTTACTGTGTGTGTGTGCGTGTGTGTGTGTGTGTGTGTGTGTGTGTGTGTGTGTGTGTGTGTCCCTCCCTCCAGACATGTTTTACTCCATGGGGCCTGCTGGGATGGCGAGCAGCGTGACATCTGTACGCTCGGGTAGCGAGCTGTCAGACAGCGACATGGAGTCCTCTACACACAGCCTCAACAGCCTCACGCAACCTGTGAGTCTGACTCTGTGTGTGTCCTAACATGGCATCTACACATAGACCGTAGCTCCCCTGATGTCACCCATTGGTTTTTGTACTTGCGTTTTGAAGCCTCAAAGTTGCCATTTTCACCGCCACCATCTTGGTTATTTGGAGCCAGAATTGATGTGAATTTGGATGAGAAAAAAATATTTTACTCGAAATGCTGCCATAATTAAAAAATTAACATGATGCTATATTAAAGAAGACTTGAAACTATCGAATGAGACCATAAACTCATTAGGAAAGTGTTTACTGAGGCCATAAATAAAGTGAGGACTACGGCCATTTTCCCATTCACTTCCATGTAACCGGACTTCTTTTTGTAGCCACTGGAGTCACCCCCTGCTGGCCATTTGAAAGAATGCAGGTTTAAGTTATTTAGCCATTGGCTTAGGTTGTCCCATTGAGATCAAATATTTCTTTTACAAGGGAGACCTGGCCAAGAACAGCAGCAAGACAAAGTTTCAACATAAAACACATGACACAGACATTTGAATAACATTAAAATTATCAGATAAAACATTTGTACACAGACAGCCTGTTTTCAATAGATTTCACCATAGCTTTGAAAGCATTCAGGGTTACTAAGCTATGAACTTTAAGATCAGAGTGTAGATTGTTCCATGCAGTAGGTGCAGAGAACCTAAAAGCTTTCTTCCCTAGTTCAGTTCAGACTTTTGGAACAGAAATTTGCAGCATGTCCTGAGAACGGAGATTGTAATTCCCGCATTTCATGCTTAAAAGAGACGACAAGTAGGTAGGAACTGCTTTATGTAAAGGTCTGCTTTATGTAAAGGACTTCACCTTTACATAAAGCAGGCCAATTCACTTTTGAGTATAGTACACAATGGTGAGTAAGTACTGTAAGTACTTGTACAGACTTGTACAATAGAGCTACAAAATTAAACCTAAATAAGATAATACAGTACCAGGTGAATAAAAAACAAGTAGAAAAACAGGTTTTCCCATGTTTCAAGCATTATGATTCTTAATTTTTTTGATTATTTTCTAAATGGGAAATGACTGCGATCCTGCTTTTTCCTTGTATGCCTTTGATGATGTTAAGCCTCAACACATCAAAGGCATATAAATACACCTTAACAGTTAAGGTGTATCGCAGAATGCATCACCAACCTTATAAATCTCATCAAATCACCAATAAAGGCAAATAAGTGCATATCTGATCTAATGTTGATATATTTTCCCCTCCCAGGGCATGAACTATCCCAGGCGATATCCTGCAGCAGGCTCTCTGTCCAGCCTGTCCCAGGCCACCAACCGCAGCAGAGGTAACAACACTGCACTGTGCAGGACTGACACAAGCTCACTGTCAGCCCTGTGAAAGAATTACATTCTAATTACAACATATAATTAATTAACATCTCCGTTCTATGCCACCTTTGTGAATTTTAATCACCATGCAGCTGTTCTCTTTTCGTACAAGGCCTGTATGTTGTTTTAGCAAAATTACTATGTTTTTCATTCTAATGTTATATTTCTCAATGAAGTGTTCGGGAAAACTTATCGATCCCATGTCCTGTTCCTTGCAGGACGCTCCCGCAGCGGCCCGTCAGAGCCACTGAAGCCTGACGCGTTACTGCGACTGACGCTGGGCGGCCTCACCCTAACCCTGCTGCAGGATGACCCGCCCCCCGGCCCGGACGGGGCCTCCTCATTGGCCCAGGTGTCTCAGGTGTTCTTCCGAGAGCTGGCTTTCTTCAAGGACAGCATGTTCAGCGAGAGAGACTTCCACCATCTGAGAGGCAGCTTTGCCAAGGCTTGCCCGCACTCCCACCTCCGGTAGACACACACACGCACGCACGCATGCACGCACACGCACACACACGCACACACACACACACACACACACACACACACATTTTTTTTAGCACAGCACAATCTGTAGTTATTTCTTAGCCCTGGTTCACACCAGAGGCATCTCAGAAGCAGCGCTTCATGGAACCTTGGAGCCTTGTCATTCACACCAGAAACACTCTTGTTTAGCTCCACGCCTCGCTCCGTTTTCCCCGGCGCTGCCCTGCTCCCGCTCACAACTTGCATTGACTTCATGCCTGGCTGCTTGAGTGCAGCGCACTGCATGCTTGAGTGCAGCGCACTGCATGCTTGAGTGCAGCGCACTGCATGCTTGAGTGCAGCGCACTGCATGCTTGAAAAAGAGCACAGAAGCTGGCGTGGTGTGCGGCTGGTGTGATCGGTCTGGCCTGTTAACAAGGTCGCTGAAATGAAACTTCCTCTGTGCTGCGTTGCTTCAGCGTGGTTTCAGCGTGGGATTGGCGTCGGCGTATGGTGTGTTCGGGCTGTAACATATACTTCTTTCTGAATACGCTTTCTCTCATAGATTAAAGTCTCTCTCTTTCTCTTTCTCTCTCTCTCTCTCTCTCTCTACCAGACTGACGGGGGCGGCGGTGCAGGTTGCATGTGAGATGCGCAGCGGGAGTCGCCACAATCGGGCCGTGACGTCGGACCTTTCCTTCAGCAGGCTGGAACTGTTAGAGTGTCTCTGGGAGGACAGCAAGCCTCAGTACAGCGAGGTAGAGGATCTGTCTGTGTAGCTCTGTCCCATCTCTCTCTCTCTCTGTTTCTCTGTGTCTCTCTCTCACCAAACTTAACGAGGTAGAGGATCTGTCTGTGTAGCGCTGTGTCCCATCTCTCTCTCTCTCTCTGTTTCTCTGTCTCTCACCAAACGTAACGAGGTAGAGGATCTGTCTGTGTAGCTCTGTCCCATCTCTCTCTCTCTCTGTTTCTCTGTGTCTCTCTCTCACCTAACTTAACGAGGTAGAGGATCTGTCTGTGTCGCTCTGTCCCATCTCTCTCTCTCTCTCTCTCTCTCCGTTTCTCTGTGTCTCTCTCTCTCACCAAACTTAACGAGGTAGAGGATCTGTCTGTGTAGCTCTGTCCCATCTCTCTCTCTCTCTCTGTTTCTCTCTGTCTCTCTCTCTCACCAAACTTAACGAGGTAAAGGATCTGTCTGTGTAGCTCTGTTCCATCTCTCTCTCTTTCTCTCTCTCTCTCCGTTTCTCTGTGTCTCTCTCACCAAACTTAACGAGGTAGAGGGTCTGTCTGTGTAGCTCTGTCCCATCTCTCTCTCTCTTTCTGTTTCTCTGTGTGTCTCTCTCTCTCACCAAACTTAACGACGTAGAGGATCTGTCTGTGTAGCGCTGTCCCATCTCTCTCTCTCTGTTTCTCTGTCTCTCACCAAACGTAACGAGGTAGAGGATCTGTCTGTGTAGCTCTGTCCCATCTCTCTATCTCTCTGTTTCTCTGTGTCTCTCTCACCAAACTTAACGAGGAAGCCATTACATTAGAGTGCATCTTTCTCTGTTCTCTCTCTAGTTGCTTCAGTTCCAGAGAGCTGGTTTGTTCACAGTCGGTGCTGCAGCCAGACCGTGCGCTCAGTTACACTACGGCCTCACCGAAAAACACCTGCGCAAGGTCAACACACACACACACACACACACACACACACACACACACACACACATACACACATTCAGACTTGATATGTGCCGGTTTGTGTGGTACGTCACAAAGAAGTAGTGTTCATGCATGTTAGACACCATGAGACACTAAAAGCTCCTCCAAACCCAGGATGATAATGACAAAGCTGTGGTGTGTCTGCAGGGTAAGCAGCGAGTGGTGCGTCGAGACAGTGTGGTGAGAGTGGAGCTGGCAGAGCTGACCGCTGAACTGGACCTGGACATCCTCACTCGCCTGGGGAGCCTGAGCAAGGCCTTCAGTCACTGTCCCACACAGACTGCTGCACCTGGACACGCACAGGTTGGACATCATGTCCAGGATCTTAAGAATTGTATTGGACACGTGGAAAATTAGGGAACTGATACATTGTCTGAGGAAATAAGGAAACATTGAAAGTTTCACACATTCATTGCATTAGATAGTGACTTTTAAATGATCTTATCTATCAGCAGCCCAACCTTAGTGGTAACCACACTGTTTACCTCTTTGAGAACTTTTCTGAGCTAAAACAAAAATAAGAAGAAGGAAAAAAAAGAGGAACGAATAACATTTTTAGGTCATGGAAGCGCTCCAGCTTAGTTATGGAATGTTATAGAATTTTACATCAACCTGGAATAGAACAAGCTTTTTGGAAACTGCCCCATGAGATAACAGTCTTGTCCGACTTTAGCTTATTTGTGCTGAGACAGACATGAACGAAATTGCTACTCTCCCGCTACTGCTGCCTTCAAATAACCCTTGAGCAAGGCACTCGGCCCCCCAACGGCTCCAGCAAATCTCTAACTGTGTGACTGTCGCGTTGCCACGAGAAATGAATATTAAGAGAAATCTCTCTCCTCCCAGACCCAGAGCAGTGAGCTGCACTCCTCCTTCTCCCTCCTGTCCCCCCATGCCGTCCTCAAGCTCCGCTTCCCCATACCGGACCTGCGGCCCCTGCCCAAGCGTCGTCCCCCCACCCAGAGGGCGGTGCGGCGGGAGACCCTGGTGCTGGAGCTGACAGAGCTGGAGGTCAAGCACCAGGAGGCCCCGGACCTCCAGAGCGAGCAGGCCGTCCCGGGACAGCCCTCGGGCCCCTGCCTCACCCAGCTGCTAGAGGCCTCCTTCACCGACATGCACGGTGATTGGGCACACAGTGGATGCATTCCTACTTTGTCTGTACTGTCAATTTCCTTATCGACCAATCAGTCACGTTAACGATCAATTATCGATTCATCATTATGTAAAAACTCATGCTGTATTTTAACATTGTATTACAGCGTTTACAATGAATAGTCTTTTTAGGTGTAATTCTCCTACACTGGACTTTTGTTGCCTGTTTGCTTGGCTTTCTTTTTCCTCTGTATAAGTGGTGAAAGTTAAATTGTGCCCTTGTGGTGGTAAATCATTTCAGCAAAAAATGAAAAAATAGCGCACAACCTGCATTGTCGATTAATCAGTCTGGACTTTGATAAAATCACCAAAGATCAAGGTCATCCCTCTGCATCTCTAAAGTCTTGAGGATCCAGTCTCTTAAAATGTCATGTTGTCATCCAATGCTCCAAGGATGTGTTTTTGGCTGAAGTAGCCCTTTAACATGAAAAAAATCAGATGGAGAATGGCATTTATCTATTCTCACAAACTAAGATGTATGCTTTGTATGCCCCAGGGTCATATGAGGGCTGGGAGGGAGGCTCCTTTCCCTGTATCAGAGTGAAGAGGAGCGGTGAAGCCCTGCCCAGGTCAGTGGTGGTGACCCTGAAGATGACGGCTAGATCTGTCATTCACACACAACATCTATATTTGTTGGACTACATGCTACAAAACAGCAGAAATCACCTGTTTCACAATACCAAAGCTTTCCTGGGGGATGTCATGGCGTTCACACACTTCCTTCATCCTTTCTCCCTGCCATCAGGATATCGGTGCGTGTGAGCGGAGGAGAGTCGCAGGGCCCAGGAGCAGGTCTGGGCGGGCTGGGCCTCGGCCTGGCCAGGGACCTGGGGGCCACGTTCTTCGAGAGCCACTGTGAGCTCCAAGACAAAACGAGCTCTCCTTTCTCCTCCAACCGCACCATGTTTGAGACCGAGGAGGTGTGCTGACACAAACGCACAGATAAATTCGCACAAACATCTTCTCCATCAAGAATTCAGCCTTAAAGGAACACTGATTTTCAACCAGCTTTGTATCATTACAAAATCAGTATCAGTGATGTCATTTGTCCACAAATGACATCACTGGTGGTCCACGCCTGAACTCAAATCAACTCAGTAACTGTCAAACTAAATGAATGCCTGCAAAGCTGTTTACAGTTTTTGGATATACTACTGATTTTGCTATGATACAAAGCTGTTTGAAAAAGTGTTCCTTTAACTTTCTCCTCTCCTTCTCCCTCTCCCCTCCCCCCGGTGTAGATGGTGATTCCAGCCGACCCAGAGGAGATGTCTCAGTTCCAGGCCCAGTGTGTGGCCCAGTGTCAGTGTGCCATGGACATCAGTCTGCCACTGGCCTACATCCTCCTGCCCAGCAAACAGGCCTTCCAGAGCATCTACAACAGGTACACCTCCCGCACACGTGCCTACAGTCATCTACAGTTACATCTTAAACAGCCTGAAAAATGTATGGAAAAGAATGATCCAAATTTGAGGCCTTCAAAAGTTATTCTGCCAAGTTATAGTTTCAGAACTTTCATTAGCTATGAGATGTTCAGTCAGAAATATCTATATCTTCTTTTGGCTCTTTCTGTCTCTCTCTCTCTCTATCCTCCCACTCTCCTTCCACCCCATAGGATCAATAATGATCTGTTGATGTGGGAGCCCCCTCCCCCTCCTCCCCCATTGGCCCACAGCCCCCACCCCAGCCGCCATCACCGTGATGACGAGTTCCAGCTCTGCAAGTCAGCCTTCAGACTGGGTGAGTTTGACTCCAGCTTTAACGGGGAAAACTTACGCTGTGTTCACACCGAGATATTTATTTTTCTGTTTAACCCTGATGAAGACGCGTTGCGTCGAAACGTTGGTGCACTTAGCCTATTAAAAAAGAAACCATTTCACCAGTGACCCGTGTGCTCCAGATTCTTCCTTTCCTATATTTATTTTTCTCTCTGTCGCTCGATTCAACCCTTTGGAATCGCTCTGTCGCTGTGTTTAAATCGCTCGTCAACAGGCACAATAATTGACGGACATCTGGGGACTGTAACATTACGCAATGTCATGATGTTTGTCCACTACGAGCCACCGTAGTTGTTTACAAGCTAAGCCTATCAGCGTGCTCCTAACGTGAGCTCTATACCGGTAGTACAGACTTCACTTCATGTCAGCTGTCAGCCTGTCAATCAGCTGTCAATGCGGTTTGTTGCCACACAATAAACCAGCGGTTTGTTCCAAGCCAGTGTGATCCTTGACTCGCTCTCACACGGCAGCCAATCGGTGTTGAACAGTGAGCGACTGATGCCAGCGAAATTTCGCTCGAGTTGGGATATTTCATCTCGGGCGACGAGCGAATTTTCGCCCTATCGCTCTGTCTCTGTCGCCCAGCGATTTTTCTCCCGGGCGAATATACGCTCAATCGCTCGTTTGCATTGACTTTGTATGTAAACTCGATGCCAGCGAAAAACTTTAATAGGTCGGTGTGAACGCACCTTTAGACACATTTAATTTGTCTGAAGAGATGAGCCAGGTCAGAAAAATGAGGATCTGTCACATGTAATCGTTTTTTTACAGGTCCACCTTTCATCCTGTCATGTTGAGATTTTTGTGAATTATAACAATTTGATTCTGTTAAATTCTATTTTATTGGTTTCATCAACTTGAATTATACCTGTTTCCGGTCTGGAAAAGTTTTGAAATTAGACTAAATGTCTGAAAAACACCCTTCAGTTCAATCCTGATATGCATATGATTACACATTTTATGCGTGTCATTTGATGTATTGTGATATTTGTCTCATGTCTATTTGTCTCTAAGAATAATATTCAGCTTTAGAGAGATATAACCTAGTTCAGTCTTATTGGCCAACGGCTGTCAGTAGACATCATCAGTATCCATTCTGAACCACTGAAAATATACCTATGCACTTGTATCATATTTTCATATCATTCATGTCATAGATTTTTACATTTTGATGATCTCAAAATGGAAGTATTTTGTTCTTTGCTTTTGGGAGAGAGCGATTCTTAAACTCAGTGCTGATGTCCTTGTGAAGAGGCGGAAATCACCAGCATGCTCTCGGTGGTCTGGCATTGCATTTCTCACATAATTGATTTAAATAAATAACAGATTTTTTTTTTCTATCCTCCCAAAACGTGTTGTGAACACTCCTCGCTGTCCTTATCTACCGATGACTACAATGAAATGGGTAAAGTTATTTTTCTTTTTTCTCTCTTCCCTCTCTCTCTGTCATAGACTCTGATTCTGAGGAGGAGGAGACTCAGTTCTACTCAGCCAATGAATCTAGAAGAAGACAGGTGGAGCCCCGCCCTAACCACACCCTCAGCCTCCTCTCCCTGACAGTTGTCATTGGCAAGGGCCGCCTCCAAGCCATGACAGACAGGAAGGTGAGCCATATGGCTGATGATAACCCTATTATTACGAGGGTACCCAGTGTAAATAGGATTATGCATTTGTTTTGATGATTTTAATTGCTGGGGATTTGAATACAAAAGTTAATTTGTTCCTTTCTTATAATCAGAACAGATTTTTAAACCCTTACTGGGTTTGCTGGCTTTATGATTCACCAAATATTCGAATTATACTGTATTTCACCTGCATCCACCTTCAACAACAATTTGTAAATGAGTCTTTCTTAGCCGTTCCCTTTTGCTTAATCTGTTCTGTTGTTTGTTTTGTTTTGTTTTTTTCTTCAGGAGGACCAGAATCATGGGGAGATTGTGCTCGACTTGGAAGGGGGGAAGATATTCAGTGTGGCACAGCACCAGAACAACCCTAATCTCAACTTCCTGTGTGTGGAGAGCAGGCGAGTGGAGCTCTACCATCGAGGTGGGTGTTGTCACATCATTTGCTAAGCCAAACAAATTGTCTGTTTCCCGTTTTCCCACTTCATGTAATATTGAATGGTACGTATAATATTTCAATAGAAACTTTAGGTTGGGAATTCCCTCAGCATGTAGATTTTTTTCCCCCACATACCACTACAGCGGTGGTGAAGGACTCCCCCATCCCTGAGCGGTTGGAGATGCCCAGCTTCACTCCCCCAAAGCACCTGGACCCTACCATCTACCCCACAGAGGTGGGTGTGAGCAGTGTGAGCGGCAGGGAGAGTGAGCCTCAGATGCTATCCACAGCCATCAAAATCACCCTGGACCCCCAGAGGAACGTCAAGGTAGGTCATCCTCACACGTTCAGTTTTCCATTCAGGCATTTTTGAAATTAAACTACATTTGTTTCTGTGTCTCTTTGTAGGAGTTCCTGGTTGCTCTTCGACTCCAAGGTGCCACCATGCGACATTACATGACCCAGACCAACCACAGCTGGCATGAGCAGGTAGGAAGAAGCAAGTCCTCTCTCTGTTCTCCTGCTCTTTCAAAGTGCATCGATTTGTCTTATTCCCGTGGATAACAGTAACCTGATGCATTCCGCCCCTATCTGGCAGCGTCAGGTTAGGATAACAGGCCAAGTGTATACAATGTCACATTTCCAGCTACAATTGGGTTAATAGGAGAAATATTTCTATATTAGCCTAGCTAATATTATCACTATCCTGCTGCTTTCCATCACAGGGCCAGCCCATCCTCACTCATCAGTCATGCTATTTGGTCCCAACAGAAAACCCAATGAATGTCAAAGCAGTCTCCAATTCTTGCTCCAAGAGACATTATGGCTGCACCACACAGTAAATGAGATATGGTCTTCTAGTAAACACTGTGTAGCAAACCTCAAAGCCAAGTAGAGCTGCAGCAATTTGCTTACTATTTGAATTAGATTCACATACTTGTAGGGGATTGGTCTGGTCTAGTGCAATTGAACCAACTGGATTACTAAGAAAAATGCAAACCATACTCAGGTTAAAGTCAAAATGTTTGACTGGCTGCGTCTCCTACCCACTGAGTCTGTGTTTGTTTGTTGTAGCTGGTTGACTTCCTGGATGTCATCGATGACCCCATCCTGGGATACACACCACCTGCCGTCATTACCGTCCTGCATACACACCTCGCTACCTGCGCCGTGGACTACAGGTAGATAGATACACACACAAAGTTCTGCTGCAAATTGTTTGTAATGAAATGATAGTGAATGTGATACATTGTATGAACTTTCCTCCTCCACTGTCTGTCCCACCCCCCTCTGTTTTTGTGTCTCTGTCTGTCCCACCCCCCTCTGTCTTTGTGTCTCTGCTGTCCCACCCTCCTCTGTCTTTGTGTCTCTGTCTGTCCCACCCCCCTCTGTCTTTGTGTCTCTGCTGTCCCACCCTCCTCTGTCTTTGTGTCTCTGTCTGTCCCACCCCCCTCTGTTTTTGTGTCTCTGTCTGTCCCACCCCCCTCTGTCTTTGTGTCTCTGCCAGGCCCCTGTACCTGCCACTGCGAGTGGTCTTCACGGCAGAGTCCTTCTCTCTGTCCAGTAATATCATTGTAGACACTGCCACCTTCCATCTCCGGTACAGTTCACCCACATATCCACTATTAAAAAATCCTACTAATGTCTACTCTTACAATGTCTACTCTTACAAAGTTGCAGATTGCTGATGTGAAAGCAAAGCACATTGTAGTTTAAGATCATCTTAAGACCTTTTGCTTGAGGATGGCATAATCTATGTTTTTGAAATATTCTCTGAATTAGAATTTTAGGAAGCAAAGCTTTTTCTAAATGACATAAAAGAAAATCTGAGATGATACTATATTATTGAGTGTGATCAAGAGGGCAATTTGTTAGAATGTATGATAATCAGTGCAGCAAATCTGTCATCATACTTGGCGGTTAGTTTGTGTTGTTTGTGTAAAATCTGTGTGTGACTTTGTTTGGTGTTGCGGTCAGATTTATCCTGGATGACTCTGCCCTCTATCTCTCTGATAAGTGTGAGACTGACACCGTGGACCTGAGGAGAGGTAAGACATGATGCGTGTGTGTGTTGGTTGTTGTTAGTTAGAATATACTGCGTGTGTGTGTGTGTGTGTGTTCTCATCTAAGCTCTCTTGTCATGCCCATGTAGAACACCTTACCAAAAAGCTGAGGAGAAAAATTGGCTTCCTGTACAGGAATAAGTCTTGCTTTTCATTCTTCACAAGAAAGTCCATTGTACAGTCACTAATCATTTTGATTACGGTGATGTCTTGTCATGCCTCGCCCACCATGTTGAAGCCGCTTGATGCGGTATATCATAGTGCTCTGTGTTTTGTAACGGGTGATGGCTTTCTACACACACCGCTGTACTTTATATTAAAAGGTGGGTTGGCCCTCTCTGGCGGTTCGAAGAGAACAACACTGTCTCTTGTTTAATATTTATTAAGCTCTATCTGGCAAGCTTCCTATGTATCTGTCCTCACTTCTGTGTTTTAATGGTAGGAGTTATCAGACAAACACCAGACTGTTTATTCCACCTGTGAATAGTGAATCAGCAAAGACTGCCTTTTCCTTTTATGCTCCTGATGAATGGAACAGGCTCCAGGACTCTCTAAAAGTGGAGCGACTGGTCTCTATAGAGTCGTTCAGAGTACTTCTCTAAGACAGAGGTTCTCAAATGTTTTTCAGCCAACCCCTTAGAAAATAGAATATATACCGGGGACCCCCTCATTCTGATTTGTCATTTTGGGCTAAGCTTAATTGTTTCCACGGTAATGTGCTTGACTTTTAAATTGATAGGTTTGTTAGATTAGAATGTAATCCATGAACCATTTTAGATTTAAAGCATAAAATATTTTCGTTGAACTATGAAGCTTTTGCACACAAAAAAAGTTGTTATTTTTATTTTCCTGAAAACTTTTCGCGGACCCCCTGTCAAAGTGCCACGGACCCCTGGGGGTCCCCGCACCCCCGTTTGAGAACCACTGCTCTAAGATACGTGACATAGGGATTGCTCTTCTTCTTCTTTTTTGCTCTTTGTTTTTTTTATCTTGTTATCTATTTGTACTGTAATGATGTTTTAATTGTTTATGTCTAAATGCACTGTAACAGGGCTCTCAAGGGCTTTCCCTGTATAAATAAATACACAATAAATCAATAAAATCAATAAGAAAATGGGCACTCTCTCTTCCTCAGACTATGTGTGTATTCTGGACATTGACCTGCTGGAGCTGGCCATCACCACATGGAAAGGCAGTGATACGGGCAAGCTAGTGAGTACACATACCTGTGTTTCCTCCTCAAGCTAGTGAGTACACATACCTGTGTTTCCTCCTCAAGCTAGTGAGTACACATACCTGTGTTTGCTCCTCAAGCTAGTGAGTACACATAACCTGTGTTTCCTCCTCAAGCTAGTGAGTACACATACCTGTGTTTGCTCCTCAAGCTAGTGAGTACACATAACCTGTGTTTCCTCCTCAAGCTAGTGAGTACACATACCTGTGTTTCCTCCTCAAGCTAGTGAATACACATACCTGTGTTTCCTCCTCAAGCTAGTGAGTACACATACCTGTGTTTCCTCCTCAAGCTAGTGAGTACACATACCTGTGTTTCCTCCTCAAGCTAGTGAGTACACATACCTGTGTTTCCTCCTCAAGCTAGTGAGTACACATACCTGTGTTTCCTCCTCAAGCTAGTGAGTACACATACCTGTGTTTCCTCCTCAAGCTAGTGAATACACATACCTGTGTTTCCTCCTCAAGCTAGTGAGTACACATACCTGTGTTTCCTCCTCAAGCTAGTGAGTACACATACCTGTGTTTCCTCCTCAAGCTAGTGAGTACACATACCTGTGTTTCCTCCTCAAGCTAGTGAGTACACATACCTGTGTTTCCTCCTCAAGCTAGTGAGTACACATACCTGTGTTTCCTCCTCAAGCTAGTGAATACACATGCTGTCTGTTCACATACCTGTTTCCTCATTCACCCACTGTCTGTGTACTACCTGTTTCCTCCTCATTCACACACCGTCTGTTTACATCCCTGTTTCCTCTTCATTCATTCAGCAGCGATGGAGCACCGCAGCAAGAAAATGACCACCTCTGCTAGACAAAATGGCAAACAAAACATTATAATTTAGCTCAATTTCTCTCACAAACCACTAACAAGCATAGGCCCAATGTTTATACTGTAGATCTTTTATCATAACTAGGCATCGCGGCGCTACGCGCCCTTGATTCCTAGGCTCGCCTGCTGCACTGCCTCGCTAGCTTGACCGCTGCGCGGGCTCATGTGCTCTTATGACATCACTGATGATGTCACAATGCCTATGACATCATCAGTGATGTCACAATACACAATTGCTCAAGTGACATCACTTTCAGTTGAGTGACAGATAGATAGATAGATAGATAGATAGATAGATAGATGGATGGATGGATGGATGGATGGGTGGATGGATGGATGGATGGATGATGAAGTATCCCTACAATAATAGCTTTAGACTTAACTTAAAATACTTGCACTTGAAAACTAGGACATGGAACCCAAACCAACAAAGCCACAGTGAACATGTTCCCCACAAATGATGCAGTCACCATTTGGACCAATCGGTAACAAAGTATACAAATGATGTCCTCGAAAATAGCCACAGTTTTAAATTCTGTTATGTAACAATTCAAATAGTTTCTTCTTTTTTCTGTCTTCTTTTTGGCATTTATGTGAGCCTTCCTGCATAGTTCCCTTTCTCCTCCTCATGCACTTATCATTCTTTCCTTCTCTCTCTCTCTCTCTCTCTCTCACTCACTCACTCACTCACACACACACACACACACACACACACCACTTTTCTTGAGTCCCTCCTACTTTCTTTGAATCTTTTCCTTCTGCCATTCTCTAATCCTGGCTCCCTTCCTCTTCCAGAGTCAGCCTCTGTTTGAGCTTCGTTGCTCCAACAACGTGGTTCACCTGCACGCCTGTGCCGATTCCTGCGCTGCCCTGGTCAACCTGCTGCAGTACCTGGTGTCCCAGGGCGACCTGCACCCCCCACCCCGACACGCCTCGCCCACCGAGATCGCCGGACAGAAGTTACCGGTGAGGACTGGCTGTTCATTGGAGACGTCCCGGGGCCGGTTGCACCAACTGGTCTTAACTATGCCTGGTCGTAACTCCTACATCGGTCTTAGTTAAGACCAGTCTTTAGAGTGGACTTACGGCTGTTGCACCAACAGGGCTTATGTCTGGTCTTAACTACGCCGGTCTTAGCGATGCACGTCCATGTGAAAGCAGGGGAATGCCCAGTGGAATGAGGCACGCGACCTGTTTAGAAGAGTATGCTGACATCAAATGACGCTAATGTGGCTAATGCTAGCGGCTAACGTTAGTTACTTTACATGGCAGTAAAACACCACTGAATGACCAAATTGATTTCACTTTTAACCATTTCGAGTAACACTGTTTCCATACGGACCCCCAGCGTTGGTTA
The DNA here is from genome assembly GCF_964638095.1 of Poromitra crassiceps. Lineage (NCBI taxonomy): Eukaryota > Metazoa > Chordata > Actinopteri > Beryciformes > Melamphaidae > Poromitra > Poromitra crassiceps. The sequence goes on from NC_139634.1 coordinate 19,825,334, forward strand.
GTTGTTTATAACGTGACTATATTTATAACGTTTATAATGTACTCCGGTTTCCAGTTTATAACTCGGGTCTGAATACAGCCAGAGTGCTGAGGGGTTGTAGCTATTGCGCAACACACAGGTGAAAACCGTCTATACTGCACCCATGACTGCACCTTACACCTGCTCTGGACTAGGCGTAATATTTACGCCCGGTCTTAGTGAGAAGAAGGCTTAAGCCCTGTTGGTGCAACCGGCGTAGCTGTTGGGTCGTAAAGTTACGACCGGCTTAGCTTAAGACCAGTCGTAAGACCAGTTGGTGCAACTGGCCCCCAGTGATTACAGAGCTGTGAGGGCCTGAAATTTTTAGCCCAGGCCCGACGTCAATATCACGATATGATGACACATCTCTCTCTCTCTGAACTGTCCACGTGCGGTGGAGCGGAGGTTCTAAATAAAGACAGCGCCACCGCTCTCTCTCTCTCTTACACACACACTACAATCAATACGACTAAAAATGCACAATGCATTAACAGAGAATCCCGCTTGAATTCGAGTTGAAAATGTAATGATGAACTAATGCACTAACTTACAATCACTTGACTTCCGGCGCTGCTGCTGGGTATCAAATCTGTTGTCACAATAATAAGAAATGTCTCATTTAATTGCCAACAATGCCCACAAACTGAAACATTAATGTCACTCAAGCATATCGAAATTAAAACGGTCACAGCAGACTCACCATTTAGCCGTTGTATGAGACTGAGAAACCAAAGGGCTTGCATTGAATAGCAATGAATTGTGTCATTCCTCACAGTCACAAATCTTCGCCAACTGGCTAAATCCACAATCAGGCAAAACTATTCACACTGCATTTCACTTTCACTGTTCAGTTGCGGGCGCTGTGCCCTGTACACTATATACTGTATTCTCAACACTCACGTGTGGAGGAGCTTTGTTTACTTTTGACAGCGCTCTTGACAAATGAGCAGGAGAATCATTTGGACTTACAGTCAGAATTTTTCAAAATAAAAGCATGTGCTGTAATGCCGTGCTGTCTGCTGTGTAAAGTTAAGCGAGAAATACAACTTTATTTTCTTAAAAAGGCCTGAACCCAGCCCTAAAGGACCCTTTTCACGGGGGCCATTTTGTGTCGAAAAAGCAGAATAACCACAGGTGGAAGCAAAACACTAATGAGGGTTTCAAAATTCCAATCATGGAAGTTGGAAACCCTCATTAGTGTTTTGCTTGCACCTGTGTTTACCCTGCCTTTTCGACACAAAATGGCCCCCGTGAGAAGGGTCTATTGGTCAAGCCCGAGGCTTGCAGCTCTCTGTCGGTGGCCACTGAAAGCAGATTGGCTCAATGAGTGCTGTAGAGCAGGGGTTCCCAAGCTTTTTCGTCTTGAGACCCAAAAGATACATTTTGTGTCTCCCTGGGACCCAAACTCACAAAAAACATACGGTAATGAGTTGCCATGACGACCAGTTGGTGACCCACCCCTCACGGGTCTGCGACCCAAATTGGGTCCTGACCCATAGTTTGGGAAACACTGCTGTAGAGAGATGACATAAAACTGTCTAATTTCTATGTTAATTGTCTCTGGCTTTGTTTCCTCAGCTGTCAGAAAACCCCGCCTGCCTGCCGCCCTGCCCACCTGCTGAGACCGCTGAGATCAATCAGTACGATCTGGCTGATGCCTTGATTGACACAGAGAAAAGCCAACGAGAAGAGGGCTTAGAGCCAGGTACTGTAGCAGGTTTACTACATTATAAGAAGAGGGTTTAGAGCCAGGTACTGTAGCAGGTTTACTACATTATAAGAAGAGGGCTTAGAGCCAGGTACTGTAGCAGGTTTACTACATTATAAGAAGAGGGTTTAGAGCCAGGTACTGTAGCAGGTTTACTACATTATAAGAAGAGGGTTTAGAGCCAGGTACTGTAGCAGGTTTACTACATTATAAGAAGAGGATTTAGAGCCAGGTACTGTAGCAGGTTTACTACATTATAAGAAGAGGGTTTAGAGCCAGGTACTGTAGCAGGTTTACTACATTATAAGAAGAGGGTTTAGAGCCAGGTACTGTAGCAGGTTTACTACATTATAAGAAGAGGGTTTAGAGCCAGGTACTGTAGCAGGTTTACTACATTATAAGAAGAGGGTTTAGAGCCAGGTACTGTAGCAGGTTTACTACATTATAAGAAGAGGGTTTAGAGCCAGGTACTGTAGCAGGTTTACTACATTATAAGAAGAGGGTTTAGAGCCAGGTACTGTAGCAGGTTTACTACATTATAAGAAGAGGGTTTAGAGCCAGGTACTGTAGCAGGTTTACTACATTATAAGAAGAGGGTTTAGAGCCAGGTACTGTAGCAGGTTTACTACATTATAAGAAGAGGGTTTAGAGCCAGGTACTGTAGCAGGTTTACTACATTATAAGAAGAGGGCTTAGAGCCAGGTACTGTAGCAGGTTTACTACATTATAAGAAGAGGGTTTAGAGCCAGGTACTGTAGCAGGTTTACTACATTATAAGAAGAGGCTTTAGAGCCAGGTACTGTAGCAGGTTTACTACATTATAAGAAGAGGGTTTAGAGCCAGGTACTGTAGCAGGTTTACTACATTATAAGAAGAGGGTTTAGAGCCAGGTACTGTAGCAGGTTTACTACATTATAAGAAGAGGCTTTAGAGCCAGGTACTGTAGCAGGTTTACTACATTATAAGAAGAGGGTTTAGAGCCAGGTACTGTAGCAGGTTTACTACATTATAAGAAGAGGGTTTAGAGCCAGGTACTGTAGCAGGTTTACTACATTATAAGAAGAGGCTTTAGAGCCAGGTACTGTAGCAGGTTTACTACATTATAAGAAGAGGGTTTAGAGCCAGGTACTGTAGCAGGTTTACTACATTATAAGAAGAGGCTTTAGAGCCAGGTACTGTAGCAGGTTTACTACATTATAAGAAGAGGGTTTAGAGCCAGGTACTGTAGCAGGTTTACTACATTATAAGAAGAGGGTTTAGAGCCAGGTACTGTAGCAGGTTTACTACATTATAAGAAGAGGCTTTAGAGCCAGGTACTGTAGCAGGTTTACTACATTATAAGAAGAGGGTTTAGAGCCAGGTACTGTAGCAGGTTTACTACATTATAAGAAGAGGGTTTAGAGCCAGGTACTGTAGCAGGTTTACTACATTATAAGAAGAGGGTTTAGAGCCAGGTACTGTAGCAGGTTTACTACATTATAAGAAGAGGGTTTAGAGCCAGGTACTGTAGCAGGTTTACTACATTATAAGAAGAGGGTTTAGAGCCAGGTACTGTAGCAGGTTTACTACATTATAAGAAGAGGGCTTAGAGCCAGGTACTGTAGCAGGTTTACTACATTATAAGAAGAGGGTTTAGAGCCAGGTACTGTAGCAGGTTTACTACATTATAAGAAGAGGCTTTAGAGCCAGGTACTGTAGCAGGTTTACTACATTATAAGAAGAGGGTTTAGAGCCAGGTACTGTAGCAGGTTCACTACATTATAAGAAGAGGGCTTAGAGCCAGGTACTGTAGCAGGTTTACTACATTATAAGAAGAGGGTTTAGAGCCAGGTACTGTAGCAGGTTTACTACATTATAAGAAGAGGGCTTAGAGCCAGGTACTGTAGCAGGTTTACTACATTATAAGAAGAGGCTTTAGAGCCAGGTACTGTAGCAGGTTTACTACATTATAATGGATGCTGTTGATTCTCTCACTGACATAAGGCTAGCATAATAACGGTACAGTCCCACAGTGCATGCTTGGTGGTGACCTAACTTTCTGAGTATAAGAAGGATCAAAGAAGTTGTATGGAAACTCAAGAAAATGTAAATAATCATCATTAACAGGGGTTTTCCTGGCTCAGAATTGGCATTGGGGGGGGTGCCTGACATTATGCATGACAGTAAGCATGATCGGTCCTGGTAAAGACTGAACTTATGGAGCAATGTGTTTTTAAAGCACTCCGTTTCAGACTTGAAGTAATTTCAATGTAAAAATGTGCGACGTTAACTTTGAAATTCTCTAAAATGATGCAGTAAAAATGACCTGATTTTGGGTTGGTGTGTGGCGTCAGGCTTATCCTGAATACAGTCATTGTCAGAACTTATGAAGCAATGTGTTTTTACAGCACCTGCAGTTTCAGAAATGAAGCCATTTCAAGGTACAAATGTGGGACTTTAACTCTAAAATAATACAGTAAAAATGCTTGATTTTGAGTTAATATGCTGTCAGTGTTGTCCTGAACACAAATCAGTCATTGTCAAACGTCTTCAGGGGGCACAGAAAATTTCTCTTTTTCATCATCTGAATTTTCATCATTCTACTAATTTTATTTCCTTTTTATAAATTAGATACTCGATAAAGAAAAAATACAATAGAAAGTAGAAAGTGATTTTCTCAAGTGATGTAAAACTGTGACGCCCTACTGTAACTGATTGACCTGAATTTGCTTGGTGAGAAATATGGAAAACCAACACCCCAAGCCCTGGGTCATCAAATTAACCCACCCAATATGAAGGTTTTATGCATCAAAACTGATGTATGCACACAGTGTGATATTAAGTTTTAAGTCACTGGTAAATTGAGGTGTGTTCACAGCAGCAGGACATCTTACTGTAGTAAATGAGGTTTTACGTCACTGTGGTAAATTGAGGTGTGTTCACAGCAGCAGGACATCTTACTGTAGTAAATGAGGTTTTACGTCACTGTGGTAAATTGAGGTGTGTTCACAGCAGCAGGACGTCTTACTGTAGTTGATTTCTGAAAGTGATTGATTCAGTCCTTGTCCAGGTTCCCCCTCCGTGCCACGAGGCTCGCCGGTCTCCGTCTACCTGTTCCCCGGTGAGGCCTCCAGGCAACGCCCATCCGTCCTGCAGGGGGAGGAGTCTGAGCTTGACGGACTGGTTGCCACGGCAACCGAGGCACAAGCGGATGTGATGTCAGAGGGAGGCTCCGAGGGCTCCACCGACAATGATGACTTCTGCATCCTGGAGGCTCCTGGCATGGGCATACCTGTGAGACTATTCACTTTTCCTCTTCTACGGTTTTCCTTCCTTCTCGTCTCTCTTTATGTTCCTGTTCAATCTTTCTTTCCCCTAAAAGTTACTTTTACCCACAGCATGTCTTACCTGACGCTGCCAGACGGGGACGGTGGTGTCAGTTCACAGCATGTCACCTTTGCAGAATTTAACTGAATGCTTCCTCACATAATAACCGCACGTGGAAGCTGTGATTTTTATGAGTGATCCCTCTCCTCCCCCAGCCCAAGGATGGAGAGCCTGTGGTGACAGTGCTGTCCCAGGGGCCCGTGAGGTTGAAGGACGGCCACTTCTCCAGGCCGCGGGGCAGCTCGGACCTGCTGCGGGCCCCCAGCCGCTTCCCCGTGCCCCAGAGCAGGGTGGTGCTGCGGGAGGTCTCTGTAGTCTGGCATCTCTATGGGGGCAAGGACTTCGGGGGCAAGCCCATCTCCATACATGCCCAGCACGTAAATAGGTAATACAAACACGCACGAGTTATAAGTAGGTTCCCAAATGCACAGAGATTAACTTTCTTCTCCAATATATACATAGTCATTGTTCTTTTCTACGAGAGCTTGCATTGTTTAAGCTTTGTCTTGCTTCTCCCTTGCTCTCTCCATGCCTCTGTCCTCTCTCTCTCTCTCCCACCTCTCCTCCCTCCCTCTCTCTCGGTCTCTCTTTCTCTCCCACCTCTCCTCCCTCCCTCCCTCTCTCTCTGTCTCTCTCTCTCTCTCCCACCTCTCCTCCCTCCCTCTCTCTCGGTCTCTCTCTCTCTCTCCCACCTCTCCTCCCTCCCTCCCTCTTTGTCTCTCTCTCTCTCCCCTCCTCCCTCGTCCCTCCCCCCATCCAGGGGTCGTTCAGTCCCAGCCGGTGTGCGTGGCTCCCCGTCCCGCTCTGTGCCTTCCTCCCGTCCCCAGAACTCCTGGCGCTGGGCTGGCGGCAGCGGTCGACAGCACTCACTGCTCATGGAGATCCAGCTTACCAAGGTGTGTGTGTGTGTGTGTGTGTGTGTGTGTGGGGGGGGGGGGGGGTGGTATCTGATCCAAACCCATCAAGTGCAGGCTGGGATTGTTTAATCCACAATGCATTTATGTGCTGCAAACTGTGCATCGATTATTATTATTAATATAATAATAATATATCATTTATATATAATGTTATATCTATTACAAGATAGATTTTTGTTGCAACTCTGATTTAATAAGAAAACTTCAGCGCACTAGTAAAAAAGATGGAAAACTATTTGTTTTGGCATGTCAATGGAATGGAATGATGCAGCAGTAACAGATTTTCACATTTGTAACACTTCCATTGGATTTTTAGACATTCAATGCATTAACAGGTTTACAGATACGTCCGTACTTTCCAAAGCATAGCAACCGACAACTCAATTCCCACGGCACCCCTTGATTTAAACGATGTTCTTCCTGATCCGTCCCCAGGTGTCCTTCCAGCATGAGTCCTATGCAGCGGCAGTGGCTGGGCAGGAGGGAGAGGGTCTGGTGGCGGCTGGGGTCGGGGTGGGTCCAGGCGGGGAACAACCCCTCTCCAGGCAGGTGTTCATCGTCCAGGAGCTGGAGATCAGAGACCGACTGGCCTCCTCGCAAATCAACAAGTTCCTCTACCTCTACACCAGTGAGAGCATGCCTCGCAGAGCCCACTCCAATATGGTGAGAGGGAAGAGGGGAAAGGGGAGGGAGGAAGAGCAGGATAGACAGAGAGTTTTATCCTACTGAAATGCCACATGGGTGGAGTTTTCAATGATTAAATTGTACCTGACAGGGTCTAAAACCACCCTGATGTGTTAAACCTCATTCATCTCATACGTACCACAAGCAGGTTAAAAGGAAAACTACTACCAAGGATTATATTGATTGATATTGATTGTGTGTGTTTGCTCGTCTCAGTTGACAGTGAAGGCCCTGCAGGTGTGTCCAGAGTCGGGCCTCGGGGGTCCAGAGTGCTGTCTCCGAGTCAGCCTGCTGCCCCTACGACTCAACATTGACCAGGTACTGCCGGCTCCAGAGACCAAACACTGATAACTACTCCAGAGCCTAGTCCAAACCTCCTCTCAGTCAAAGTACATGTGGCCTGCCCTGCCCTGCCCAGGGGATACTCCACACCTAACCCACACTCTCTTTCTCTCCTCTCAAGGACGCGCTGTTCTTCCTGAAGGATTTCTTCAGTAATCTAGCTTCCTCTGTTAACCCTTACCTGCCTGTGGATCCTGCAGCCGAGGGTGAGCTGCCTCTTCTGATATCCTTGTCTCTCCATTTTTCATCACTTGTCCTCTATACTTCATTTTGAGAGCTGTTTTATTTATCAGACAATAGGTGATTGAAATTGTCCCCATGGTGAGATCAATTATCACTGGTTGCAGGAGGAAGATGCCACAAGTGATTGACAAACCAATCAATATTTGATCCTAGATTTATTTGAGACCGAGGCCTGCTGAAAATGTATAAATTCCCTGTTATAAATTAGCAAGTGGCTTTTGTTATTTGAGACCCTTTGTTTAATTCAACGTTATAATAATTGTCCGTTTATGTTTGAGCATGTATGTAGTCCATTTTCCTCACTATTCTCTCTTGGCTGTTTTTCTCTCCATCCCTCTTCAGTGAAGGCAGACCCCTCCCAGAAGTCATCTGAGGAGGCGGAGTCAGCTGGTGGTCTGGGACCTGACCTAACAGCCTCTGTGGAAACGACCTATAGCGAGCAGAGCTCCTCCTCTGCTGGATCCACCTCCTCCTCTGACCAGCCAATCTACTTCCGGTATGCAAACACGTCTTTCCAGCAAGGCTTTGTGAGTCTGATGCCTCATTCACATCATATGGGAAAGCTGGTAGACACAAGCCTCCTACTTGAAAATACCATTCACCTCAGCTTTGGGGAAATTAGGGTTTGGCGATGGACCCTGATTTCTCAGACTTCCTAAATTGACATCAGCATCAAGGAACTGCCTGCTGTCAAGTGTAGGAAATGATGTATTCTATCATTGAAAATTAAACAAACAAAATGAACAGTGTTTATCACATAAGTAAATTGCCTTTCTGTGGTGAAGAAAGGTTTAAAAGTATTCAATATTGATGTGGTCTCTCTCTCTCTCTCTCTCTCTCACTCTGTCTCTCTCACACCATGTTTTCAGGGAGTTCCGTTTCACCTCTGAAGTGCCTATCTGGCTGGACTATCACGGCAAACATGTAGTCATTGAACAGGTGAGAGAAGAGAGAGCAAAACTAACAAGCAAATGGTTAGGCAACCCTTCCCACTCCTGACCTTTTGACCTGCTCTGCTTTCCCAGGGAACCTTTGCGGGCATTCTGATTGGCCTGGCCCAGTTAAATTGCTCAGAACTCAAGCTGAAGAGGCTCTGCTGCAGACATGGGTAGAAACACACGCGTCTCCACCAACACAGACATTTGTTAGATCCAAGAAAGAGGTTCTCTAACTAGGAGCACTGATCTTCAGTTTACATATTACTGGTATGGCCTTGGTATATTGGTACTGGTATGTGACATGTATAACTTTGGGATTTCACTAGGTATCATCTCTACTCTAATTTGTAAATGTCCCAAAAGTCACAAGAAAAGCCTCTAAATTGCATCATCAATATAAAGTAACTGATAACTTCTGAAATCTTTTGAATATTGCTTCAGACTTTTTTTTAGACTAGATCATCTTGTGGTGTTGGGTTTTCTTTTTTTCTTGTAACTCCTTGTGCTTTCTCCCACAACCCTTCCTAGCCTCCTGGGCGTAGACAAAGTGATCCAGTATGCTGTCACCGAATGGCTGACGGACATCAGGAAGAATCAGCTGCCGGGAATTCTGGGAGGTGTTGGCCCCATGCATTCTGTCGTCCAGCTCTGTGAGTTGATGCTGCTTGCAGCGTTAATGAACACTCTGTAGTACCCTGTGTAATCTTAGGTGATATGTAAAATCCATATCTCGTTTTTCCTCTTTTATCTCATGGGTCATTCTCTTTTCTCTTTTCGTCTCTGTGTGGTTCTCTAGTCCACGGAGTTCGGGATCTGTTCTGGATGCCAATAGAGCAGTACAGGAAAGACGGACGCATTATCCGAGGTCTCCAGCGGGGGGCAGCGTCCTTTGGCACCTCCACAGCCTCGGCTGCTCTGGAGCTCAGCAACAGGCTGGTGCAGGCCATACAGGTACTAGACTTGTAAAGGATACCTAGTCATGTTCTAGGTGGAGATACAGTAAATACGGTAGTTGAAGAGGCTTGTGTCTGGCATTGGGTGATTGGGAACAGTGCAGGTCATGACTGTGAAACATTGGGTGTGTTTGCTCACCTGCGCATGCATGAAGTGCAGTTGAACAGGCAAGCACGCAAAGCGTGCGACACGCTAGAAAATGAGCGTGCAAAGCATGCAATATTTCTAGTATGAATGTAGGTTGTGGTTGTTTTTGTCCTGAATCCTACATAAATCACTTTTAACCCTATTGGTGTCCCTGTGCCCTTCCTGCAGGCCACAGCAGAGACTGTGTATGACATCCTGTCTCCAACACCCCCCCTGACACGCTACGCCATCACCGAGGGCCGGGGCCCCTCCAGCCGACCCCGCCGAGCCCAGCAGCCTGCAGACCTCAGAGAAGGCGTGGCCAAGGCCTACGACACAGTCCGAGAGGTGGGTCCCCTAACCTACCCTGTCAAACAGCCAGTGGATAGGTTACCTTCTATAGAAAGGAGGATTCAAAATCAGCAGCCACACATTCTGCCTCTTCATACATTCATTCTCCCATCTCTTTCTCTGCTCTCCAGGGAGTGATCGACACAGCTCAGACCCTGTGCGACGCAGCGACCCGCGGCCACGAGCAGAAAGGTCTCCCCGGCGCTGTGGGCGGTGTCCTGCGGCATACCCTGCCCACTGTGGTCCGTCCCCTAATAGTGGCCTCCGAAGCCACTTCCAATCTGCTAGGCGGCATGCGCAACCAGATCAAACCGGATGCCCGTAAGGAGGACTTCTTAAAATGGCGCACAGAGGAGGGCCAAGAGTGATCACTTTGTGTGTGTGTGTGTGTGTGTGTGTGTGTGCGTGTGTGTGTGTGTGTGTGCGTGTGTGCGTGTGCATGTACGTACGTACGTGTGATGATGGTTTGGGAAAGACTCAAGGGAGTGAATGTGTGTCTGTACTGTATGTATTAATGAGAGACTGAGAGTGTGTTCCAATGCAAAAAAAGAAAGAAAAAAAGACTAACTACTACTGCAGTGACTGACAGTATTTTACATGGCTCCATTTCACATGGACATACAGTACAGATTCAAGTTCTTTTGTTTTTTCCTTCTGATGCAATCAGCAAGAGATCTGCTCTTTTCCCTTCCGCCACTAGTACACTAGTATGCAGATTCTTCTCACCGTTCGTTTAGTATGCAAACATATCACCATCCCGCTCAGCTGACTTCATGGTTTTTAGCTTAAACCTACCAGGGCTATGGGATTATCATAAGAAACATGTTGATCAGTGGCTCTCCCTCTACTTGGGATTGTGGGTCTGTCCGTGATCTAATTCAGCCAGCACTAGATGTGAACTGAAACATTATCATAGGAAAGGGTTTCCAGGAGATGAATTTACATATCAGTTCACCTTGTTCAGGTGCATGGTGTGAACTGACAAGTGAAGAGTGACCCCCCCAACTTTGGTCCACTTGGATCAGTTATTGATGTCCAGTCTCTCCTGGGAGATCCTGATAGTGGCACAGGGAGGCTATTCTAATGAAGTGCCTTTTGCTGAGATACCTCCGGAGGTTGCAGTGTCAGATGGTTTTCACCCTGACCACGCCATGTGATTGGTTCAACTTTGGCCCCCCAATGTTGTCATTTGTGCCATAAAGCTTACAGAGTGCTATTTTTTCCTCTTTTAATATTTTTTGTTGTCTTCCTCAGTCCTATATCCTCCCTTCTACTATATAATAAATACTGGTTCACATTCATTCACATACTTGACATATATCCTGACTGAATAGAAACATGAGATCAGATGAAGCCTCAAATGGACGGTATTGTGCATTGGTCATTGGATGTTAACTGTTCCACAAAGGCACATTTGTTTTAATGTCTATGAACAGTATGCTGCAGGCACTGATCTCAGTGCTTAGTCTTTATATGTGTGCTTCGGTTTCTGTTGAGAGTTCGAGAGGGGGCCTGGGGTGTTCTTTGTTAGTTGCCTTCCTCCATTTTTTTCCAACATTAGTATTACTTGTCATACCATACTCATTTTCAAAATAACAGTTGTGAGGATGTGAATCTGGTGGTGATGGAGGAAGAGAAATTTGGGTTTTGTGGTTAAAAAAAAAAGTTTTACATTTGTACCTTTGTTTTGTTAATGTGTTTTACGAGATGTTTGTGTGTGTGTGAGAGAGAATGAGTGTGTGCGTGCGCGCACATTATGCATGTTTGTGAGGGTGACAGGTTGGTACTTGTTACACCTCTTGTGTGTAATTACTATTTACTTATATCATAAGCTGTATGAATGCCCTGTATAATACAAAGACAATGAGTATAAAAAATTAATACAAAAATAAAATTTTGAGTATAAAAACTGAACAACTGATTTGCCTGAATCTTTTTTCTTTGATCAACTCGGATATACGAGGGATTAGCTGATCAGCTTCTTTTTTTTTTTTACACCGGCGTCACTGGGTGGAAACGGCAATGGGACCCTATGGAGCCTGAGCTTGAGCGTCTGACTAGCCGGGTGACCCTGTTTACATTTAGAAAAAAACAACAGTTCACACAACTTTAATATGACATGCATCATACATCAAACTCTTGGGCTACTTCTGCTCTCACTCAGAATGTCAAAATATAAGCGATGTGATGTATAGTTTTTGAGATATTAACGTTTGTTTGGCACACCTCATACTAGTTAACTGCCGCAGTTCCGGGTGTTTTGCGGTGTCGTGATGTCATGCTGAAGTTCCAATATTTACAATATTATCCAGCTCCAGCTGGGGCCAGTACAGAGCATGCCCCCTAAGTACAGACTCAGGGCATGCCCATAGGCAAATCCCTCTATCTAAAGAGCACCTCAAACAAACAACAGTCCAAAGCACTCCTTCCCAAACAAGAAAATGTTACATAATAAATAAATAAAATATGGCATGTTTTACATATTCTCACAAAGCGATCTAGATGGATAAATACTACTACAGGTGAGAGGAAAATGTAGCCTCTAGATCTTACAGGGTGAGGTGTTCCTTTTTCTTGAGATGAAACAGCTTTTACCTTTCTATATACATGGTATATCATAATTATTACATCTTTATTATCACACTATTACCCCTATTATCATGTTACTAAGCTGTAATGTGAAGTGCTACCAGTAGTTCCTTGACAGCCTATTTATATACTGCTTGTGTTTTTGCCAATGCCATACAGGCAGAAAATGTAATGCTGACCAATGCTGACAGTTAATAAATGTGAAGGAAGCACTGGGGGAAACAGGGAGACAGATACTGCCTCCACAGAGAAGCCAGTGACACACAGAGATTTTAGAATCCCTTTTACAACAGCACTCTCCTTAAACGGTTGTTTATTATTTTTAATTCTCCATTTCTCGCTTATGGGCGTGCTCTGTACTTAGAGGGCGTGCTCTGTAGATCATTCTCAATATTTACGCGGTACATTATAACCAGGAACCAAAGGAAGAGAAGTAGAAGTTTCGGGGGATCTTATAAAGCAATGCACAATACTGAGACTTCCGGTCCGCATGTAAACGCCTTTTAGCCTAGTGTGATAGACGATAGATGTGAATTCAATATCGGTTTACGTTCGCTAATTAACGGTTACTCTTCCATCGGAGGCTTACTCTGACCTTTCAGATCAAACAGTCGTTATCTGTCTGTCTATATATCTGCCGAAAACATGAAGCTGCTGACGCACAACATGCTGACATCTCATGTGAAAGGCGTCACCAAAGGCTACCCGCTGCTCATCAAGGTAAACAGCTCTGACGTTTGCTACCGTAACGTTAGCTGGCTGCAAAAAATAACGAATCAGTCATTAGACTCCGATTGTATTTACTCTAGTAGATCTAGATCACATATTGTTGTATGGAGACAGTACAAACAAGTTAGGTTAGGAGTAGGACGTTGCTCAAAAAGGCACACATTACTCATCATCAGTCAGTAGCTACTCGTTAATGTGTTTTTTTGTTACTTTAAGTAATAAATAAGTGTTAACTTTTCCCCAACAGAATAGCTTTGATGTCCAGTGTATTGTTAATATCAACCTTTTGCTCACTAAAATCAAAGGAAATGGTTCTGGCATTGATCAGAAACTAACTGTCAAATAAGAGGAGAGGGGTAACGACCGGTTAGTACTAGTACTAGTTATTACTAGTGCAGCGACCCGGACACGTACCCTTAGTCCGGCTTCCCACCCGCAGACACAGCCAATCGTGCCTTTATGGACGCCCGACCAAGCCAGAGGTAACACAGGGGTGCGAACCTCCAACCCTCGTGTTGGTAGGCAGGCAGGGAATCTACCACTACACTACCCAGATGCCCCAGCAAGCATTATTTCTTACACACAAGAAATGGATGCATTATGCTAGTGATAATACCCACAAATTAGTTCAAATTCATGTCATAACTTTTTTTTATACAATTCTTGTATATCTTGTAACATAATAGTGGAACTGGAAGAAGTTCACTAATGAGTGGTGGTGTTCTTTCCCTGTGTGGCTGTGAGCAGGCTACAGAGGTGAAGGTGAACGAGGTGGAGTTCAACCCTGAGTTCGTCAGCCGAATGATCCCCAAGCTGGAGTGGAGTGCTCTGGTCCAAGCTGCTGAGGGGGTGAGGCACGCGAATAGAGCTCCTCTGGTCCTGTGTCAGACGGCTGTGGTTTGTGTGTAGCACCATGAATTCTTCTTATCGGGCCCTTTTCTTTCCACAGCTGGGCCACCTGCAAGACCTGCCCGGTGATCTGGTGCCGGACTACGAAAAAAATGAAGATTTCCTGAAGAAAGTCCACCGAGTTCTGCTGGAGGTATGCAGCTCATCACCTACTGCTGCATGCCAGTACCATACCTGTCTTTACTGGTCTCACTGTTTTTAGGCCTCCGCCTGCGACAGCCATGGCAGGAGGCATTATGTTTTCGGGTTGTTCGTCTGTCCCATTCTCGTTAACGCGATATTTCAGGAACGTCTTGAGGGATTTTTTTTTCCTCTTCTTTTTTCAAATTGACCACAAACATCCACTTGGACTCCAGGATGAACTGATTAGAATTTGGTGGTCAGAGGTCAGAGGTCAAAGTCACTGTGACCTAACAAAATATGTTTTTGACCATAACGCAAGAATTCATATGCTAATCATTACAACATTTTACACAAATGTATAATAGGATAAGATGAAGTGATGATGTTTCCTATCCAAAAGTTCAAAGGTCAGCTTCAGCGTGAGATCATAATGTTTTGCTTACCACTGTAGCTGAGAAAACCGTCTCGGGTCATTCTACAAAAACGTTGGAAGTGCTGTTACTTAATTTTGCAGACACCAAAATCCTTTAAGTTGACCTAATAATGACATTATATTGATTTGGTCCCCAAGATACATGAAATCCAAATCCATACTTGGATGAGTCCACCCTCTTGACTTAATCTCCCTGGGTGACGAGGGGGCCTCCTGTTCCTCTCTAGTCCACCACAAGCTCATTGGTTTAGTTGATAGTGAGCTTCAGGTGATTGCCGTTGCACCATGTGATGAAGCTCTCCATCAGTCCTCTGTACTCCTCTGTAAAAATAGTCTCTGAGTGAAGTCAGCATGCTTATAACTGGAAATTATTCACTCGAATCAATCATACATGTCAACATACTAGTGATAACTTCAATTTAGCAAAAAAAAAAAAACCTTTTTAGGAAATTCCTTTTATTAGAGTCTTTACTATATATTTTATGAGTCTGGATAGACATGGAGTCATGGATGTAAACTGTAACTTGGCATACAACCACAAGGCAGTTAATTCTAGTTTTACTGACATCATACACTTGATTTGCTGTCTGTAATTCACTGTCGGGCAATGTGATAAACACAGAGATCAGGAACTAATAATACTGTTGCTGTGTAGACATTATGCAGACCCAATATAATTATGTCTCTTGCTATACGAGGACCTCTGGTGGTGATATAGCAAATAGACACAACTTGGGGTTATGATATTACTGGTTCATCTGTGCTACTCATGTCTAACTGTGTGTGTGTGTGTGTGTGTGTCGCAGGTGGAGGTCATCGAGGGGTGTCTGCAGTGTCCTGAGTCTGGACGTGAGTTCCCCATCTCCAGAGGGGTCCCCAACATGCTGCTGAGTGAAGACGAGGTGTAGCCGGGAGCCCCTTACCTATGTAATTACACCTGGTGGACCTTGCATACAACATCACCGGTTCTCACACACAACCTCACCGCGAACCGTTAAATCAAAGGGCACCGTGGGGATCCAGAGAGGAGAACCTGGACTCTGGTTTGAGTGCGTACCACGAGGAAATGCGGTACAGGGTTGATTGTAGTTATGACATTTGAGGCTTTTCAATGGCTAACTGCCCCGGGAGGACAGAGACGTGAAGCATATTCGATGGAAATGTTCCCCCGAGAGGTGGTTTTACCCTTATTTATTTTTGTAACTGTTTCGGGTTCTTTCTTTTCCAATAAAACCGTATGTTCCCAATTTGTTTTGATTTTGTGGAAAATGTAGATTCACTGTGATCTGAATAACAGACATGTTAAAGTACAGATGGTGCAGTGTGTGTGTGTTGAGGGTGAACGGCTCTGAACCCTATCTCTCAACTCCACATCCCTCTGCTCTGTCGGGGTTGAGAAAAGTGCTGAGGGCCAGATGACGTGGCAGTGGCCCGTCTATATTTGACTTTGAGGAAAGAGGCGGAGGTTTGGCGGAGGGGGAAGCAGCAGCAGCCGGGCTAAAAGTTGTTTTTGAGGAAGTCTTTTTTTGAAAAGCCACACGGTCGCTGCAGCGCGCAGTGCAGCTACCCACCACCAGGGCGGCCTCCTTTTGATCCCGGGTGCTCCGACCTCGCTCGGTGTGTCTGCGTCTGTGTGTGTCGAGATTGCCACAGAGTTCAGCTCCACGTAGACGAACCAAGTCTTGAGCGTTCCCATCGCTCTCTGACTCACTGTCTGATACTGATACAGCCACAGTCAAGTTGGGGCAGGAGCATGTTTGTTCCCAGGCGGTGCTATCATTTTTAGAAACCGTGCCAGGAGAGACGAGGGGGTGTGGCCCTGACCATAAACCCAGTCTCTCTCTCTCTCTCTCTCTCTCTCTCCTACCTTTCCCTTCTACTTAGGGCAATTACAGGCCTGCACCCATGACTATAATAACGGTATAATGGGTTGGCAGCAGAGCAGCAATAAAAGCCTCCCCTGACAGATTAACGGGCCTCTCCAACTCCTCTGCTGTAATTAACAATGAGCAGGAAAGATTGAAAGCTCGACAAGAGAAATAAAGAGATAAAAAAAAGGAAAAAGATTGTTGGCGGAGTGGTTTTAATAAACTAGGGCATGAATATGGACATAAGTGGATTTGAACACTGAGGTGCTTAAGTTTGTAGATGGCAGGCAGTGAGAATATATTAATACATCCAGTTTGGTAGACTAGTTCCCCTCTTCATGTGAAATGATGTTTAAAACTGATATGCCCACAGGGGAATATTTACCTTTGGAGAGAGGGTGGTGCAAACGTGTGTGTGTGTGTGTGTGTGTGTGTGTGTGTGTGTGTGTGTGTGTGTGTGTGTGTGTGTGTGTGTGTGTGTGTGTGTGTGTGTGTGTGTGTGTGTGTGTGTGTGTGTGTGTGTGTGTGTGTGTGTGTGTGTGTGTGTGTGTGTGTGTGTGCGCGCGCGCGTCATCTGGTGAGCGGGACATGCCTCTTGCCTACATAATCATACACTCCCATCACTTTGGTGGCACCCCACCCCACCACCTCTCACACATCCAGTCAGTCTCTCTCTCTCTCTCTCTCTCTCTCTCCCTCCCTCCCCCTCTCCCTCAGATCACTGTTGCTCCATGCTCTGAGCTTTGTGGATTTCTCCAGAGGAGCCAGCAGCAGGATAATGCTGTCACATCGCTCACTCCTGCATTGCCCTCGGGAGAGCTTTTAGGCTGGGACTCATTGAAAGCACAGATCTGTGATTTATTCAACCGTTGCTGGAGGTGGTTGGAAAGCACAGGGACTTCTTTCATAAAGCTTTTTTTTTTTTTTTTTTTTGTCACGCCTTTTTATGTCGCCTCATTTTGACTGCTGTGTCTTGATGTTTGCCTGAGGGGATTTCAGAACTTTGACTGCTCTGTCTTGGTGTTTATGTGAGGGGATTTCAACAGACCCAGGCCATTTCTTTCCCCACGTAAATCAACTTTTTCTCTAATGTTTTAGTGCAGGCTGCTTTTTATATACTCATTCGCTCTCTCTCATTTTTCCCCTCACTTTGAGTAGCTGTTTTGGACCTGGGTATGGACCACATTTCTGTTTCAGCAATGAGTCTCGTGGAGGGAAAAGGACCTGAGGCCACTTTGACATAACTTGATCAGTTTTTTGGAGGATTTGCGACATGGGCTGAGCTCCTGTGATGCCTTTCTCTGCTGGAACATCTATTATTTATCCGAGGATGGCCTACGGAAGCCTGACACGGATGAAAGTGTGAATCATCGGACAGAGTGCGGTAGACATTTCTTCTCACCTTTACAGCAGATAAGAGTGCGCAGTGGAACGGGACAGGGTGCGCGCACCGGGGACAGCGCACCGGGGCCTCTGAGCGCACGAGCGTGAAATTAAAGTGTCAGCCAAAAGTTGAAAGGGACTTTGATCTAAATTTGAATTCATTTGGAGCTAAACTTAGTTTTGTTTTAGATGCTTTTCAGACAGAGTTTTGCTACCTGTTATGTCTCCCCTCCCCAAAAATGAGTATTTTTTATTTAATATTTTGAGAGAATGTGTCCTGCTGTTTTGCTATTGTGTCCGGTTAAAACCAGCAAGGTACATGTAGGTGACAAAATGCTACATAATTACCTTCATAGGTGTCAGATGTAGCTAGTACTTCTGCCATACTTTACTCCACTCCACTGAACGTGGATTTGACCTAAAGACTAACTGAAAATACAGTTTTCTCTATTTCAATTAGTTTTGGAGACAGTTGTTATAGTTTTGGATTAGCTTCAGTTTTCACGCTCTTACACCAGAATATAATTGATTCATGCTTGGTTTTAAGTTTCATCTTAGTCCGCCAGAGTAACCTTGCTTCGAGTGGGGTTTCCCTAACCAGGAGCGAACTTAGTGATTTTGGGGCCCTAGGCAAAGGCAAGCATAGGGCCCCCTGGATCCCACCTGAATCTAAACTCACTTTTTTTCATGCATTCTATCTATATATAAACTTGAGTAGCTTTGCTTCTTTCATTTTTTTTAAGTTCTCTCTCAGCAACTTTGGACTCCAGGAAGACTAGCGGTCGTTTAGGCGTCAACTAATGGGGATCTTTTTTAATAAACTGATGCAGTGACAACGAAAATGAGCTTAAAGTCAAGTGGCAAAATCTCACTCGCATAATTTATTGTAACAAAAAAGGGGTGTGAATTGATTAAAATAAGTTTACATTAGTCCTATTCCTGTCTTTTGTGGGGCCAAAGGCAGTCACCTAGCTTTGCCTAATGGTAAGACCACCCCTGGACCAGACAATGTGGCTCACCCCCCTTGCGCTGCTGCTGCTGCTCCGGTTGGCTGGTGTGGTGGAGGGGCTCAACACATGCCAGTCCTTCAACCTGGACGAGCAGAAGTCCAAGCGCATCGAGGCGGTGCGTGGCCAGATCCTCAGCAAGCTGAAGATCCCCCGCCCGCCGGACACCACCAAAGGCCAGCCGGTCACCGACGCGGTGCCCCCGGAGGTCATGCTGCTCTACAACAGCACGCGGGAGCTGCTGAAGGAGCGCGCGAGCCAGGCCGAGTCCGCGTGCGAGCGCGAGAGCAGCGAGGAGGACTACTATGCCAAGGAGGTGCAGCGGATTGACATGCTGCCGCCCCGCACCGACACCAGTGAGTCCATGTGTTCTCTATGACGGTGCTTCTCAAGGTGGGGTTCCTGAAGGGAACTTTTAATGACCAAAATAAGGGGTGCTCTAGGAATTGTGGGCCCTTTGACAAGATGGGGACAGCAGAGGGAGCAGGGGAAATGAGGAGGTGGAGAAAGTGAGTGACTAACATGTTCCCCTCCCTCAACTACCACTGGGGCGCCCTTGAGCAAGGCACTTAACATCTGAAGTGCTCCAGAGTGGCTTCACTGTGGCTGTGGTTGTGAATGTGTTAACTATGAAGCCTACCTTCCCTGGTCAAATGAAGGTTAGATAATTACTTAGATAATTAGAAGGAGATAGAAGATGCTGACATCTCACCTCTCTAAAGCCGCTCTAAAGAGGAACTAGTTCCACCTCAGATAAAACAATCTGTATTTTGTGTCGTATTTTTGTATTTTCCATAGTTGGATGTGTAAAATGTTCCTCCACCACCTTGGCAATAATTTACCCAGTAGCACAAGTGTTCCCACATGTTTGGTGTCCAGGATCCCCAAAGAGTTTCACATTAGACCCCTTTTTGTCCCAAGGAAGCATGTCTGAGAGGATCTATGCTGTTACATAACATTGGTACAGAAATACATAACTGTTTATACAGGAGGGGGCAGACAGTGGCTTACAGTGAACACAACAGTCATCCTTATACATGTCTCTATTTGTGCCTTCCTCTGAACCTGACGCTGCCACATGGTTTGTTTTCACATAACCATCTGGGAACGAGTCGCTCGGGAAACTTTTAAAGGGCAGGCACTTTAAAAAAATACCTGGCAGGTGATTGGATGAAGCATCTGTCTATCACGGCCTCGCTCTTGCTGGCGTCACACCTAAAGTCCGCCTGTAGCTGTCTCATAGGTCGCTGATTGGTGTGAACCACTGGTGGTTCAGATTCAAACCAATAGACTGGAGTGTGGCAAGATGGATTTGCGTGTGATCGTGATCTCATGATCTGACATGAATCCAGCTGCCTCACAAGGTTACCTTCTTCCGAGGATATCATGGAAATTAAATGATTATTTTCTGGGGCCCCCTGGTGGTGCTTAGACCTCCACCTTGGGGGCCGCTGCAGCAGCCTATGCTGGCTTATTTCTGTATCTGATGAGACACCTTCGCTCACTAAACCCAAACCTACATTTAAGGTTTTGAAACACTTTGTAACCACTCATCATCAGTAATTATGTCCCAGACAATACATCAGGCTCACACTACAAATACTAATACTAGAGGCCTCAGACTGCATAGTGCATACCTCTGCCAACCTTTCTACAAAGTGTTGTGGTGTTACGTGAATCCATTTGGAACTTAAGTGTCTTTTTGTGATTGGCCATGCCCCCTTTTAGCCAGTGGGCATGGAAAGTTAATTCTAAGTTGGCCCATGACCAACCTTTCTACAAAGTTTCGTCCAAATTTGTTCATAAGTTTTTGAGATGACCTCCCAGCCAACTCTGTTGGTGGAGATAACTCAACCAAACAACATATTTCAGTAATCGATATCCATTCAACGTCTGTATAATGATTGCTGTTGTTCTGCCCCATATCACATTCTATTGATGTGTGTGTCTGCTCCATCCTCTCTCCTCCAGATGCAGTGAGCCCCCCGGTGGCCCCCAGCCCCCATTACAGGGTGGTCCACTTTGACGTCAGCGGGGTGGACCTGGCCAACAGCACCCTGGTCAAGGCCGAGTTCAGGATCTTCAGGGCTCCCAACCCGCTGGCCCGGACCTCAGAGCAGAGGGTCGAGATCTTTCAGGTAGAACACCAGAGACTTAGAGCTGAGTACAACCGGGGGAAAAACAAACCGTGTTCCGAGTGTTTTAGGAGAAACAAGAAAACAACTGTTCAAAGCATGTGTTAAAATTACAGGAGAAGTGTGTAAATTCCTGTTTTATATTGGATTTTCCCAGTAAGGATTTTTGGCATCAGCCCAGAAAGACTACTGTGCTTTTTATAGTCAATCTTTACCATCCACTGAAGCTGTTTTTGTATTTTAGCTCGAGGGGATAATTTGACACAAAGCCTGACTGGGGAGAGAGAAAAACAAGTAAAGAGAGTTAACATAATTGACATCCCTGATGACATCATCAGAGGTTGTTATCACTGTTTACGATGTTGTGATGTTAAGGCTCTGTGCTGTATGGTTGTGTGATGTGTGGGAAGTGAGAGGTGGACCTGCATCCTCACACACCACCAGTCACCACAGTGGAGCTGATAATAATATACCAGCCATTCCCACCCTGTGGGGCCCACTGGTGGGCCGCAAAGGTATAACAAGTGGATCGCCAAATCATTTGCAAAACATTACGGTCTTTGTGGATTATGATGATTATGATTATGATTATGATGATTATGATTATGATGATGATGATGATGATGATTATTATTATTATTGATATGTATGAGAATGCATTTCTCCATTGTTGAATGATGCCAATTATTTGTTAATTAGCCTATTGCAGAGTGCAGGCAGCCCCTCACTTTTAGTTTCTGATTTCTGCGTGGTGACTGTGTGTTTATATCTGTGTGTGTGTGTGTGTGTGTGTGTGTGTGTGTGTGTGTGTGTGTGTGTGTGTGTGTGTGTGTGTGTGTGTGTGTGTATGTGTGTGTGTGTGTGTTGTCAGCTGCTGAAGCCGGATGAGGAGAGCACGTCCACACAGCGCTATATCGACTCACGCACGGTGCAGCCGCGGACCAAGGGCACCTGGCTGTCTGTGGAGGTCACTGACACTGTGAAGGACTGGCTGGCAGACGCAGGTCAGCTTCTACTACCTCCACATACTCATCCATCCATGTTAACATTGCTGATGTTTGAACTGCTGTCCAGTAGGGCATTCATCACTACTGCATTTTAGTAGACATCGACTTCTCCCAACAACGTAGTCGACTATTTTTATTGGGTGAAAAATCTAGTCGCGAGATATGACGCGAGATATATCATAATTGTTTTTCACCAAATAGAAATGATAAATCCTAGTCAAAAAGGTCTCAAAAACAGCCAGTAAAAGGTGAACTAATGTAGCCAGGACCAGCCTGGGGGTATGTGAAATAGCAGAGTCCTTGATTGGCTCTGAGAGGCTGTTTACAAATGACTTACAGTATCTGAGCTGTAGAGTGTTTGACTGCAGTAACAACATAAACGGGAGTCTTTCCTACTCTAAATACCGTAAATTCCTGTTTATTTTACATGGAATAATGTAGAAAATGATTGTTCAAACAAATCTGTTCTATTTATTTATTTATATTGTTTATTCCTAAAACAACAGATTAACAGATAGTGGTTTTGACAAGTGGTTTTGATACTAGTCGACTAGTCTGTGAAACCCCTACTGTCCAGAGCCATGCACTGGCAGAGTTTGGCCGTCGCGGCTTGCTAAGTAGCTGATGTACCATCTGGTTTGTAGCATCACCTCACCATGGCTAAACCAACTGTGTCATATTTGGAGCCAGCGGTTATACAAGCAATATAGTGGAACAATTAACTATGACTTTATTTGTGTAGTATGCACAAACGTTGACAAAGTTGTTCTCCATCTGCATCTTTCTCTCCCCAATTTCTCCAACTAATCAGAGAATAATCTGGGCCTGAAGCTGGGCGTCCACTGCCCCTGCTGCACCTTTGTCCCTTCCACCAACAACATCGTTCCCAACAAGAGTGAGGAGCTGGAGGCCCTCTTCGCAGGTTTGTTCAACTCAAACCATACAGACTAGATCAGTGGCTCTCAGCTTGTCTATACAGGCTAGATCAGTGGTTCTCAGCTTGTCTATACAGACTATATCAGTGGTTCTCAGCTTGTCTAGCCTCAGGACCCACATTTTGCCAAATTTCTGATTTGTTTTTATGCCATTCAAACTTATTTCACAAAGAATAGTGCAGTAATACACAATGCCTTCATGCACTCAAATCAACAAAAAGGTGTTACAAAAGTGCAACCATGGCTAAAAACCCAATGAAATAAAAACACAGACTTATCTTGAATTACAGGCCTATATGTTAACCCTGGTGATGCTCAGCAAATTTCAAGAATCTGAATTATTTCACTAAAACAAGTTGAGACAACAACATTTGGGGAAATTTGGAGCTTTATATTTAAAAATGATTGAAGTGAGATGAACAGACTGGAAACTATCTTATTAGATAAAACAGGTGTTGACAAAAGTTTTTTTCCTTTGGGGACATAATTTGCAGTTGAAAAAAGATAATATCTAGGTTTTCTTTTATCACAATGATATTGTACCGTGACTTAAGTATCGTGATAATATTGTATCATGGGGACTGTGGTGTGCCCCTACTCTGGGCTTTGTTGGGCCATTTACATTACATGTGGAAGATGTTTTGGCACAATAGTAATCTTCCACATTACAAGATGCCATCAGAAAGGCACCTCCAAAATAATCCATATCCTCTGACACCATCACACGGTACAGGAAGAATAGAGAAACTGTTCTCCCAAACTCTGTGATACTACTGAATGGTGTACTGTCTGTGCTTCTTACTTTAGAACACAAATCATGGCAATTTCCTCAGGATTTATACTCAGCAAATTCAATTTGTTCCAATTGGGAAGGAAAAGCAATTCTTGATATTGCCACATAGGCAAACAGGGGCTTGAATGAACAAGGTCTTTATTGAGGTGAAATGTTTAAGATCTCGTTACTCGTATTCAAATCGGTCAGCAAAGACCCAGAGAGACCATGAGATCAAACACAAACCTGGCAGCTCATCAGTCTATGTTGTGCTGAAGATCCATTACTAAGGGTATGATGCATCTCTCTCCCCTCACCCTGCTCTCTCCTCCGTTCTGTTCCTTCCCATAGGCGTGGATGACGAGCAGCTTCGTCAGATGCAGAAGCCCGGTCAGGTCAAAGGTCAGGCGGACTTCAGCACCAAGACGCCCCACCTCATCCTCACCCTGCTGCCCAGCGACAGGGTGGACAAGGAGGCCAAGAAGAACCGCAAGAGGAGGGCGGCCGCCACAGACACCAGCACCTGCTCCCGGTACGCCCACAGCCAGCCACGTGTGACAGGGGATTACCCACAGCACATTTTCTTTGTCTTATAAGTCAGAAGTATATTTGTGTATGACAGTAGATTTGTTTTCTTTTCTCCTCCTGACTCATAACTCATTTTGCAGATGATTGTGCGGCAAAACTAACAGTTTTGAGCGTGTGTTTAGACTGCAAACCAACAAGCCTGCAATGTTTTATTTAGACTACCTCACACTGCAGGGGAAACGTTTGGCAGCCTTGCATAGTCATTAACTTTTGGTGGCAGTTTCTCCAGAGAGATCCGGTGACCCATTTTCATTTTCCCATGACCCACCTTTGGTGCCTTGCCCCAGACCTTGAAAACCAGCATGGGCGTCCAAATCATGCTCTGGGTTATGGTTTCTCTCTTTCTTTCCCTCCCTCCCCCTCTCTCTCTTTCTCTGTGTCTCAGTAACTCAGAGCAGGGCTGCTGTCTGCGCTCCCTCTACATCGACTTCCGACGCGACCTCAACTGGAAGTGGATCCATGAGCCCAAAGGCTACAAAGCCAACTTCTGCGCCGGCAGCTGCCCTTACCTCTGGAGCGCCAACAACCACTACAACATGGTGAGCTACTATTGGCCGCTAATTTGAGTATGATGAGAGTCGATTGGCGGTTCCAGACACAAATAGCTGGGATGCACTGGGTTTCCTCAAAGACTCTGTATTTAACGATGTGACTGTCTAGTACGTTTCCAGGAAGATCAGGCGAGGACAGATGCAATCTGTTATTTCGCCGAATTGTATTTTGCTACAAGCTTGAGTTTCACGACAAATCGTTTCCTCAATATTTTGAACGTGAACAGTGGCAGTTGGCGTGTAACTTCTCAGAGGAAGTGACACAGCCAAATTACATTAACAGACACGATCTGTGATTGGCCAATTAGAAAAAGGTCAGAACAATAGCAACCTCTGAAACGTCAAACAACAATAAAATAACCAACCACACTTTCTAGTAAAAGACTGCTTTTGGACCAGGCTGCAATCATCTGGCAGCCTGACTTCAAGGTAAAGAAACATTGAAATGTGGCTGACGTGGGCCCTTAAGGCAGCTTAAGGTGCATTGTTTGTGGCGGCTGAACAGCATGGTTAGCTAAGGCTGGTTAACCCCAGGGTCATAAATGTGCTGTCACCTCGCTGCACTCGCCGCCCATTATGGCTTCACAGCAGAACATATATGCTTATATGGTACACGGGCCGTTTGACTTGTAGCCTATGGTTTAGCTACACATACACGCACACACACACGCACGCACGCACGCACACACACATACACACACGCGTACACGTACACAGGCGCGCACACACACTCTCTCACAGAGCGTTAAAAATCTCGAAAATGTTCGCGGCCCACATCCGACTATAAACAATACAAGAGGCCAAATAATGCCTTCTCAGAGCACTTTTTTTATTGTAACGATAACGACCAACATTCAGGACTGAACACATTCATGAGCACATTCATTATATCCGTTCCCGTCACATCACTTCCTGAGCCAAAAAAACCCTTTCCAATAATTACAGCCAGAAATAGAAAATAATATGTACGACGTATAAACAATCATATTGTCATATCTCTGAGAGAGGGTAACGGACTGTAACAGTATTATAGCCTGCGCTCCGCATACTACATAAATGAGTCTGTGCCCCTTCACAGCCACAGCTTGTTATTTGAGGGCGGGTCTAGGGGTTTGAGATTGAATGAGTGACAGGTCGTAGCACGTGGTTTGAAACGCTCGATGTTGCAGGAGCCAGTGAGATGGGCGGTCTCAGGGAGGGTGGGCCTCCCTGATCGCAAAGTCGTTACTGATTGGTGAATGGTGAATCCACCACTCGCCAATCACTGGCCAAGATTCCGTTCCCAGTTTGGTGAGAGGAGTGTCCCAGACCCAGAGAGAGATCTGCAGCATGCAGTATCAGCGTAAGAACTCTCATGGGTCTGGCATTGAGACTAGTATGAGACATTTTGCTGCTATCAAAAAAACTGCCACTGTGGCTGTGTAGTAGTAGTAGTAGTAGATTTTTTTTTTTACAAGAGCAGTAGTCACTAGCACTAGTGTTCAGAGCTTAATGTATACCACCTGCTTGGTGCATACTGTATAGTCCAGTTTGATCGTTTTTTGGTTCATTAAAGTATTAGGAGGGGAACTAATGAAAAATGGTTATAGACAATAACCATATTCATATAGTAATATCAAAGACCCCTCATTTAAGCTTAATTTATGCTTCAATTTAGGCTTCGGTGCACGACACTTTTGAAACCGTCTCTCGACAAATATCACATCAGAAGAGACAGAAAAAAGTGCAGAGAGACAGTTTCAAAAGTGTCGTGCGACAAAAGCATAAATCAAGATTTAGTCCACCTTAGAGCCATGGTTCTTTATCATCAGCTTGAACACTGATATCAATAAGCTGGACAGGCTGGACAGCCTTTGGCTCTAGCTCAGTCAGATAAACACCTGCTTGGTGTGTAGCTGTTCACTGGTTCAAATCCCACCTGTCTCACTCTTTACACTTTCAAATCAGATGGCAAAGGCCAAACTGAGAAAAATCAAGACAGTCTAGATGTGTCTC
>NC_139634.1:19859504-19924504 GCF_964638095.1 Poromitra crassiceps
CACAACACACACACGTCTCATTCAGTCCACAACACACACGTCTCATTCAGTCCACAACACTAATGTGTCTCATTCAGTCCACAACACACACACATGTCTCATTCAGTCCACAACACTAATGTGTCTCATTCAGTCCACAACACTAATGTGTCTCATTCAGTCCACAACACTAATGTGTCTCATTCAGTCCACAACACACACGTGTCTCATTGGCGATCCAGACCAAATTTGGCCATATTTTTGGTCAGACTCTGAAATTCTTGAAGTGCAGAGTCAGATTCTTGAAGTGCAGAGTCAGATTCTCGTATCCTTTTTTTTACATTTTCTCTTTTTGTATTGGATCGTGCAGAAAGGAGAGTGAAAGGTAAAAGCAAGAAAGGGTCAAAATAATAATGATGCTGCAACGTGTTATGAGCCAGATTCACAATATTGCAAATCATCAAGTCATGTGAAACTCATCTCTTTTCCAGACATCTCAAGAGTGTGGATTTTGGCATTTACTTATTTTGGGTATGATATACAGTATAGCGCACAACACCATAATAGCCTCTTACATAGCAGTTCTCAAGTGGTGAGTTCCAGTAAGCAAGAGTTTTCCGTTTCCCCACTTACACCTTCTGGAGCAACTGGCATGGATCCAGCTCATATGCCACTGCACCTACTGAATTACAAGAATAACCTGAACACCACATGGAAAGGGACATTCACTTTAAAGTAACTGAATCACAATTACAAAAGCAGCTGCACTGGTGAGTCATATAAGGCGAATACCAATTAGCAGGATGTGTCAGCTTTTATTTTAGTTAATTAAGTTTATGTAGACAAAGCATAAGTCTCAAAAATAATACGATAATGTTGAGTTTTACCAGAGGTCTGACAATCACCCTTTACTGTATATGAGTTTTTAAAGGCAACATAAGGGACAAAGAGGTTGGACAGTTGCCGTCTCAATTGCTGGTGCATCGGCTGCAAACACGGCAATATTGAGAATTAGAATATCATGACATCATCCCAAACAGGAGCAGAAGTCACAAGTAGACTCTCACCAACGTTTACTGAAGGACACTGGATACTATGTACTAAACAGCACCACAAACTAAAGTACGGCCTCAAGAACTACCACACAGTTGAATCAACACCTCTGTGACACAGTCTCAACACAAACTGAGCATGAGCTTCACAACACGGCTATTTAGGGCAGGCTGCCGCAAAACCTCTTGTATTCACAGCCAGAACCCAAAGACGCATAACCTGGTGTAAGGAGCTCAAACCCTGGCCCACTCAGCAATGACAAACAGTAATAATATGGTCTGATGAATCACCGTTCCTTCATCCCTCAAAGAACTAGACGTTTTCCTTAAGGAGAAAGGTCCACTATGATATCCCACTACACACACAGCCACCGAAGCTGCTCTGCACTGCTCCTTATGAAGGATTCATATATTGTAAGGTGTTTCCGTTCTTCTGTATGTACAGCTACTAATTAGTCACCAGAAATAGCATCGCTAAAAAGGAGCTGACTAAAAATATCCCGGAATAGCAACAGCATATTCTTTGATGACACCTTTGAGCGGCTGGGATATGGATGCGGTATGAAATGTTAGGAGTTCAAAAGTTTGGGAAGTCTCTGAAGTCTTAACCCACAGCCTTGGTGTCCACAAGTGACTATTAAGTTCTGTTCAGCACCTCCCGTTCTTGACCCCATTATTGACCTCACATGGGAGTGCGATGGCTGTTATAGGAATAGGAGGTTTCTCAGTTCCTCTGACAGGGGAGGGTTGATGCGTTTCCCTCGGTCTCAAAGCGGGGAGTGTGGAGGTGGTGTTGGGGGGTTGGACGGTGGTTGCATGTCATTGCTGGGCCTCCTCCTGGACGGCAGGGGGCTCCACCTGTGCGGCAGCTGCCTCCTCATGCTCCTCCTCTTGGGCTTGTGCGGCTGCCTCCTCTTCTCCTCATCGCTCGCCGCCAGCTGGGCGCGGTCGCTCAGGGTGTCCGAGGACTCGTCGATGTACGCCAGGTTCTCCCCGAAGAAATCCAAGAGTTCACAGCCCGCCGACGAGGCGGAGGCGAGGGGATGGGATGGGAGAAAGACAGGGGTATGTCCATGGCTGTCGTGTTTTCGTGGACATACCCCTGTGTCTCTCTCTGGAGCTGCGTCTGTGGCTCTCAATCCTCCCTCTTCCCTCCTGCCGCTGACTGTCTGGCTGGGCTTGAGGCCACGGAGCCCCGAGACGGAGAAGGAGGAGCAGGAGGAGGCGTCCGATCTGGAGTCAAACGAAGACTCGGACCCGGAGAGGCATCCTCCCTGCATGGGCGGGTCTGGTGAGTCCAGCTCTGAGGCGGAGTGGGCCACGGGGAGGGAGAACGAGCGGGCCAGCGAGTGGGAAAACGTCCTGATCTCGGCCTGCGTCCCCATCCTGGGGTCCACCCTGGCCCCCTGCGCTGCTCTGGGTACCGTCCCCCCTCCGCCACCCCTGACCCTGGGCCGCGGCTCGGACACAGCCGCCCTCTCGAGAGATGCCTCCAGCCGGCTCATGGAGTTGGAGAGGCCAGCCCAGCGGTTGGGCAGGTGTCCGTTCACGGATCCCCCGCGCACCCAGTATCCCAGAGTCCCCTGGGCTCCACGTCGGACGCGCCGGCGCTCGCTGCGTTTCCAGCGCCGGCGCTGGAGGAGGAAGGGGTCGTTGAACTCCAGAGGGTTGGGAAGGCGGAAGTCCATGGACATGTTCTGGATGTTCTCTGTCCATTCCGTCGCATGGGCTCTCAACTCCTCCATCTGAGAGGCAGCGACAGAGACACAGAGAGGAATAAGCAGTCCAAAAGAGAAGAGTATAAACAAGATTAAGTGCACCTCTTCCCGCACTTGGTGTACATTCCAGGTTGTCTAGTCAAGTCAATTTTATTTATATAGCGCCAAATCATAACACAAGTAATCTCATGACACTTTTCATATAGGGCCAACAATTGAAACAATTCCCACATGGGCAAAGCACTTGGTGACGGCGACAAGGAAAAACTCCACCTTTAAAGGAGAATTTCGATATTTTTCAACCTGGACCCTATTTTCATAATTTTGTGTTTTTAACAAACTAATTTGAGCAGAAACTTGTTCACCCTCTCTCTTCCTGTTTCTGTCCAGCTCCCAAATGCCTTGTCCATATTGTCGAAATCAGCTAAATATTCAGCCATAACTTACAAAATCTTTCAGCTACGCTTTCGGTTTACTCCAATGGGTCAATACTGCACCAATTAAAAAAACATTCTGCGCAAATTAGTTCAAAATAAAAAAGAAAATTGGGTCCAGGTTGAAAAATATAAAAATTCTCAAACGGGAAGAAACCTTGAGCAGACCTGGCTCTAGGTGAGCCCTTGACCGGTTGGGTTGAGAGAGAGAAAGACGGAGGGAGGGAGAGAGAGAGTGAGAGAGAGAGAGAGAGTGAGAGAGAGAGAGCGAGAGGGAGAGAGAGAGAGAGAGAGAGAGACACCGATGTCTTGTGGAAATCTCTCACCTCAGCGCGGGTCCTCTTGGACAGCACCCTCAGCCAGTTGCCTATCATGGTGAGGATGGAGGCAAAGTAGGCAAGGCCAAACACTATCCACGCCAACACCAGGGGCTTGAAGAAGTCGTCACGATCCTCACCTGGACACACACAGACAGCGGACTTAAAGAGTAGCTCCCTGCGAGGTCAATCTTAAATCTCCACAGGGAAACTCTTCTTCTGTCTCTCGCACCCTTGTTTTGAAATGAGACAAGAGGTGTATTCATTGATAGGTGTATTGCATGTAGTTTGTTGTGTGTGTGTGTCCATCCATACCTGGTACAAAGTCTCCAAAGCCGACAGTGGTCAGAGTGATGACCACAAAGTAGAGCGCCTCTAGAAAAGACCACTTCTCCACTTCCCAAAACACCACCGTCGGCACGGCGAGGAAGATCAGACAGCCAATCAGGATGGAGAGAACCGCTGAGATCACGCGCACACTGGTGGGGCTGACCTTGCGTTTCTGAGAGAGAGAGATAGCAGAAAATAGAAAGCCAGAATGATTGATAATGATTGCACTGATTTAAGAGAATAGTAGAGGAGAAGAGGAGGAGAAGAGGAGAGGAGAGAGGGATGAAATTGAGATACCATATTTTTTCAGGGGTTCAAGGCAAGCCCTGTAGGAAACCCTATTGTAAATTTCCGTAAACTGGAACATCACAGAGACATGAAATTTGACCCAATGACAGATATGGGTGGCTAGTTTATGCTCGGGAAATATGTACGCAATCAGCCTGATGGGGGTGCTATAGAGAAAAATCAAAAGTTTGTCTGATTTACACACAATTTCTTTTACCCATGTTCAGCTGACCTCTCACTACACATTTGCCTCAGGGACCCCCAAGGTCCACCTGGAAAGTCTGAGTTTCACCGGCTGCAACTCCACACCCGTTTGTTCAACTTCACACCCGTTTAACTCCACACCTGTTAGTTCGTTTGCATGAGTCCCTGGTTTATTCCCTGGTTTAAAGGAATACTGCATATTTAGGAGTGGAAGTAGTACCCCAAATTAGAGGAGTGGGTGTGACCAAGAGTTCAAATCATTAGTTCAAATCCCCAAACAGAAGTTCTGGGCAGAGGCGGTGAATGAGTAACACTCTGCCATCACTCAACAACTAACAGCTGTACTTCAGCTCCAAGGAGTGAAAGAGTGCAACTAGCAGGGCCGTGCTGAAAACAGCCATGCAAGCTCAGCAGAGCTTCCCTGTATATAAATAAAGTTTAAAAATATATAGCGCTCGCAGAGACGTTATTTTCTGCAGTCCAGTCTCTAGTTTTTGTGGGTTTTGTGTCAGCTGCAGCTTCTTTCAGCAGTTTTTGTTTGTTTGTGTTTTTCTCCCCAATTGTACTTGGCCAATTCCCCCTGTTGTCTCGGTCGTTGCTCCACTCTCGAGTTGTAGACTAGCACAGGGGTTTTCAAAGTCTGAGACTGTGGGCCTCCCCCCAGACAAAGCTTGGGAAAAGGCGCCCCCTCACTCAATTCCTGGATGCCTATGGGATCATGATCATGTTATTTGATCCTAGTATAGACATTCAACAGTTGAGCCAAGATAGCCTAATATTGCTGTTTGACATACTTCAGACTACACCAAATACATAAAAAAAAAGTCTGTCTGAAGGCATTTATTTGTTTCTGACTCTGGGAAAGTGTTAAAATTCCACAAAACTACTGTATCTCTGAACTACCTCTTTAACCAAATCACACACATTTAGACTATTCTATATGATCTCCTTTTGATAACATAACTAATGTATTATTTTCACTTCCATTCACTGAGCCTCCCCTGAAATTGCTTGGAGCCCCCCTAGGGATGACTCCTCTGGACTAGCTGATACATTTCACCAACAAGACGTAGTGTGTGGGAAGATCACACTATTCCCCCAGTTCCCCTTCCCCTGAACAGGCACCCCAACTGACCAGAGGAGGCAATAGTGCAGTGACCAGGATTCATACCCTACTTCCCACCCACAGACACACCAATTATGTCTAAGAATGTCTGACCAATCTTGACACTGGGTCTCCGCGGTGGTAGGCGAGTGCTTTTACCACTTCAGTACACTACCCAGTCGCCAACTCTTTCGGCATTTCTTTATGTTGATTTTGAAAACATGCTTCAAATCAATAGGGTGGCCAAAAGCAATTCTCTCAAAACTACAAGCAGGTGCATTTACACAGGTGAGGAGGTCACCTCAATGATGGGACTTAAGAATTAAGGCCCGACAGAGACTTATAAGTGCATGAGGTGGATTCTTCAAGTTGTGAACTTTGATCATGTTAAACTCGGCATAATGACTAGCTTTCGATTCAAACAACCTGCACTGCATGCATATGTCTGGTATTTGGGCGGTGGGGGTTTGATTAAGTTTAATTTAAATAAATTAAAATTAGCACTAACGGGGAATAAAAATGGGATAAAAAAATGTTATTTGTTGTTGTTGGATCAATTTGGACCTGTAATATAATGTGGAAAAATTGAAATAAAAAGACCCTGATGACAGTGTAAATCCAAATGAGGTTTGGTTCCTGGGCGGGACAGATCATTCTCACCAGAAAAAGGGTCTCAATCTTGGCCACAGCTCTCCGCAGCACCGTGCCCATGTGGTCACTCACTCCGGCTAGCAGTATGCCAAACATGGGGATGCCCACCAGGGCGTAGCACACGCAGAACAGCTGGCCAAACCATGTCCGAGGAGACAGGTTCCCAAAACCTGCGAAGGTGAGACCACAAGCACTTTCAGTTTTAGAGAGGTTCCTTTAAGGTTCCTCATTTAATCAGGAAGGTTTCTTTATATTTGATCCATAAGCGCCTATGCCCCTATGTCCAAGAGAGCAAGGGTTTCCAAAATGTGTGTGTTGTTGACGACTGCCATAATGAAGGGTTCGCTGTTAGGTCATTCATACAAAAGACGCTGTCACTGGTTTAACGATAGAACTCGGTACTCTTCTGCAAGTTTGGGAAACAACTTGAAAATCTCCTCCGAGCTCCATTAGTCTCACTTTATCCACTGGGAACGTAAACAGGCCAACAAGCGGAAGGAAGTGGAGCTCCACCGGGCTCCACTTCCTTCCATTACGAGAACTTCCGGTTAGTCATCCATTAAACTCGACAGGGTGATGACGGGAGACCAGATGTGTGAACACTGTGACAGTAGTAGCCATTGCGTCAAGTGCACCGCATACAACATTCTCACACTGTAAAGAAATAAAACCTTTGTATCAAAAGCTCAAACATCCAGAGAGTCTGTTACCAACTCTTTTGCAGTGACAGATTAGAGTTTTGGTTCTATAGTTTCTCAGTTGAGGAGAGAATCATGTTCACAATTAAGACTTTTACAAAAATCTGTAGAATATTACAGGAATAACAACATGCACTCTAGTGGATTTTCCTTTTAGTTATATTTTCGTTTACAATAAGAAATCAACTCATGTCAGATAAGCAATCTTTCCTAAACCAGGTCTTCACTTGAAGGCATCTGTCGTTTAAACACAATCTTGACCTATGCTTATTCCACTGGTGCAAGATGTACTTTTAAGGCTATTTCATCATGAACAATATGATCCGTAGTCGTACCGATGGTGGTGATGATGGTACCACTGAAGAAGAAGGCAGAGACAAAGCTCCAGCGGGTGGTGAAGTTCTCTTTGCTGGCATCCAGGCCTGACTCCACTACAGACGCCACCACCTGCAGGGAGCACATGTGGATAAGGTTGTTGGCCCTCTCATACAAATGTGCATCCTATCTAGACCTTCTCATAAGAGAGCGATGGTGAAGAGAGAAACCGAACCTCTGCGTGTTTTATGTGTCTATTGTTTTTTTATCGTTTTAATGCCTCTGTACACGAGTAGGTGTGTGTGTCCCTGAATACCTTAACGAGCTCTTGGAATTCCAGATTGTCGACACAGGTGTGGTTGTGGAGGAATTTGTCCTTGGTCTGGAGCAGCAGGTCGTACGCCCAACTCTCCCTGGGGGTCTCCAGGTTGCTGAAAACGAGCGCTCCCATCACCAGGTACAGCACGACCCCTAGCAGCATGGCCAGCAGGGTGAGGCACCGCATTTTCTCCCCGCCACCCCCCCACCCCGCCCGCTTCTCCGGGGGTCGCACTCAGCAGGATACAGTGGGGTCACAGTGGGGTCACAGCCGGCCATAAACAGGAAGTTCCTTTAGAGACGCGCTGTAGGTGTGAGAGCGCAACATGTGTAAACAACACGCAGCAGAGGTGGCTTTCTGGGAAGGCTGACAGATATTAACATTTTTGTTTTATATTTATACGTCTTTGTCAAACCAAAACCTGAGCGCCGGTTACCGACAGGAAAAATTAGATAAAGGTTGAGTTAAAGTTGAAAAAAGTTGTTGTTTTTTGGACAGTTTTCCAAGAAACTTAAATTATTAGTTCTGACAAGAGAACGAGCATCCCTCCACTCAAACGTGTCCGTTTTCAGCCTATTTTCATGGCCTCATTCAAATGGATGAAGTAAAAATTTGAATGTTACAAACTCGTCCAGCTGCATCCAATCTTGTTGATGAGCTTATATGTATATATATATATATATATATATATATATATATATATAATATAAGTGATATTCTGGGCACTTTGCTGCGTTGCATCACAGAGAGGCTGAGGACGACGATACCTTTATGACAGCGATGTCTGCAGCTCATCCCATCTTAAAGCTCCTCCAAGCAGGTTGGCGGATGAATCGTTCCCCTCTTCCCCCCTCGCTCTCTCTCACAGTCTTCAGGATGACCGGAGAGCGTGGCCACTTCTTTTGCCTTCAATTCAATTGGCACGAGGAAGATACAGATCACCTTAGATGAATAAAACAAACACCTGTACAGTGTATAAATTGTCAAAGTAAATGATGCCAACATATAGGAACAAGCTAACGTAAGAACTTCTCTGAGTGACATCAGATGAGTGTTCACATTATGGGGCCTTTGTCATAATAAAGCGTGGAGCGACTGACACACACCAGGCTGCCCTGCCAAACCATTAGCCTCTGCCAAGCCTCCAAACATACATCTTGACGTTAATCGAAAATATGTTTATCTCTTATCTTCATCTGGTTTTTAATGTTTTCTCTGAGCGCTGTTTACCCCCGGAGATAGACGCACAAAGGAGCGGCGGCGTGACCCCAGCCAATCGGGGACGGGGACTCGCAAGCTTCTGCTATTGGTCGGCCGGCCCCTGCTCCCCGCGCAAGGACCTTGACAATGTTCTGAGACTTCCCAGAGACTGTTAGCATTCTGCGCTAATGGACTGCTGGCTGCGGTCTGCGTGGACAAGCCTCCCTCTCTGCCCCTGGCTCCTACGCCCCAAAAGGTATTATTAGTTATCGTTGTCTAAACCTCCCGTGGCATATTTTGATGTTTTGCTAAGATATGAGTGAGGGGAACCCTACAAAATAACAGGGCTGTGGCTGATGTGCTGTGATCTAAGCCCAAGCCAAACAGTGTGACAGGTGGGGTCATAAATCATGAGGTTTGCAAAGAAATGCTGTTTGAAAGGAAGTACGGGGGCGGGGACAGGATGTACAGTACATAGGCTCGTTTACATATAAGGCAGGTGTATGGGACAAATCCAGCAGAACGGAGACAAACGACGGACGGATGCTAAAAACAAAGCGATTCCATGGCAACTTCAAACATGCAAGTGATCAGTCACTGGTTTGAAAGGGAAAGACCACCGGATCCTAGCAGATGTGTCCTACAGTATGTTCTGGACTGTCTGCCATGGCTAGAGACTATGTTCTGGACTGTCTGCCATGGCTAGAGACTATGTTCTGGACTGTCTGCCATGGCTAGAGACTATGTTCTGGACTGTCTGCCAAGGCTAGAGACTATGTTCTGGACTGTCTGCCAAGGCTAGAGACTATGTTCTGGACTGTCTGCCAAGGCTAGAGACTATGTTCTGGACTGTCTGCCAAGGCTAGAGACTATGTTCTGGACTGTCTGCCATGGCTAGAGACTATGTTCGGCACTGTCTGCCATGGCTAGAGACTATGTTCGGGACTGTCTGCCATGGCTAGAGACTATGTTCTGGACTGTCTGCCATGGCTAGAGACTATGTTCTGGACTGTCTGCCATGGCTAGAGACTATGTTCTGGACTGTCTGCCATGGCTAGAGACTATGTTCTGGACTGTCTGCCATGGCTAGAGACTATGTTCTGGACTGTCTGCCATGGCTAGAGACTATGTTCTGGACTGTCTGCCATGGCTAGAAACTATGTTCTGGACTGTCTGCCATGGCTAGAAACTATGTTCTGGACTGTCTGCCATGGCTAGAGACTATGTTCTGGACTGTCTGCCATGGCTAGAAACTATGTTCTGGACTGTCTGCCATGGCTAGAAACTATGTTCTGGACTGTCTGCCATGGCTAGAAACTATGTTCTGGACTGTCTGCCATGGCTAGAAACTATGTTCTGGACTGTCTGCCATGGCTAGAAACTATGTTCTGGACTGTCTGCCATGGCTAGAAACGCCACTTCGTCCCGCCCCTTTAACTGTGCCGTCATCCAGATCTGAATGTGGCCCTCTGGGGACGAACACATATTGGACTTTGAGGAATACACAGCAGTCAAAATAAAATAGAGCTATCTGAGATGAAAAGTGCCCTCAAAGCATTCGCCTCCTATTCAGTGGAGCAATGCAGACGTCAATACAAGTCACATGACAATGCTGCCTCTTTGGCTTCATGCTCTGGGAGACAATTATGTTCAAAAATACGTTTTAGAGTCATGTGAATTCTATAGGCGTAAATCTTGACTATAGAAGTCACATGGGACTTGACGTCTCTTGGCAGATCTTCTCCTTTGTGTTTACAAAACAGGAAAACGACAATATTTTCAATGAAACACCACATGTATCAGAAACACAAACGCAGACACGGTGATTCATGAGACATCCTACTTTTAGTCCTTCTCATTCTCAAAATTGTGTCAATAAATGCAGCCAGTTACATTGTTGAGTCGGCTGGGATTTGATTGCCTCTGATGGCCTCTTGAAATCAGCTCCCGACTATATTTGGTCGCCTCTCATTTAAAAAGGGAATATTTTGAGAGAGGGCCTGAGAGCCACCCTACTCCTCAAGTGAAAACACAACACAATCAGTCTTTCCTCAAAGTAATCCAACTTCATAGCTCCCAGTAAGCTCCACTGAAAAGAAGGCATTTC
Organism: Poromitra crassiceps; assembly: GCF_964638095.1. Taxonomy (NCBI): domain Eukaryota; kingdom Metazoa; phylum Chordata; class Actinopteri; order Beryciformes; family Melamphaidae; genus Poromitra; species Poromitra crassiceps. The sequence continues at coordinate 19,870,222 of NC_139634.1, forward strand.
TTTCATGTCTTACCTTCAATTTGGAGAAATTTGGCGCCGTCCACAAGACAGTCCCATGCAGCGTGTGCCGCCGTCTCCTCACCATTCAACACTCACTGAGGAGCAGAGTCTGGTGCATGTGTGTGTATGTGTGTGTGTGTATGTGTGTGTGTGTGAGAGAGAGAGAGAGAGAGAGAGAGAGGAGAGAGAGTGTGTGTGTGTGTGTGTGTGTGTGTTTTCTCCTTGGAAGGTGTTTCCCCATTCTCGGGACCCTACATCACTCTGACAGCAGACAGTAGGAGGAGTAGAAGAAAGGGACATGGCGGAGGTGTGTGTGTATGCGTGTGTGTGTGTGTATGAGTGTGTGTGTGTGTGTGTGTGTGTGTGTGTGTGAGAGAGTGTGTGTGTGTGTGTGTGTGTGTGTGTGTGTGTGTGTGTGTGTGAGGCCCATTACAGCACTGTGGCTCTGACAAAGTGCAGTCACTGGCAGTGGAGGAAGAGCAGAGGGCCCCGGAGTTTCCTGATCTGGATGTGGGGGGGGCTTAGCTCTTCCAATCCTTGCCTTTCCAACCTCTCCGTCTTTTTTGGGAAGCAAAAAGAGACAGTTGTTTCTTCAAAGTCAGAGTTATGGTCCGCGCCATTTTTCTCTCCGCAGGGAAAAGTAAAGTGCAAGGTGAAATATAGCAGACACTTCAGTCGGGAGCTCCTTTTTAGTCGTCCGTCGACTCCTCCGCTCCCCTGAAGCTCGAGGCATCTATCTAACGTCTATCTAATAAAGGCAGAGCCGTATGTCTGTCCTTCACATTATCTCCAGAACCGTTCGTCCGATCCACTTCAAACTCGGGGAGTGCGCTGCTAGGAACCCGGCGGAAGTGCAGTACCGAATGTCATGCAATTCGGACACGCGCATACAATCATAGCCCACCCACTGGCAGCATGAAAAGCGGTTTATCTTCGAGAAGCCGTTCGTCTGAGCAACTTCAAACTTGGCGGGTGCGCTGCTGGGGACTCAAAGTGCAGGGTCGAATTTCGACCAATCGGGTGGGGTGGGGGTTGGGGTGAAAGTGGGAGAGCATGATGGGGAAGGGGAATGGGCACTGCACTAGTCTTCTCAAAAATACCTTTTCTGACCAAGAGGCGAGGGGAGGGGACACTGGTAATTTGTGAAAATGTTTTTTGTGATTTAACCAAGATATTCCACATCAAGGCCATCTTTATTGAAGCATGGCACTCCTTTAGGCTTAAATTGTATGCTAGAGGTTGAGCAGCTTAGCATAGTGGATCGAGACGCAAGAAGAGGGAAAAAAACGACGACCCAACATCTCGGATCGGAAGTACACAACCAACTCTATACTTCTCACTCTGACCTAAAGCATGCTGGAAGCTTCACAAAGGTACACAACCAACTCTCATTCTCATTCTCAGACCTAAAGCATGCTGGAAGCTTCACAAAGGTACACAGCCAACTCTACTTCTCACTGTCGACCTAAAGCATGCTGGAAGCTTCACAAAGGTACACAACCAACTCTACTTCTCACTGTCAGACCTAAAGCAGGCTGGAAGCTTCACAAAGGTACACAACCAACTCTACTTCTCACTGTCAGACCTAAAGCATGCTGGAAGCTTCACAAAGGTACACAACCAACTCTACTTCTCACTGGTCAGACCTAAAGCATGCTGGAAGCTTCACAAAGGTACAAAGACAACACTTCATTTGAAAGCAAGCCTTTTATTCTAACTGCAAAAACACAAAACGTCAACAGAGATACATTCACATCAAAGTGTCTTAAAGAGGGCAAGAGATTCACAGTGCTTCTCTGCTGCAGCTCTAAAACCAAACAACTACACATCCCAGAGATATTAAAGGAGAATTTCTGTATTTTTCAACTTGGACCCTGTTTTCATAATGCGTTTATGTAGAACTAAGTCCATGTGAACAGAAATCTGTTTTCATAATGCGTTATGTATAACTAAAATCATGTGAGCAGAAATCTGTTTTTCATAATGCGTTTATGTATAACTAAAATCATGTGAGCAGAAAATCTGTTTTCATAATGCGTTTATGTATAACTAAAGTCATGTAAACAGAAATCTTTGAAATTGGTGCAGTATTGACCTAGATGGCTTCAGTTGGCAGCTGCTTTTCCACATGCCCCTACTGCTCTAAACAAGCTGCTTTTCAGTTTTCACCACTGACAGGATCACATTATTCCAATGGGAGCTCGGCTTTCTTCGGGCCGCAAGGCACTCTGGGTATTGAGGTCATGTTGGTAGAGATAGAAGCTCCCTTTGCTGGAAGTCAGCTGTGCTGGGGCAGAAAGCTGGGACTGGGAGCTGCCATGTTTGTTTGGGCTAACAGATAGCTGTAGCTGAATCATTTTGTAAGTTATGGCTGAATATTTATCTGATTGTGAGAATATGGACGAGTATTTGAATTCGATGGCCGCCCGTATTTATTTGAGCCGGACTAACGTGATACAGTTTACAAACTGAAGAGCTTCTATCTCTACCAATGTGATGGACAGAGACAGGGTGAACGAACACGCTGCTGCAGGTAAACACTAGCGTTCATTTGATATCTCTCTCTTTTCACCAACAATCTGAACGCGTGTCTGTTGCAAAAACAAGCTTGTTTAGTGGACTTGTGCAGGCTGCCACAGCAGGAGGGGCCTGTGGGTAAAGTGACTGAAGCGATCTAAGTCAATACAGCAGCAATTTCAAAGATTATGTTCACACAAACTTAGTTCTACAATACATAAATACATATGAAATAGGGTTCAGGTTGAAAAATACAGAAATTTCTCGTTAAAGGCAGTTGAAGAGGAGGGATGTTCGGAGGAGGAGGTCAACATAGAAAATGAATGGCGAGTGACTGAGTCAGCTCACAGCAACAGTCCACTGTGTTCTGACTGAGTCAATAAGCCACGAGAGACCAACTCCACCTCGACACTAAATGTGAGAAAGTAAAACCACTCCACACTTTTTTAACAAGCGTGTGTCTTTAACCTTAACTTAAATCATTTCAAAGATTGCAGCTCTGTTCCATAATGTCGCAGACAGTGCATGAAAGAAAATGCTGAACATGTCAATTTAGGAGAAAGATACTGTAGGACAACAAGGCTTTTAACTAACTAGTCAAATGTTGTAGTACCCTGCAAAGTGCTCAGATACTTGGCTGCAACATTCTCTGTTATAGAACAATATTGTTCTGAACAAAAAAAAACATACTGTACATCAACTTCAAACTCATCTAAATCGACACTGACTGTACATAATAGGCTACTGTTGTCTATGGCAACAAAAAATATACCAAAAATAAAAATGTATATAGCTATATAAATCAAATAAATTATATCTGATCAAGTCTAGGAAAACAACTCAAATTACCTATATTAGTAAAACAAAGCATCACACGTTTTGTTTTCTGCTAATTCAGAGCAATGCCAGAGTGCTCGTTTGTGTGGGAGACTGGCGAGAGAGAGAGAGAGAGAGAGAGAGAGAGAGAGAGAGAGAGAGAGAGAGAGAGAGAGAGAGAGAGAGAGAGAGAGAGAGAACGCAGTGTGCATCACCATACATGGAGCGGAAACCGACGCAGGTTCGATTGAGTCAGACACGTGCTCGCTCTCCCCTCTCTCCCACACATACACAAACAGTAACATCGAGATGACGCGCATGTTCGCATATACGCAGTCGTGCTCAAACTTTCACTCTCGCACATCATACTTTCATAAAATCATTGTAAACGTGAACACTTGCCCTCCACTAAAACACATTCAAGTGTCCATAAATAAGGTGTCTCAACACACAGACACACAAAAAAATCTCTTGGCCTCAAGTTCAACCCTTTGGAAAATATATCAAACCTATCTCGGCAAGGAGCTTGTTCAAAAAAGAGAAAGAAATCCACTGTGTTTCATTCAAAGTATACTGAGACCAGAGCCATATAGGAGCTAGTGAAAGCTCAACAGTCCCTTTGGAAAAGTGTTTTTTAACTTCGAGAAACATCAACAAACATCTGTAAATCACTCCACCCCCTCCTTAAATATACATGTGGCTGTAAAGTAACTGCATTACAGTGGACAGCCAAGTCTCACCACAGCTATTAGTGTGTCAACTAGCCTATAAGCTCCTTTAGATCCACAATGGAGGTATTTTATATGCAGACAAAACCAGGTTATTCAGGCTCTGCAGGCCCGGTTAACTGCACACATGGACAGTGGTTCAGGCTCTGCAGGCCCGGTTACCTGCACACACACACACACAGTGGTTCTGGGTTCCTGCAGTCCTTCTATCTAGATGTGTGGAGGGCTAAATGTTGCTGGTGACTGAAGAGTCCCTTTAGTGTAGGTGCTGTCACCCATCAGTGAGGTTCTTCTGGTTCTGTAGACAAGCAGCACACAAAATACCACTCTTAATGATTCATTTAGTCTAATTTTCATTTAAGAGACATCATTTCACTTGACATAATTTTTCACATGACAATATCAAGCAAATAATGTAATTTGTGAAATAAAGTGATTTGCTTTGGAATCAAGTGGAATGAATTGTTTAAGCAGGAGGATGGGATTACACTTGACAAACTATGATGAAGCACAATCTATGAAAAAGAGATTAAGTTCAGCTCTGCTGCAGTTTGACATGACAATACAATTGAACCAACCCAAACCAAAAAGTCTCTTATTTAAATTAAACAAATTAATTTATATCTATGTGTCTCTGACATGTTACATTGTAAAAAGTGTCGCTCTGCTGTCACCTACTTCCACTAAATAAAATGAAAAAAAACAAAAAACAGGAAATAAACAAGAAACAACAAGAGGTTTTCCGCAGCTTATTAGCAGTAATCACTGTTAGTCTATCCTGGGTACCTGTAGCAATGTGCTAATCGGTCTCCTCCCTCTGGCCCGGATGGTTCTGAGGGAGGGGTACAGCAGCCGTGCCTAACAGAGCCCTCCTCACTATGTAGGGACAGGAGGGACCGCTGGGGATGTCAGCGAAACCTGCAGGAGGAGGAGGAGGAGGGAGAGGGGAGGACAGAGGCACAGATAAGTGAGGTTAGACTAGAGGGAAGCCAGGGAAGGATAGAGTGTGAAAGTAGACACAGAAAGAGGAGACGAGGAAAGCAATATAGGGAAAAACTACAATAACTACTGTTTTGTGTGCTCTTTATGACTAAGGGATACATTTACTATTAACAGACATTGCACCCATAAACGCTTTTAAATGACACACCAACCATTACTGTTGTTAGTGCAGGAGATCAACTTTGAAGTAGTTTTTCACAGCTTCATGCAGTATCTGCTCTATGGGTTTGTATGGCAGAACAGAATGGAAGCAGACAGACATTAAAGTTCTCCCATGAAAGCAGCCTATGAGATGCTTCTTTTCACTGTAAATGTGAAAAACCATTAAAGAGAAAAGAAAACTTTTAAGAAAATTTACACATTCACATCTGAAGTGAATCCAGTAACAGAGGGTCAACTTTCCTCCCAAAAGCAGCAACCTCCATCGTAACAGACACACGGGTATAAAGTCACCTTTCATGACGACCTCCGGCAGGCCGTAGGGTTCGTACTCGGTGTCGTCGAAGGCGGCCGACAGCTGGTTCCGGTTACGGCGGATTCGCTCGGCAAGACGGGCCGGGTCGGAGGGGATGGGAAAGGAACCGGAAAACAGCATCTTGTCTCCAATCTCTGTTGTTGAGACGGGGGAGACTGGGGGAGAGTCCACTAATTTTTCATCATCGTCTTCTTCCTCAGTCTGAGTGTAGGCATGGTGGAGTTCAGATGCTGTGGATGCACTAGGAGGATTCAGCCTTTCGTCTGTTTGAGTGCTGGTGCTCCTCGTCTTTCCCCAGTCCGCTCCCTCCGTAGAACCCTTGGTTGCGTTTACGTCATCGGTCGCTCTGGGAGCATTTGGTTTGGCCTCTTGATCTTCCTTGTGGGACTCGGTTGCTTTGGTCTGCGGCCCTGAGGCTTTGCGGGGATCTTTGGTGACATGTTGCCGACTTGTTTCATCAGAAGACATTTGGATAAATTCAACCACTCTCTTCTCTTTGTGCTGTGCTGAATTCAGCTTTGTGCATTTTGAGTGGTTTATCTCCAGGTTTTCTTTTTCAGACTCCTGGATGAAAATGAAGACATTCATTAAAGACGGAATCTGTAATCCAATATGAAAACAACAATGTGGGCCCATCACTGAAAGTCAACCTGAAGCATTTTCTTGACATCCTGAAAGAGTGTTGACAGCTCTCTGGCACTATTTAACAAGCAAGTAGGAGTGTCCGTTTCCAAAGCAATTACTGGCATCATAAGAGATGCCACAGGGATCCTAAATGGAGTGATGATAAAACCAATAACATAAAATCACCTTGTCAAGCACAGCATTGTCCTGAATGTAATCCTTAAGTGCAGAGGTCTTTTTCAGAGGCTGGAGACTCTTTGGTTCAGGAAGGTTGCTGTGCTGCAGTCTTGTAGTGAAACAACAACAACAAATCAACATAATTGCAAATCAAAATCACTTTGATTAACTGCAACCTAAATATAATGAATTTGTAGCAGGTTGTCTTAAGCCGCCTACAGACTGTAAGATTTTAGCAATCTTATAAGTTTATTGCAGGCCACACTGTGAGACATGGGTCTAATAAACTTGGGTACGATCATGTCAGGTTTGATGTGTGCAGACTGTACGATTGACGCACGTGTCTGTCAATCAGCAGTCAATACACACACAAGAATCAAACGTCAGCAGCACGAGCCGCAGCTACGCATTAATCAATAATGTCCAATATGAGCTCTCTGCAGAGCCGGAGAGCCCAGCCAGCAGTTCTGCTAGAAATGTCAACAATGAACTGACAAAGCTTAGCAAAAATGAAGCCTTTGCAAAGTGGAATTTATGTCTGGAAAAACATCCAAAGAAGAGGAGGAGAATGTGGACGCACTCGTGGCCAAATTTGCGAAAGAGGTAATGTCAACTATTTATTCATTAGCCTCTATTTATAGCGTCTACCGTCTATACTGATATGATCATGCGGCATTTCTATTGGTTGTTATCAGACGCCGTCGTAGCTGTCACCCTAAAATTTCTGACACTGTCACAATTCGTCCTAGGCTCTTTGGTCGCAAGACTTTGACAACGGAGCGTTTTTGTAGCCACGACCAAAGATATCCCCACATTTCTTTCACGTTGGTCATCTTTGGTCTGGGACTGGGACAGGCCAAAATCGCACAGTCTGTCAAAGGTTTTACCCTAATCAATATAGAGACAATATGGACCGATATGACAGGAACCCATAACAGTAAACAGTACACTATAAACAGGTAAATTTGAGTTTCAAATACATGTTATTGCCATAATCTTCAACACCCCTAGCCCTTGGTGTGTGTGTGTGTGTGCGTGAGTGAGTGAGAGAGTGATACCTAGAGGCCAGTTTGCGGCCTTGCACTCTGTTGGAGGAGGGGGAGAGGAGCAGCTCGTATTCTGTGATGACCGTCACAGTACCGGGGCTCTCTACACCCAGGGGTGCTGGCTCCTTGGAGCCCAGTGTAGATCCCTGGGGCTGGGCAGTCAGAGCAGGAGCTTGGGTCTGGGTCTCTGACAGGACGTGGGATGACACATCACCAGTCTGCTTCTGGTCTAACTGGGTCTGTCTGAGAGCAGAGGTGTGGTCCTGGATCTCAGACTGGGTCTCTGTGTGGGGGAGCTCCTGGTCAAAGGTCGAGGCGGGTTGGGAAGCCAGCCTCCATAAAGCGAGCTCCTCGGCCTGCTGCTGCTTCTTGTCAGAGAGAGACTGCAGCTCAGCCTGCAGCGCCACCACCTGGACAGGAGGGATAGAGCAGGGTAGACTTAAAGGATACAGTAAGGTTGGTTTCACACACACTACGGTGCTCCGCATTGGCCCCCACGCTCATTGATAATGAGGGTAGTGTGTTAAAGCCGAATTATGCTTAGACGAAATCGCCAGCACCGACAGCTGGCCGGGCTATCGGCGCAGCTCGGCGGAGGGGATGTGCAGCTCCTCGAAAATGTGACTCGGCGGCGCCAACGCGGACGTGATGTGACCAACACGAGAGCTGTGATTGGCCGTTGCCTTGGGCCGTGGACGTATCCGACTATCCGCTGATGTACTTGTTGTGAAGAATGATTCCTCATTTAACAGTGCTTGTCCCTCATCTAGCAAAGCCTTCTGCAGGCTCACCGGAATGAGTTTTGAAATGGAGGGACAATAAAATGTCCCCCCACAGACATGATTGCAAGTTCTTGGTAAACAACACAATAGCGTCATATGGACATAAGTGTACCACAAGCCACCTAGTGTTTTGGAGGTGTTCAGCAGCCAATGCGCCGAGTTACGTTCGAGTACCCACAGTCTCACTGTCAACGCTAGTCGGCGGCAAGGCTCCAAGTCAAGGCTGCGCAGAACCCTGTCAGCGCCTTTAGGCTACAACAGTAGGCGCAGCAGGAGGCTGCGCGAAGAACATGCAGCGGTCGCACAGCGAGAAGGTTCAGGGCAATCCTACTTTGGAGGAATGCAACCCGACATGCTGCAGCTAGGCAAAACAATTGAAACTATGTCTTTGTGAGCTATATTTCAAGGTTTGACCGGGTTGACAGCTAAAAACAGTACATGGGAAGTCAGAAAGTAGAGTCGATTGTTATTTTGATAGGATTTGTTGATGGTAAGCAATTGCATAAAATCTTCCTAATAATTCAAGTCACATAGAGGAAAATACAAGTCAATCTTTGTGAATACAGGAAACTTAACATACTTTGTATTAGACTATTATATACTATAATTCTACGTTGTATTATATTATAAAACGGCTCTCTCAAATCAAGCAATCTGATTGGCTCGCAGCTGTGGTATATTTAGTGTAAATATACCACAGTTAGAGCCACTCTGCCTCTGAGGAAACAAATGGTGAAGTGGAAATTAGTTCAGTTCCTCTGAACGTGTGCTAATCAGTTAAATCAGCCTAGCCAGCCTAGCCTACCCTTTGGTGATGTAGCAGCCCAAGCTTTCATTGCATACACAACTGCCTCGATGTACAGGAGGTACCATTGTTTTGAACGTTATCTATGAATAGAAACAAATTAAATCTGAGTTGTTTAGTATACTTACTTTCATATTGCCATACTTGGTAACCATTTTATAAAAGCAATAGTTCACTTCAGGCCGTGATATATGCTTATTATACCACACCTACAGGTGTTTTCACCCTCCGTCTACGGCGTCGGGCGAAGCACGACCCTTAGGTGTGGTATAATAAGCCTGTCGTGAACTATCGTTTAAATATATCATATTTTGGGGGAATGGAAATTGAACTCGATAACAGCAACATTTACATTAGAATAAAGTTAAAGTGCCAACATCTGCAAACTGCATAAACTCCTCCAATTTGCTGACAGCATGATAAAGCACACTACATAATGTACCTGTTGCTGTAGGAGGCTGATCTGCTGCTGAGAGACTGTTCCTGACTCCTCTTCAGCCTCCTCCTCTTCCCTTTCTAAATCTCTTCCTTCATCTTCACCGTTCTCCCCATCCTGCGGTCTCCATTGCTGTCCCTCAGTGATGATGTCACTCGGCACACTGGCGCAGTGTGCCGTCTCCTCCTCTGACCAGGAGGTAGGTGCCTTTCTTGGGTTTGTGCTTTGCTTGACTGAGATCTCTCGGCTATCACTGGCAGTTTGTAGTGCTGGGTCGCTGCTGTGTGAGACCGATAGTGCTTCGACTCTTTGTTTCAGCTGCTGATTCTCCCGTTTGAGAGCGAGCAACTCTGCGACCAAGCCAGCTGCTCCACCACCATCTTTATCATGTTCAGTAGTATCTTGGTACATGATTAGAGTGTGTGACGTTTCCTTCACACAAGGAGACTCGTCGTTCCTCTGAGACTTGTCTGAGTCTGTAGTGGCAGAGCTACTGACCTGCAGTGCTACTGACTGTAGTGCTTCCCTCTCTAGTTTTTGCTCTGCAGAATTCTCATGGCTGTGGCTAGTAGCTGGCGATCTTTCAACATGAGATATCACAGTCTCTGGTTGTTGACCTGCATCTGTGTGAGCAGTAGAGGCAGTGTCACTCGGTGAGTTTGTAGTGAGAAAGATGTTAGTGAGCTCCTTTTCATGATTTGGTGAAAGCATGGAGATCTCCTCTGGTTTCTCCTCTTGCTTTCCCCTCCCCTGCCTGCTCTCTTCCTGCTCTTCTTCCCCCACCTTTTCGGCCATCATCTGCTCCCCCTCTTTCTCATCCCTGAGTGCGGCCAGCGCCTGCCTGCAGTGCTGCAGTTCCTCTCCCTGGCTGAGGAGGGCACTCTCCTTCTCCTGCAGCTCGCCGAGTAGGTTTATGATGTGCTGACTCTGTTTGTCGAAGGCCATGGTGAGCTGCTGGGTCTGACGGGTCACCTGGGGGAGAAAATAAAGATCAAAGAACAGAGGAAGGGAAAGGTGGTCAAAGAGAAATTATAATGAGGTAATAAGCCACCAGGGGGCATGCTCAACTGTGTTTTAAGTACAGCTGGTGGTTTTTAGATACAACAAGAAGCAGAGGTGAGTGGTTTATTGCTTTTATAAAAGGGGATAGAAAGGACACTCAATATGTTGGATAGATCTTTTTTGAATCAATAATATTTAATACATGATAATACTCAAATATTCTTCTTCCACCAGGCAATATAACTCTTAAACACTAGCTAAATATCATGGTTGCTATATGCTAAGTGACACATAAGCAGCAGGATGAATGGTGATGTTTGCCTTGTAAATAGTACTGTTATGTGGTCACAGGAGTGCGTTTTTCACAGGTATGCAGGTATTTTATGATTGTGGCCATTGCTGAGCCAATCAGAACTGAGGACCAGAACTATCCATTTTACCTGACGGCCATAGTTCACTGAGCATGTCACTCACAACCCTAAGCGTTAAATACAGCTTATATTGGAAAATGAGTTGGAGAAACTACATGTAATGAACTGTATCCATTGTTATTTACCTGGCTCTGCAGGGCCTCCAGTTTAGCCTGGCACTGGTTAGCACGCCCAGCCTCCCTGACATTCTCCCCACGCAGACACTCCACCTCCTTGGCCAAGTCGAAGGGGGTAGACACCCCGGAGAGGTAAGGCACCTGTAGAGTGGTATCTTCCAAGTCAGAGGAAACCCTCCCTGCGTGGCCCTCCAGAGTGGTTTGCCCCTCATTTGACAGAGGCAAACCTTCAAGGACTCTCCCGGTTCTATCTTCCTGGATGAGATCTGCCGTTGCCTGGGAGACGGCCATGTTGTGCTGATTGGTGGATTGGCAGAAGAGGCTGTGCTGCTCTGGTGAAGGGAGGAGCTTGTTGTCCAGGTTGATGATGTTGGAGTTGAGCTCGTCATCATGGAGAGTCAGGTATGTCAGCGGGCTGTTGGCTTCCGAGAGTTTCTTCTCTTCGCCTCTCTTCTTCCCACGACTTTTCAGTTCCTCCAGTTCGGCCTCGAGCTCTGCCAGTTTGATGGTAAGCTCCTTCTTCCCCTCTTTGCCAGTGTTTGTCATTTGCTTCCTCTCCTCTTCCACCTTGTCCATCTCTCTCTGGTCCCGCTCTAAAGCCAGCTGGGCCTTCACCTCTGCTAGCTGCTTCTTGAGCTGCATATTCAGCTCCATCATTTCATTCTCCCTGTCTTCTAGCTCTCTTTCTCCCCCCTCCTCCTCTTTCGCCCTTCTTCCTCTTTCCTCCCTCTTCACCTGTGCCTCCAGGGCAGCCAGGGCCTTCCTCAGCCTCTCAGTCTCGCTCCTCTCCCTCTCCAGCTCCGTCCTCCTCTCCCTATCCTGCTCCTCCCGCTCCCCGGCCTGGCTGGCGCGTTTACGGCTGAGCTGTTTCAGGCGGGTCCTGGCCTCGGCCTCGGCCCGTCGTTGGACCTCGAGATCCTCCAGACGTTTCTGGAGCTCCTCCCGCACATCCCGTAGCTCTGAGCGCAGCGCGGCGTTCTCCCTCCGGAGGTCTTCAGAGGGTGCCGGCTGCTTGGGCCCAAGAGGGGTGGTCTTTTCAGGGGAGAGCATCCGAGTACAGTGGTCACCATCCATAGAGGTATGAGTTAGAGTACAGTCAGTGGACTGAGAAGAGCGAGAGAGCACTGTATCAAACGTGGATTGTGTTTCTGTCCTCGAGCTGTCGCACCCAATTGCATCATCTCCCTCATATCTACTCTTCCTCTCCTCCGCTTCACTTTCCCTCCGCTCCCCTGCCATTTGTGAGCGTTCAGAGTCTGTGGAAAGGAAGGCAGTGATGTGTTCCGAGTCGATGCCTTCTCCGGGCTCTCTGTCAGAGGGGTACTTTGCAGTGATCTGTGCCTCTCTCTCCTTCCCCCCCTCGTCCCTCCCCTGCTCTCCTCGTATGGGGGTGGCAGGTCTCTTGGTGTGGGCTGGTGCTCGGGGTTGGTGAGAGGTGTAGGGTTGAGGTGTGAAGCTCTGTCCAGTGGGGCAGACCTGCACAGGTGGTACAGGGGGAGGTGGGGCAGCCTTCTGGTCTGGAGTTGGAAGGAAGGAAACACAAGCAAGAGAAACAAGATTTGATATTTTTCAAACGGCAGACGATAGAAAATAATCTGTCTGAAACACAGACAGATACGTGATAGAAAATAGTCTGAAACACAGACAGATACGTGATAGAAAATAGTCTGAAACACAGACAGATACGCGATAGAAAATAATAGTCTGAAAGACAGACAACGCCATAGACAACGCAAGAGAAAATAATTGACAGACAGACAGTGGAGAAACAGCATCACTAGTCTGTTTTCATCTTTTAATAAACATGTTAATTATTGGGATGGGTGACTGTATTTTGACTTGTGAAGAAGGGTGTTCTCATCTCTGACCAGCAGGGGGCAGCAGTGGCCTTTTGCATTAAAAGCATGAAATGTACCAAGCTTGTCAGATGTCATGCGCTTCCCTGTGTTGGCAAGTATCCTCCCTGCTGAAGTGTCCTTGAGAAAACCACTCAATCCCTCCCTACCACTTCGTGTTCCATAGCTGACGCTGCCCTCTGACCTCCCTGTGGAGGAGCAAGCCAAAAGAGAATTTCCCTACAGGGACTTTCATTGAATAATGTATCATGTTACCATTAGCATCATTACCCATCCCATTACTGACGACGCCCACGCTCCCGGTCCCACCTCCTGCCCACAGCTCTCTCCTCCTCACCCTGCAGTTCTCTGAGGCAGTGCAGCGCGTCGGCTCGCTCCCCCGCCAGTCTCCTCCCCTCCTCCTCCAGAGCTCGCTCTTTCTTCCTGCTCTGCTCCAGGCTGGCTGCCACACCTTCTGCCTCACGCAGCGCTTCCTAATGCGTGGGTAAAACAACAACATATTGACATGAATCAAGTGTACTGAACTCAATCAAATTACACTCAACTGAACATGTCTATACTGTATACTCCCCCTACTGCACAAGGATTGAATTAGATCATGGAGTACTGCTCTAGGAGTGATGATGATCAGCTCTCAATCGAACCTTTATCAAAATAGAATGGTGATTTTGTACCTTCACAGCCTCTACTCTATTAGGTTATGGCTACCAGGGTCCTGAAGGCTCATAATTACATAGGCATGCAACCAACAATCTTTAACTTCATAAACTAAGTTTAAAGCTTAGCCATTGCTAACTGCATAGACATCTCTCTAAGTAGATAGTGTAATACACTGCCAAGCCTCATTTTAATATTCATATCTGGACTTGATGTTGCAGCTTTTTGTACTTTTGCGAGCTGGTATTAACCCACTTGCTGGTGAGCAGCTATAGAGTGTCATTTTGTAGGACAAGGCAATGAGTTTTTGGTTAGGTGCGTGAAAGAAGGTCTGTGGTTAATACAGGTTTATGATACTGAGAGGTTTGGTTCAGCAAGATCATCTTCAAAAATGAACACTACTTTCATGATTTTTGAAGCGTAAAAATGCAATCGCCAGAAATTGTGATCGCCAGAATCATAATAGTGGTGTTCATTTGTGAAGACTCATTCCAGAGGCATTCCATAAACACTATGTCACTGTGGTAACAAACTGGTTAACGCTGTCACAGACAGTGACAGCCACATTGTTGCAGATGTGACAAGAAGGTATTCTTGTCACATCTGCAACAATGTGGCTGTCACAGACAGTGACAGCCACATTGTTGCAGATGTGACAAGAAGGTATTCTTGTACTAAACTACCACTGGCATGTTATTGTTCCTCTACTGTCTGTTGTTACCCTATCAGGCTCTGTCACTGACATGTATGATGTGTTACCCTATCAGGCTCTGTCACTGACATGTATGACATACGCTATGCATAAGAAAGCAGAAAGCATCTCTCTGAGACAGGAAAGGATACAAGCTATTCTTGTCTGCAGGTTACAGTGGCAACTAAACCTCAAAATTCACCAGCCACATTCAGTATTTTACAGTCAAAATTCATTTTTATTTATTATCAGAGTAGAATAGGATCAGAATAAGTGTGTTACCTGGCTGGTAGGGTAGACGACAAACACAGTCAACACAGAGGCACCATGTACTAAAACAACTACACAATCCATGAAGCTGCCACGTTCTCATGCTCATAAACCAATACTAGACTGACACATGGGCAGATTCAGACGCTGATTAAAAATGAATTGCATTGTGTATGTGTCTACTACTCAATGAATAATTGATGCATCTACTTGATACATCTACTCACTAGACTCAGGACTTAGTAGCACCATCTGTGTGCATTACCGTCAGTTTGGCTTGTGTCTGTGCATCGCTCCTCTGGCTCTCCTGCAGCTGTCCCTCTGTCCACTTCAGTTTGTCTTTCAGAGTCTCCACCTCTCTGTCCAACGCCTGCTTCTGAAGAGACACCTGACAGAGACACACAGCGAGTTAGCTTTCAATGAAGTAGAGACACCTGACAGAGACACAGAGAGAGTTAACATTCAATGTGAGCCAGGAGAGGGAAACCACAGACATAAGAAGACAGAGGATGCCAGGGCAAGGGTGCGGAGAGGAAAAGGTTAGGAGTAGTGTTTAAAGAGGAGGGCATAAAACATAAAAGGTTGTTTCTATAGGGATAGGAAAAACTATAGGAAAGGACCATTGAAGAAGGGGAAGAGATAAATATCTAACATAAGCTACGTCTAATGTATTCTCTACAGCTCTGGGTAAACTCACTAGCTTTAACTCAAATTGAACAGGCTAATAGGCTTCACATATATAATTAGACACATCACCTCAAGCCATAGTACACATGAATCACCACCACATGCCAGTCAAATAACCCCATCATTTTGCCTTGCTAAATCTGTAAGCAATTAAAAGACACGTGTGAGGTTTTCCACAAGTTCTGTCTGAGTTGCACTTGCAAGGAAGCTGCCTATATACAGTAGGTGGCATTTCTAGGTAGGAAGTTGTAATTAGGCTGTCTGAAACCAGTTTGATACATAAGGTCACTGAATTTGCAACCTTTCTAGGTACATATTTTTGGCACATTTTCTAGGAGCCATACCATGGTACCTTTGGTGGGTTAGGAGGATATCCCATAATACCTTCCGACCCTTCCAATCGATGAAGAACGAAGCTATCCCCACAAACTTCTGCTAATGGCAGCGCCCCAAAAGCATCCCACAAGAGAAAGAAGTGAAACAACCGTCCGCTAAATAACAAACATCACTTTCTTTTCATTTTTATTTTAGAATAGTCAATAACGTAAACCATTACTTCATTTTAGTGCAGGCAGTTGTTTGTACGGTGTCAGGAAAGTCACTTTTGATGGATAGTACGAAGCATGGTATCTGACTAATCTGGACACCAGGCTAGGTTGCTAACTAGCTGCTACCTAACTATGTAACCCGCTCCGCCGGGTCCACCTGAAGCGCGGAGTAGGACTGCACACAGCCAGGAGGACAGAATGGCAGAAGTGAAGTTTGTTTTTAACCGTGCTTATGATTAGCTGCTGTCATTATTTCCCATTTATTGGTGAATATGTAACGTTTCGCTAGCTGGTTTTACACTTTTAATTTGAAGGCGGAAAAGGGAAATGTGTAGGGTATGTGTGAAGTGATAGAAGTTTGATTTGACACTGGTCTGTCAATATAAACTTCTATCACTTCACACGTACCATTTCCCTTTTCTGCCTTCAAATTAAAAGCGTAAAAACAGCGAACAAATGTTAGCCTGTGAAGCCTCAGACCTGTCTGGATTATACAAGTAAGTAAAGATTAGACAAAACAGCCATCAGCCATGCCGTTCTATACTAATTTATTGCCAAATGCTTTGGGATTCAACTTGGTCAAGCTTGGTCAGAAAAAGTCTGTCTATTCAATGAAACGGCACCAGCGAGACCTGCCCCATGCGATGCTACCTTCAAGCATGATGATTGATTTTGCAGCAAATGTGATTTTTCAAAATATTGCAGCATATTTTGAAAATAGAACTCTCCAAACTGCAGAATCAAGTGGTGGCAGTGGCCACTTCAATCACGTGAAATGGAAACAATTGAATGTCATTCTGATTGTGTAAGTATGTGATTTGATTCAATACAAACTATGCCTCTATTGTCTGTAGGTGCATGCTGTGTCGCCTTATCAGATCCATCAAGATAACATCTCGTGTGGTTTCCAGAGAGCTTACATTGAGCTTTTTAGAGACGGGTGTTTTGTTTGTGTGTAGGCCGAATAGCCATTGTTAAGAACCATGAATAACGGCTTGTGTAACAGCGTAGGAATGGAAGTCATTCCAGTTGGCAGGTGTCGAGAAGCTCACCTTTGAACACTGCAGTATTATTATTATTAGCTGATACAAAATACCACAGCATTCCTTCATGCATTTGCACAAAAGAATGCAATGCCCACACACACACCTTCACCCCCATCCCACAGTCATGCCCTCATGCCTCCCTTAATGAGAATGCTGACTATTCCTCTCTCTCTCACACACACACACACACACACACACACACACACACACACACACACACACGTACGTTACAAGTTATGAGTTTTGTTTCACACTCCCATAGCCAAAGCATTCTGCATGGTCAAACACAGTCACAGGGTTATTACCTTCGCCGCTCAACCTTTCCTCTGGGGAGAAACCGAGAGGAGGAGGAGGAAGAGGAGGAGAAAACGGGTTGGGAGAGAGAAAAAGAAACAGAGCGAGAGAGTGAAACGGAGAGCGAGAAAAACAGCGAGCAAGTGCAAGAAGCAAGCGTGGGAGAAGAAGTCACATTAGTTTATTGAACTTTGGCACAAATAGTACAAGTCTCTCAGGATTGAGAGGGAGAGAAGAGAGAGAAGGACAGGCAGGAAATAGCTGGGGAAACTGACAAGACATGAGAAGTCAAGAGAGGAACATCTGCATCATTAAGGGCTGCAGTTTCAAGTGGTGATCAGTTAAGTGTGTCTGGAGGTCAGAGGGCTTGTAGGGGTTCCTACACCTTTTTCAAAGTCAAAGTCAAGCACTTTTCAAACTTCTCCAGAACCTTACTAACCTGACACTGCCAGATGGTTTCTTACACAGAAACACCTAGGACCTCGTCAGTGGACAGTGCACTGTTTGGAAAAGGGCATGCGCTTTCAAAAAATACCTGGCAGGTGATTGGATGAACCATCTGTCTATCACAGGCTGGCTTCTCGCTGTCTTCACACCTAAATGCTGCCCGTAGCAGCCTCTGGATGCTGCTTGTTATACCACTGTTATACCAATAGCCTCTGGACGCTGCTTGGACCGGCCCACTGTTATACCAATAGCCTCTGGACGCTGCTTGGACTGGCCCACTGTTATACCAATAGCCTCTGGACGCTGCTTGGACCGGCCCACTGTTATACCAATAGCCTCTGGATGCTGCTTGGTCTGGCCCACTCTTATACCAATAGCCTCTGGATGCTGCTTGGTCTGGCCCACTCTTATACCAATAGCCTCTAGACACTGCTTGGTCCGGCCCACTCTTATACCAATAGCCTCTGGACACTGCTTGGTCTGGCCCACTCTTATACCAATAGCTTGGAACGCAGCAAGATGGATTTCTCGAGTGATAGTGATCTTGCGAATCCAGCTGCCTCGCAAGGTTAGCGGCTTACAGCTGTGGTAAATTACATATTTATGTATACGCAAAGTGATGACTGTATTTCACTTTCACTTATTTCAGCGATTAGGCGCTCTCCAACTTACTTTATTTCTCTATCTAAAAATCTAACTATTCAGTCAGATAGCGGTTATGAAAGTGATACGATTACAATTTCAAGCGGTTTCAAGCACTTTACATTTAAATTAAAGTGTTCTCAAGATTTCCCAGCACCCATAGGAGCCCTCTATGTACAGAGAAAGAGAGAGAGAGAGAGAGTGTGTGTGTGTGTGTGTGTGTGTTGTCAGCTGCTGAAGCCGGATGAGGAGAGCACGTCCACACAGCGTTATGTCGACTCACGCACGGTGCAGCCGTGGACCAAGAGCACCTGGCTGTCTGTGGAGGTCACCGACACTGTGAAGGACTGCGTGTGTGCGTGTGTACCTTGTCAGTCTGGGCCTGCAGAGCGTTGTGGAGCGTCCTGGCCTGTTGGAGCTCCTGGTTGAGTTTATTCACTTCCTGCTGCTGCTGCTTCTCCAGGCACTGTCTCTCCTTCTGCAGCTCCAACAAGTCCTGGCACCCAACACACACACACACAAATTAAAGCCACCAAGTTCAATTAGAAAAGTGTATCGGAGGAAGCATATGCGTGTCTATGGCTCTCCCCAGATCAGCAGAGGGGGTAGCGCCCGGGGCAGCAGGGGGAATTGGCCAAGTACAATTGGGAAGAAAATGGGGGGGAAATCAAAAAAATAACAATAATAAAAAAGAAAGAAAATGTGGTATAGGGCTGCAACTAATGATTTTTGTCATTGTCGATTAATCTGTTGATTATTTTCTCAATTGATTGATTGATTTAAAATGGGCTTTTTTTCGCCTTAAAAAAAGTACTCAAACCGATTAATCGATTATCAAAATAGTCGGCAATTTAATGTAATACTGTAGTTCACAAATAATCAATTAATTAATCGTTGCACCTCTAGTGTGATCCATTTATTTTCCTTGCTTCCAGACATCTTGACGCTCTACTCCTCCCGCTGCCTGCGCCACACCCACAGCATCATCAAAGACTCATCCCACCCAGCTCATCATCTGTTCAACCTCCTGCCCTCAGGTAGGAGATACAGGTCCATCCACTCAAAAACCTCTAGGATGCTTAACAGCTTCTTTCCACAAGCTGTCAGACTGCTCAACACTACCCCTCTAGCCCAACCACCCCCCCTCAACAATGAACTCTGATCTACTGTGACTGACATGCACTATTAAATCAAGGTCACAAACTCTGAATATGCTCTGGACTGTATATCACACATGTACTACTGAAGTTATTGATACTGATGCCTGTGTAGAATGATGTAATGATGACGACTTCCTAAATTATTATTTATTTTCCTTTATTTAAGCTCAATGCACTTTGCCTCGGTATTTACACTGTATGTCTCAGGGAATCGCTTTTCACCATCTAAAAATGACAATAAAGATACTTGAACTTTTACCTAAGGATAGAATGTGGGGAGATCTCACTCACTCTCATTCAAAAGTGAGATGAAATCACTCTCTCTCTCTGTTGTTGTTTCTCACCCTCTCCCTTCATCCCTCCATCTCTGTCTCTCTCACCCTCTGATGTAGTTTCTCCAGCTCCTTGGTGCGTTGTTGGTGTTGCAGTCGGCTGCTCTCCGCATTCTGCCTCTGACACTTCAGCTCCTCCTGCAGCTGCCTCAGCCTCTGCTCAGCTCCTGATGCCTGGCGTACACACACACACACACACACACACACACGCGCGCGCACACCACGCGCACACACAGAAAGACAGACACACAGTATTTCCCTGTTCATATTCTGCAATGAGATTTGGATTATTTGCCATAATGTCGTAGCCACCCTATAGAGACACTGCATGAAATAGGCCATGCCCAACACGGGGGAAAAGCTCAGTTAATTTCCACACACCAGCGTAATTTTCCTTGAATCAAACACAGCTAAAAGCTGTTGTATGGTGGGCTGCGCAGACAACAAATGTAAAAAATCGCCAGTTAACGTTTTTTTGTACTCCAGAGGAAAACAAGGAAGCCATTGAGAATTGGCGAGAAGAAAAATGTGGATGTTGCTGTCAATGAAGTAAGTTGGAGTGTTCATCTTCCGTATATACGATCTTTTTGTGCAACACCCGACCATGCACGCGACATAGGAGAACGCCAGGATTGGACGGGAGTTTGTGTTTTCCCCCGTTTTGGGCGTGGTTTCTGAATGACGATGCGCTCCGCAGTGTCTCTATGTAGACGTGTGTGTGTGTATGTGTGTCTTACCCGTTCGCTCTCCTGGGCCATGCGTGTGTGAGCCAGGCCCAGCTGGTCGTGGGCTCTCTTCAGGCCGAGCTCTCTGGAGGCCAGCTCCTCCTGACTGGCCCTCAGCCTCTGGGCCTCTGCACGCAGCTCCCCCTCCAGAGCAGACACACGGGTCCTCAGCTCCGACACACACACTGCTGGACGGACCACAAGCGCACACACGACACACGACACACGACACACACACACACACACAGTGATAAGTGTGCCTGCTACAATGATGCAAAGCTCATTGTTAAAGAGAGACCACAAATCAGTCCCCATTCAGGGTATCAGGGCATTATTTTCATTTCACCTGGAGGTGAATTTAACCAATATGAAGAATTAAAGGAGACAAAACCAGCCTGTTTCAAGCTGAACGGTTCAGAATCTATCAAAGGTTAGTTACTCTATAAGAACAAGGGAACATTTGGTGCAGGATCACGTGCGTCATGTAGCAACCAGGCGACCTCATGCAATTCAAGCCCATTTGAGGAAAGGAAACTACATCTTTCAACAGCCCAAGTCTGGCAGGTTTAAACTTTAAAGATGTTTTCCATGTCTTCAATCTCTGGCAGATGTTCAGCTGTGTATCACTGGAACAGAACCATGGCCAAGCCAACGACAGAACATACGCAGAACTTCTCAACAGTATTAAGCTAAGAGAAGACATACAGTACAAACCTGTCATTGCATGATGAAAAACTAACACTTGTAATACATGTACCTGTATTTAAGAGACTAGAAAGCGCTCGATCCCTCGCCCGCCCTGCGCGGGCTCGCATTAGCAGCTCGGCTGCTGCGTGGCCTCGCCTGCACTATTGGCAGTGATGCCCAACTTTGCATCACTGATGACATCACAATTGCTCAAGTGACCATCAGTGATCACATCATGGAGTGCTCGAGTGACATCCTTCAGCTCACAATTGCACAACTTCACATCACTGATGATGTCAGCATAGGTGATGTGACTATCACTGATGACATCATGGAGTGCTCGAGTGACATCACTGATGATGACGTTAGACATTGTGACATTATAGTGACATCTTTACTGACCAAAATCATCATAAATCTCACACTGTGACCAAAAACGTGGGACAAAGATGACAGACAGAAACAGAAAGAACCCACTTACTCCCTTGTATTAAGAGATGTTAATACATTTAAGGCCTTAAATAAAGGGGATTTATTTGAAGACGTTCAGAAAGTGTTGATATCATGTTATGGTAAAGGGAGCAGCTCCAGGTTTTCTCTCTATTCTGGGATTTGGCTTTGAGAGGAAAGCTTGATTCATATTCACACATATAGACTGAATTGTCAAAGGCAAACATTTGAATGCTATTACAGGGTGGACCTCTGCTTTAAATGGGTGAGACATGGTCGAGTGGGTGGAGTCTGACATTGGAAAACGAGGGGGGAGACAACACTGGTGAAAAACACAAAACTAAAATGTAAAAAAGAATATATTACCAAGGATAACTTTATTTCACACACACACACACACACACACACACACACACACACACACACACACACACACACACACACACACACACACACACACACACACACACACACACACACAGGGTCAATCCATACAGGCTGGCTGACTGTTCTTTCACAAGGCCTGTGGCTTTGGGGCTGTTCATTAAGGCCTGTGGCTTTGAGGCTGTTCCTTAAGGCCTGTGACTTTGAGGCTGTTCCTTAAGGCCTGTGGCTTTGAGGCTGTTCATTAAGGCCTGTGACTTTGAGGCTGTTCACTAAGACCTGTGGCTTTGAGGCTGTTCCTTAAGGCCTGTGACTTTGAGGCTGTTCATTAAGGCCTGTGGCTTTGAGGCTGTTCATTAAGGCCTGTGACTTTGAGGCTGTTCACTAAGACCTGTGGCTTTGAGGCTGTTCCTTAAGGCCTGTGACTTTGAGGCTGTTCATTAAGGCCTGTGACTTTGAGGCTGTTCACTAAGACCTGTGGCTTTGAGGCTGTTCACTAAGGCCTGTGACTTTGAGGCTGTTCCTTAAGGCCTGTGGCTTTGAGGCTGTTCCTTAAGGCCTGTGGCTTTGAGGCTGTTCATTAAGACCTGTGGCTTTGAGGCTGTTCATTAAGGCCTGTGGCTTTGAGGCTGTTCATTAAGGCCTGTGGCTTTGAGGCTGTTCATTAAGGCCTGTGGCTTTGAGGCTGTTCATTAAGACCTGTGGCTTTGAGGCTGTTCATTAAGGCCTGTGGCTTTGGGGCTGTTCATTAAGGCCTGTGGCTTTGGGGCTGTTCATTGCCTAAGCCAGTGTTGAGATCAACTCTCCCACTTCACACTCATATCTTCCTTTTATTTGACAGCTCTTTCACTTTAGAAGTAAAGAGCTAAACTGCTAAGTTGCGGAGTGACTTCCACGTCCCGTGCCGTGCCCAGACATCCTTTATACATTCCAGTTGAGCTGTTAAACACATCCTGATGATATGAGGTGTGGCTCACTTGCATTTTGCCACTCTATGCTTGATTGTTGGGGATGTTAGTGTAGAGCAGTGTTTCTCAAACTTTTTCAGACCAAGGACCACTAAAACCAATGAAAAAAACTTGGGGACCACCTAACTCCCAAAACATCCCCAAAAACAATAGGCCTACTACTTCAACTGTAAATTACAAATAAATTACAGGCTAATTAAATGACAAATAGCAGTACAATTAATCACATTTTTGGCTTCCCACAATTATGAAAACAAGATAACCCATGTAAAAAATATATATGTAATTTATTTTAGTTAGTCCATTTACCTTTTTTTTTTTTTTTACATTTATTTCTCCTGTTGAGTTCAAATATATTCAAAGTTCAAAGAAAGTTTCTTCAAGTTAAATAAATGCACAATGTTGCCAAAGTCAAATAGGCTATCTTTTGCCATCTTCAAGTTGCATTCAGTGATGTTTTTGTGTTCATATAAGTGTTAAATGGCTCTATATTCTGACAGCAATTACTGAAATAGAGTGTTTGGTCAGTAACTTGGAACTCCCAACCACCCGCTGTACTCTGTCTCTCTCCTGTAGCCCTGCAGGCAGAGTGGAGGTATCTCCACAACCGTAGGTCGTAGCGAGTCAGCGGTGGTGGCGTTGGATTCGGGGTGAAAAAATACATATAGTCCTTTATAGGCATCGTGATCTGACCTTGAGTTTCCCAGAAAATGTAAACATTTCTCTGATTGGATAGTGGGAGGTAAAAAAAAAGGAAAAAAATATAAATCTACTCGCGGACCAGTAGGGGGCGCCCGCAGACCACCACTATTTGAGAAACACTGCTGTAGAGCACTCTGTTGTTAAATCTCTGTCTTTACTCGTAATGTCTGTGGAGGGTGTATTTGTCTGACACTTGCTACAGACACAAAGAGTCTTCCCTAAATGATAAACACAAGTAATGATAGCCAATAGCTATTATCAATTTCACTATCATCATCTGGCCATAAACAATGAAAATGTATCAGAATAAAATGTGTTACTTCTGAATGTTTTTGGGACATCTGTTCTCTCTGACTGACCTCTCTGATATACTGGTATGCTGACGCACTAACAGTTTCCTAACACTCTAAAAACCCTGTTATGCGCACGCGCACACACACTTGCGCGCACGCACGCACGCACGCACCCACACACACACACACACACACACACACACACACACACACACACACACCTAAAGTAAACAGTGTCACTCCCCTCCCCCTGTGCTCCCCAGTAGCTAAAGGAAGCCTTTATTGGTTCACATTGATCCGTCCCTTTCCTGCTCTGAACAAACACGGTAAAACACACACACACACACACACACACACACACACACACACACACACACACACACACACACACACACACACACACACACACACACACACACACACACACACACACACACACACACACACACACACACACACACACGCCGGCACGGGGGTTGTTGTTATATCACATAAAGTATACTAGGAGTCACTCAACAGCATGTAGCTAGCCTGAAAGCAGGCAGAGGAGCCTGTGGATGAGCCAGTGGCTTCTAGGCAACCTGTTATGTAACAAGTGTTGTTTAAGGTCACGCGGAGTACAGGAGATTTAGCACGAGTCTGTTTGTTTTACACTGATTGAGCTGTCGTAGCCCTACATCCTGAAACCTACATCCATTGGCTGGAGAAATATAATTTGTTTTGTAAATAAATTCATCACCTGGCCTTGTTGCTCAGCCTAAAATCACTGCAATTACAGTAACTATCCATATATCCTGATATA
The DNA here is from genome assembly GCF_964638095.1 of Poromitra crassiceps. NCBI lineage: Eukaryota > Metazoa > Chordata > Actinopteri > Beryciformes > Melamphaidae > Poromitra > Poromitra crassiceps. The sequence goes on from NC_139634.1 coordinate 19,894,820, forward strand.
GAGAAATCGAATGTAAAACACTCAACAATTTGACAAAGATCACAAACTAAAAGTTGAGGTAATGACATCAATGCTGACTGCTGAGCTGCGTGTGTGTGTGTGTGTGTGTGTGTGTGTGTGTGTGTGTGTGTGTGTGTGCGTGTGTGTGTGCGTGTGCATGCGTGTGTGTGTTTATCTTTACAAACAACAAATGGGCAACAATGACTCAAAGTGTGGGCCATGGTGTCATCTTGCCACCCTCACTCACTGTCTGTCTCTCTCCTGGAGTCCTCCGCCTTCCCACAATCCCCCTGTTCCGGCTGGCCTGGACTGATGACATCAGCAGAGGGCGTCGGGGGAGAGGGGGGGGGCCGCCCCCTGCCCACCGGCCTCGAGTCATCCCGCTCCCACGGAAACGCTGTCAAGGGAGTGGAGAAGACATCCGATTGGTCGGACGGGTGGCGGTGGGGCGTGCTGCTCTTGTGTTGTTGTCGTGGCGACGAGGCAGCGGACACTTCAGAGTACTGGAGCTGCTGCTGAAGGGGAGAGGAGAGAAATCATGAGACAGAGGGTGTTAACCCAAACAGGATGTCAAGCTAGGAGAAACACTGTAGCAGGATTTAATAACAACAATACTCTACTGCAGCTCATTCACATTCACTTTAACAACGCTTTTTACAACTTGGACCAGACATAACCCAGTTTAAACCACACTGGCCTTGGACCAGACACATAACCCAGTTTAAACCACACTGGCCTTGGACCAGACACATAACCCAGTTTAAACCACACTGGCATTGGACCAGACATAACCCAGTTTAACCACACTGGCCTTGGACCAGACATAACCCAGTTTAACCACACTGGCATTGGACCAGACACATAACCCAGTTTAAACCACACTGGCCTTGGACCAGACATAACCCAGTTTAAACCACACTGGCCTTGGACCAGACATAACCCAGTTTAAACCACACTGGCCTTGGACCAGACATAACCCAGTTTAAACCACACTGGCCTTGGACCAGACATAAGCCAGTTTAAACCACACTGGCCTTGGACCAGACATAACCCAGTTTAAACCACACTGGCCTTGGACCAGACGTAACCCAGTTAAACCACACTGGCCTTGGACCAGACGTAACCCAGTTTAAACCACACTGGCCTTGGACCAGACGTAACCCAGTTTAAACCACACTGGCCTTGGACCAGACGTAACCCAGTTTAAACCACACTGGCCTTGGACCAGACGTAACCCAGTTTAAACCACACTGGCCTTGGACCAGACATAACCCAGTTTTGTGAGACCAACCCAGTGTTGGCACATGCTGGTACTCACTCGGATGTGCAGTGCCCGGCTGTCCCCTTCTCCTCTGTGCCCCGGTCTCTCCTCCTTTCTGCCCCCTACAGGACAACAACAGCACAACATTACTTGGGGTTGGGCTCCGTACAAAACCAAGGTCCAACGCCTGTCCGGAACAACAGCAGTGAAGAACCCAAGTGGTTTACTGACTGTAATGGCAAGACGGGGATGAGGAAATACTGCAGCCCCCAGAGAGAGAGCAGCCCCCACAAAGCAGAGAGAGAGAGAGAGAGAGAGCAGCCCCCACAGAGCAGAGAGAGAGAGAGCAGCCCCCACAGAGCAGAGAGAGCAGCCCCCACAGAGCAGAGAGAGCGAGAGAGAGTAGCCCCCACAGAGCAGAGAGAGAGAGAGCAGCCCCCACAGAGCAGAGAGAGTAGCCCCCACAGAGCAGAGAGAGAGAGAGAGAGAGAGAGCAGCCCCCACAGAGCAGAGAGAGTAGCCCCCACAGAGCAGAGAGAGAGAGCAGCCCTCAGAGCAGAGAGAGAGAATGGGGGGGGGGGGGTATGGGACTGGACCTGAGCCATGGGAATTTATGAGCTCGCTGCTTATTTTGGAGTCCTGTGCTTTTTAGGGCTGTAGTCAACCAAAGAAAATCTTTGTCAACAACTGAAATTCTACCTGCTCTTCAACCAATCGATTGGTCGATGGGTGGGTGTGTGTGTGTGGGGGGAGACAAAAATAAAATAAAGAAATCTGCAAGTTATCTCTAGATCAGTGGTTCTCAAAGTGGGGTCCGGGGACACCAGCCAGGGGTCCTTGAGGGGGTTGCAGGGGGTACCCAGCAAAAGTGGAATCACTATAATGCCATCCATAAGTAACACTATGACAGAATGTAGGGCTATTTTGCTCATGAGTTTCATACACTTTCTGTAATAAAACATCTAAAAGCAAAAACCATATCAGATGGGGACCCTGGGACAAAGTCTTATCAAATGCAGGTCTGTGGTCTAATTTGTGTCAGTTTAGGGGCCCTTGACGTGAAACAGTTTGAGAACCACTGCTCTAGATTAATGTAATCGGCCATAATGCACTGAGTGCACTCTACCTGGTATGAATTATAAATAAACATAAAAAGCTATGCATGCAGCGTATTAAATTGTTTTCTACGCAAGTATTTTATACTGAAATGATAACTGACCAACATGCACCTGTCCATATTCATATGATTTCCAAAAATAGAACTAGGGGGAAAGTAGCGTTTTTTACGTTTACTCCAGTATGGGGGCGAGAGTAATTTATACCATATTATATAAGAAACAACGTGCACGTGTCCCCTTTCAGATGCTACTTTCCACGTTCTGAATAAAATGATCAGTCACACAGTAATTCCTTTTACTAGCTGAACCGAGCCCAGATTCATTTCCTGCCACAGGGAACAGTCTACCCAGAGTCTCAATTTAGCGACTTTAGTAATGTCAACCATAGCAGCTCAAAAGAAAAAAGACACACACACTTCTCTCCTAGTCTCCACCTACGGTGAACACATCCCTCCGCTGTTTACGCTCCATTCAACCTGGATTGCATGCTAATGTGGTAACCTGTTAGCCCGCTAGCATGACTTCATCACATCACTTCTCCTCCTGTGTGCGCTTCGAGAAAAGGTCTGTGTGACTTTCGTGGCGCGTTACTTTCATACCGGAGAACCCCCCCCCCCAGATTTCCCCCCGTTTTCTCCCTGATTGTACTTGGCCAATTCCCCCTACTGTCCCGGTCGTTGCTCCACCCCCTCTCAGATCGGCGATCTGGGGAGAGTTGTAGACTAGCACATGCTTCCACATGTGCAGTCACCAGCCTCTCCTTTTCACCTCACATTTTACCGGCAGGATGTATCGTGTAGGAGGATCATCACGCTATTCCACCTAATTCCCCGCCCCCCTGAACACACGCCTGACGGGAAAGAGGAGGCGCTAATGCAGCGAACAAAGACAGGTGAAAGTAACAGAGTGATTGTCCAACCAATGAGAATTTGGTCGGACAACAACAGCATATCAACCAACCAATCGACCAGAAGGTGTCAGCCCTAGTGGTTAGCCATTTAATTTTCCACACTATACTACTGTATCTATTGATGACAGGACAGGAAAGAGACAGCACTATAGTCTGAGGGAGCGGAGACAGAGAGCTCCATAAAATGACAGTATAGGATGGCAGGTACCATTGTGTTCCCAGGGCGAGGCTGTATTCCAGCAGGGGGTGGAGTACAGGCTGGTGTCTGCTGACCGGCTGCTAGTCTGCAGCTTCTCCAGCTCGGCCTCCAGCCTGGGAGGAGAGGGGGAAGGAGGGGGGAGAAGCAGAGGGAGGTGGGGCCACAAGGAAACAGAAGAGAGAAGGATTGCATTGTGATCATTGAACCATTGTGTGTATTATTTCATGGAGTCCAATTGCATTCCTTCAATGTGGGGGGAAGACAAAGCCAAGCTCAAGAGGTTTCATGTCGGGAAATTTAGCTTGCAGCAAGGCATGCAACCCTACTCCTAATCCCATTCAAACAAAATGAAGAGCAACATACAAGACCGATTGAATGGAGCAATGAATAGAGCAGTAAATTGTCCCAACTAAAAAGAAATCTTTCATTTTTCCTGGTGCTGACCTTTTGACCTCCTGGGTGAGGTTGTGGGTGAGGGCACGAGCGGAGTCCAGCTGGCCCTCCAGACAGCAGACCTGGGCCTGCTTGGTCTGAAGGTCCTGGGAGAGACGCTCCTTCGCGGAAGCCCCGGCCTGGACCTCCTCCCGGGCACCCTGGAGCTCCCTATGCACCACCTGGAGCTGTCCACGTACCTCCTCATACTGGACGACATGACAGGAGAGGCGGAAAGGTTGTTGACAAAGCCAGTGCATGGCGGAATTGGGCAGATTATCAAATATTTTGACATTTTAATATCCCTGACAAAATGTAATACCAGTCTTGCCAGAGACATACCAAAACTAACTGCTGTTTGCCCATTTCAAAGGCTAATGCTGAAACCTCATACTGGTTAGTATTTAGTAGGCTTTTTGAGAATACTAGCTCAGAAAGGTTTGTGGCTAAATACTTTAGTAGATAAAAAATAATCGTAATAATTGTAAGAAACACAATACACATTGGTGTTGTATTGAGATTGTGTTGTTAGCTGTGCATTCCTAAAGCAGACTATGTTACAGTACTACTTACTATAACCTTACAGACACAGACAGCCAAACTTCAAATTTACCAAGAATAAGTGCAGCGGCCGAGTTACCTAGGCCATATGCATCAAACTACATCCCCCATCCCCATGTAAAACCCATCACACTGATGATGTCAACACCTCAGTTTCTCTCAAAGTCAGGAACATTTCTGAATACCAATGATGATGTATTTTGGGAAATATTTCTGATTCTGATTATTTTCACAGGAAGCAGCAACATACAATTGAACAATTAAGAGACATTTAAAATCAACAGGAGGTAAAGCAGCATGGCTGTCTGTACCTTAGCAGTGTGTTTGTCGAGGGTGGCCTGGCTGTTGTCTAGCTGCAGCTGTCTCTGCCTGCTCTCTCTGGACAGTCGCTCCTGCTGGACCTGGAGCTCCTTCACCTTTTGCAGGACCCGTCCAGACAGCCCCACCGTCCAGTCCTCCTCCGCCCAGCTCATCTCTCTCTGCCTGCACCACCAAAACCTTTGACCTCTGGCTTTTCAGCTTGTCGGCTCTACTAATAGCCACTTTGGTGGGTCAGCAGCAGTGACCGCTCCTTTCTATTGTAAAAGGCTATTTGGTGTCTGGTGAAGTCTAGCATCCATCCACAAGATAACTGGCCTGCCCTATTCCTCGCCAACCCATTCAGGGACAGTTACTGGATCCATTGGAGGCAGCAGCTGGAGAGAAGCAGCGAGCAGCACAGCAGTAAACACACTCTGCAATAGAGAAGTACAAGGCTGTTAAGTAAGCTGCGTGAACATGTCTGGTGTGTTGTGACAGAGAATGGAATCTGTGCTGCAGCAATCTAAGCATGTTGGTTACTAAGGTCTCGATCCCCCTGACTTTGAATGTGTTATAGGTTACTAAGGTCTTGATCCCCCTGACTATGAATATGTTGGGTTACTAAGGTTTTGATCCCCCTGACTATGAATATGTTGGGTACTAAGGTTTTGATCCCCCAGGGAGAAGCTGGTCGCCAGCAGCGCTGTGCCGCTGTGACTCAATGTTTTCCAACCAGATTGCATGCCAGTTTCCAAGAGCACTTCAAGTTGAAAATAGCAAAACCACAAACACACAAGTGACATCAGTGACAGTGTCTCACACACACACACACACACACACACACACACACACACACACACACACTCTCTCTCTCTCTCACACACACACACACACACACACACACACACACACACACACACACACACACACACACACACACAGTGACAAGAGGCGGAATGAAGAAAAGCCTGATTGAAAATCTGATTCTGATCCAAGTTTCGACATGCACCCTTACCCCAAGGCTGTAACAGCAATAACTGCACTCTGATCTTCTACAGATGCTCCTTATCTGGATTGTTTCCTTCATTGCTTGCAGGTTAAGTAGCTGTGTTTACATTGATCTGAACGGCAGAAATGCAGTGGAGCCTGAGGTGGAGATGAAGTATGAAGTGTATGCTGAGCTGAACTGACAGCTGGTTCAGTGTGGAAAAGCACCTCACATGACAACAAAGACTATAGAACAATAATGCTATTGTTGTAGGAGAAATGTTTCGACATGTGTTTGTGTAATTACGTCACAGTAGGAGAACATATAAACCTAGAAGCTGGTAAGCATGTATGTAGTATGTTAAGAGAGGCAGCCAAAAGACGCCCAGATGTTCATGAAATAACCTTAGAAGTAAACATGCGCTAACAGATTTGAGCACTGTGCAGACAGATTTGTAGAAGTTGGACCTTGGCCTGTGTGCTATGGCACGGTCTAATCACGAGGATCAGATGGAGCAAGAGCGTAATAACAAGTGACAACTTAAAAATAAAGAAATCTGACAGTTAAGTAACGTCATCATCAGCGTCAGGCGTTGGTCTGAGTGAGTGGGGAACGAGATTACTTTCTCAATGAAAGACAGACGTTTCTGTCTCTCCTTGGCGTTTCAGTGACAGTCAGGGAGTCTCTCAGTCAGTGGGAGAGTGACACAATTACACAAACATAACGTTAGCTGCCATGCTAGCCTAGAGGCTAGTCCACAGTAGGCTACTCACCACTCACTGTACCGCTGTAGCCAGCGCTCCAGACAGCTCACATCGTGCAGCGGCGGGCTGTGTGGTTGTTATTAAAAAAAAGCTGGCGCGATTACAGCCTCCGTCCTTTTGGCTATGTAACGATAGTGATGAAGGCTAACGTCTATCTGACAGTTTTCATATCAGCTACAAGATGCCGCGACCGCGAGTCTCGTGTATGTAGCCCAGGTGTAGCCTGACAAGCCAACAAGAGTCCAAATGTGGCACGAGGCGGGGCGGGAGCTGGCGACGTCATGTGTGACGTAGCAGGGTAATGTTTGGGAAAAGATTGGAAAAGGGCTCGTGGCGACTTCAACCTCTGATGACATCTAGCGGCGATACGGAGAGCCTACATGCACATTGCACACCAATAAACTATCAATTAATGCAACAGAAGAAAACCGAAACTCAAAGTAGGCCAACAATCATCAAGAATTCTAATGCATCTCACCAACTATGCACAATCATATTTTTTTAGAAAGTAGCCTAATCTTTTATTGTTTAGTTTAGTTTATTTATTTAGCAATAAAATGCAAGTCAACGTTTCCATTAGATTTGTTTCCATTAGATGTAATCTCTCTCCTCATGTAATTTACCTCTTCTCTCTCCGCCTCTCCTCTTCCCATATCTCTCTCAGGATTGTTAAATCTAAAACAATTCCAACACCTACATCTCCCTGCCAGCCCAGTGACCTGCTGCCTGAAATCGGCCCTGCTGCTGCCCCCCTGTGACCTGCCTGCATCACTGCATGTGAACTGATGGCACACACACGCACACACAGTCCATGCACACCAGTGTTGGGGTTACTTTGTCAAGTAACTCAAGTTACAAATTGAGTAAGCACATAAATAAACATACAATCATTTCCTAATCAAACTGTCTGTTTTATGGAAAGAACCACTACAGATGAAAATAACAAAGGAAAATAATAACATTTAGAATTTTTGATTGTTTATTTTGGATGGTTCCGGGGCAGGGATGTCATTCTGCTGCTGCTGTTGTTTTGGTAAAAGTAATGCAAAAGTAGTGTAATAAGTAACAAGTTACTCTACACAGACAGTAATATTGTAAAGTAACTTATTACTTTCAAATGAAAGTAACTAGTAATATGTAGTATATTACATTTTGAAAATAACTTGCCCAACACTGACGCACACACAGCTCACCAATCAAGCAACAACGCTGAAAAGAGCCTAAATTAGGTCACACAGACACAAACATACAGTACACACAGATATGGACTTCAGACTTTTACCTATAGAGAATAGTGGATGTTCAAATGCTTTATCAAAAAGCATGTGTACTATATTTTAAATATAAAGAGAGACTTTTCTTGCAATATTGTCTTCTTCTAGTTCTGACTGGTCATTGTAAGTTCTTCAGGTAGAACAGTTAAAATTCTCAGTTGGGGGGGTCCTTTCTGTGACCCAGTTAACATTTGTTACCTATAGTACTGTATAGTTACAGTAGTATAGAAAAGGGGCTTAGGGCAATCTTTGACAGTGATGTCATCAGTGATGTCATAAGAGCAAAATCATCTTATGACATCACTGATTATGTCGTAGGCACTGATGTAAACCTAAGGGGCACCCACACATACCCCTGCGCATGTAAACAACAAGCAATACCATTTTGTGAGCAACACACACACCCATGTGCAGTGTTTCCCACAGGATTTTGAGAATTTGTGGTGGGGGACCGCAGACCCTAGGCGGTAAAATGCATGAATTTGGTGTACTTTGAGAAAGCTTAAGAGCAAAATTAAAAGGCTAGATCTATGAAGAACATGTCATCATTACTGTGCTGTGGGTTTACAATGACAAACTAAATTTCTCCCTATAGGTCAGGGATACTCAACCTTCTTTGCCACTTTCGTGAAATGATAGAAGGCGAGGGGCCAGTTAATAAACAAACAATATACATTTTTCTGCAGCGGATTGTAGGTTTTTGGGGTGTCAGCCGGAGTTTAGGCTGACAGTGTTGTGCACACCGGATAGTTAGTTAGGTTAAGTTAGTTGGGTTAAGTACATATGTACATAAGTGCCTGGGTAGCGAGCAGATGGCGGTATTTGACAATTTAGCAGCTAAATCATAGATTATTGAAAGATATTCCATATTCCAGACTGAAATGCTATAACAGAAGTATTGGCCAGAATGACATGAACATTTATTGGACACTTATTCAGCGGATATCTTGCATGTTGCGTTCAGGTGCACTGTAAAAAAAAAAAAAAATTTTTTTTTTTTTTGGTCAACATCTTATTGTGGCGGTCCAAATATTATTGTGGCGGCCCGCCACAAATTCCTTTATGTATGGGAAACACTGATGTGCGCCAATAGAGCGGCCGAGGCCACACAACAGCCGAGCTGCGGGCAAGGCCACGCAGCGGTCGAGCCTAGGAATCGAGTGCGCGTAGCGCGCGAGATGCCTACTTGTCATAAATTGCTATTGAAAAGTTGAATCAGGCATTGACCACTGAAATTGTGATATAGTAAATTATAAGTTAGATAATCAGTCTAAATAATTTTTGCAAAATTGACTTGCCTTGGTGTCATGCACAAAGTAGATTGTGGTTAAAAATTTATTTTAATGACTAAGACTCAACCTAAGTGTATGTTAACGAACTTCAACTGTACACGCATACCCTTGCTAGCAGAAAACAGCTAGAATCACCTGTCATGTTTTTTTTTATTGTGACTATTATGGATGTGGAGGGGGGGGGGACATATTACAGCTATGTGATTAAAACACCCCCCCACACCCCCCCCCCACACACACACACACAGATGTTTGATCAATTTTGATAACAATGTCGATAAAGATTGGTTACATCAGTTTGACTCTTGGACTTTGGCTCAGTGGTGTGATGCATTTTAAGTCTTTGCACATCTAAACAGAAAAGGAGTGATCACATGACCTGGCCACTTCGCTACGACTTTAAAAGCAAACTGTTATCCAGAGGAGGTCCCAGATAATGCTGTTGATCTGGACTACGATAAATGAAGAGAAATAAGGAAGAACAACAAATCCCATGTGTCGGTGTAGTCTGTATGATGGATAATAGAATGCAGCACAGCTCAGATTAGTGTGAGGCCATTGGCTAGCCTCACACAAATAGACCAACATGGCCAATTATATCACTGCTGACTAATCCTCTTATCCAAAGAAAATCCAAGCCATGAATGCCAACACCCTATTATTCTTTTATTAATATGCAACTTCTTGTCAATATATCATAGTTTCTATTTGCACTTTATACACTGAAGTCAAGGCATTTGGCTAAAAAAAGAAAGGACAGGGAAAATTTAGAAAGAATGTTTTCCTGCTGTGGTCATTTAAATAACATCCTGTACATTAGATAGATTGGTAAAGAGGAGATGGGAAGAGACTAAAGCAGTGACACCCAACCAGACACTTCCAGGGAATCTGGTGAAGTCACTTCATTAGTGGGCCCTCAGGACCAGTATATCCCCTTCATAAGCACCGATGTCAATCCCAGATCCTGTCCATTTGCTTGAGCGTCCCTGTGGCATTATTGACTAGGTGAGGTTCACACCTTTGCAGTGGAGCGATCACAAACAGCTTCATGTCAAACACAGTTTGTTACACAACTTATCAACCATTCTTACAGATCACTCTGATCTAAACCACACTGATGTCCGTGACTGGGTTATACCAGGAAAATCCCCCCCTTCAGGTGACTGTAGTGCCAGCTGGTCCCCCGTGCCTTCACGACGCAGATGAGCTGGACCACAGAAAGTGTCTTTGCATTGTGTCACAGTCCTGTAAGTGTACCCATTTGGCAAATAAACCTCGAAACGCAAAAAAAGACGTTAACAGAATTAAAAAATGTTTCACAACATAACTGAATGACGGTGGGCGAGGAATCGATAAGCAGCAGGAGGTTGTCCCGCTCTTCGATAAAAAGAACTAAGAAGAAAAGAGATTTAAGAACAAAACTCCAATTTGCTCCAATTTTGATGTTCCGTCTTCTTTGCAACAACCAATGGATGACATGATGAAAAAGCAGGGGGAACGAAAGGAAAGGAAAACAAAGTTTGCAGAATCAAACCATTAAATAACCATTTTTTGATTAAATGTTTATGATTAATTGGTCAAAAGGAACACTACAGAGTTGTGTTGGGATTTGGACAGAGTTCGACAACATTACTCTCCAGAGCAATTTGTCAAATTGAGATCAATAGGGTTCCTCTCTATGGCTTGGGAATAACAGACACGCCTACATCTGCCTGGATCCCGAGTCTCCAACAAACCGTCATTTTGACAGACAAGCCTGTCCTACAAACCGGCTCCGTTTAGTCCAGCTCAAACTCCTCCCCTTGTTCAATGTGCTTTGCCCCTCCGCTCAGCCGCTCCTCGTTGCTTTTAGGCGAAGAAGACGACAAAGACGATGAAGAAGACGATGAGGACAAGGAAGATCTTGATCATCAGCCAGCGGTTGGAGGAGACCGACTGGAAGTATTTGAGGATCTCTGAGTGGGCCGCCTCCACGTTCAGCTGGGTGTCCTCCACGTTGGCATCGATCCTGCGGGACGCACACAGCAAACAGCAGTTCAATGAAACGGGACCAATTTATCTATTACAGCTCATCACATTTCTTTCAAATAAATGTATAAAAATATCTCTCACAAATTTTCTCAAATGTCTATTTTTATACAGGGTACCCCCACGGTTCTCCAAGTTAAATTTTTAAGACGCATGTTGCTGGACAGACAGCGGAGTTCTGCAGCCGGACCCCCCTTGAGAACCGTGTGGATAAGTCAGTTAGTAGACTGTCACAACTTAACTCAAAGCTAACATTAGCAACAAGGCTAACGTAGCCTTATCAAAAGGCTTGGTCACAAAAAAAGGCTCCTTTGAGACAGATAAGTAAAGCTAGCGTTACCTGCTTGCATGTTAAAAAAAAAAAAAGGCCAAAGCTGCAGTCAGGCGGATTACCAGATACAGCTGATGGTTTCCAGCCCAAAGACTGTTCAAAAACTGCCCAAGCAAAGCTCATTTCTCCCCAGAACAGATCTGGGTGATCTCTCTCACCTTGACCCCTCCTCAGCCTGGGTGATCTCTCTCACCTTGACCCCTCCTCAGTCTGGGTGATCTCTCACCTTGACCCCTCCTCAGTCTGGGTGATCTCTCTCACCTTGACCCCTCCTCAGCCTGGGTGATCTCTCTACCCTTGACCCTGCCTTCCTCAGCCTGGGTGATCTCTCTCACCTTGACCCCTCCTCAGCCTGGGTGATCTCTCTACCCTTGACCCTGCCTTCCTCAGCCTGGGTGATCTCTCTCACCTTGACCCTGCCTCCCTCAGCCTGGGTGATCTCTCTCACCTTGACCCTGCCTTCCTCAGCCTGGGTGATCTCTCTCACCTTGACCCCTCCTCAGCCTGGGTGATCTCTCTCACCTTGACCCTGCCTTCCTCAGCCTGGGTGATCTCTCTACCCTTGACCCTGCCTTCCTCAGTCTGGGTGATCTCTCACCTTGACCCTGCCTTCCTCAGCCTGGGTGATCTCTCTACCCTTGACCCTGCCTCCCTCAGTCTGGGTGATCTCTCACCTTGACCCTGCCTTCCTCAGCCTGGGTGATCTCTCTCACCTTGACCCTGCCTTCCTCAGCCTGGGTGATCTCTCTCACCTTGACCCTGCCTTCCTCAGCCTGGGTGATCTCTCACCTTGACCCTGCCTCCCTCAGTCTGGGTGATCTCTCTACCCTTGACCCTGCCTTCCTCAGCCTGGGTGATCTCTCTCACCTTGACCCTGCCTTCCTCAGCCTGGGTGATCTCTCTCACCTTGACCCTGCCTTCCTCAGCCTGGGTGATCTCTCTACCCTTGACCCTGCCTTCCTCAGCCTGGGTGATCTCTCTCACCTTGACCCTGCCTTCCTCAGCCTGGGTGATCTCTCTCACCTTGACCCTGCCTTCCTCAGCCTGGGTGATCTCTCTCACCTTGACCCTGCCTTCCTCAGCCTGGGTGATCTCTCTACCCTTGACCCTGCCTTCCTCAGCCTGGGTGATCTCTCTCACCTTGACCCCTCCTCAGCCTGGGTGATCTCTCTACCCTTGACCCTGCCTTCCTCAGCCTGGGTGATCTCTCTCACCTTGACCCTGCCTTCCTCAGCCTGGGTGATCTCTCTACCCTTGACCCTGCCTTCCTCAGCCTGGGTGATCTCTCTCACCTTGACCCTGCCTTCCTCAGCCTGGGTGATCTCTCTCACCTTGACCCTGCCTTCCTCAGCCTGGGTGATCTCTCTCACCTTGACCCTGCCTTCCTCAGCCTGGGTGATCTCTCTCACCTTGACCCTGCCTTCCTCAGCCTGGGTGATCTCTCTACCCTTGACCCTGCCTTCCTCAGCCTGGGTGATCTCTCTCACCTTGACCCTGCCTTCCTCAGCCTGGGTGATCTCTCTCACCTTGACCCTGCCTTCCTCAGCCTGGGTGATCTCTCTACCCTTGACCCTGCCTCCCTCTCACCTTTGGATGGTCTCCTCTTGCTCCTTGACCATGTGTGCCAGCTGTTGGAATATAGAGCCCAGTTCCACGATGGTGCTCTCGATGTTCTGCATGGTGTCTGCGCGGCTCTGGATGTACGAGTCCTGTAACGGCACGACCAGGAAGAATGTGCATGTTAGATGTTTCACGCCTGGTCACCATTCCCAAAAGGATGCATAATCCCCTCATCTCACTTAGACAGACATTAGCAAACAGTCTACCTGCTCGTCGATAAGCTGGAGTTGCAAGGGGTTGGATGGGGAGTCCATGTCGATGGCCGTATGGTCCCCCATACTCCTGGACTCGTCCTGCATCAAGACTGAGCTCTCTGGGAGGGGGAGGACAGACAAACAAACACACATGTGCAACAATATCAGGTCAAAATCCTCAACGGTAGAGGGGAAAAACAGAAAGTACAGCGGGCACACACAGCAGCTAGTTATACCCGCTGGGAGAGTCAAACATTCCAGGGAAATACCTTTCAAATTTGAGGATGTATAGCCCTGGTACTCGCGAGCTGCATGCGGCTCCTGGGCCCCTTTTTTGCGGCTCCCTAAAATGTTTTTTAATTTTTGCATTATAGATGACCAAATACAGTAAGAATCAATCACATGGATTTTGAGCAGTCCCTATTTATGGCAACAGCTGATCATTTAAAAAGTATAGGCCTGCATAGGAAGCGTAGCAGCTCCCTGTGCTCATAAAATTACTGGGTCTCTGGTAATTAGAACGGGAGCCAGAGTTGTCGAATATTGCTTCATTAAGCCAAAACCAAAAAGCAGTAAGGGTGTGTTCACACTATGACACTGTCTAACTGCCAGCTCCATTTTCATATGAAACAAGATGGAGAGCAGAGAACGTTTTGGAAAAAGCACTTTGCCTGGCTTCTTTTAGGCAGAGAAAGCTGAGAAAGGTTCAACTTTTCAAAAGGAGCGTACATGAAGAGGAGGCGGGGTTTCATGCTATGTGGCGGTTGATAGTTTACTACAACAACCAGGGTGAAAACAGGAAGTAGCGGTGGAAAAGTGGGTTGTTAGTTGTGACTCTGATGGGAGCAGATTAGGGTTTCTGGTAAGTTTGTCAGAGTTGTACAGAATCTAAGTTTGTGCTGCTGCACAAGCCACTTTGCTTAATTAGGACAAAATGCAGCTGAGGTAGTGTTTTTTTTTTTTACGACCAAAAGGAAAAAAATAATAGTGTGAACATGCCCTTAGGCGTTTGCCTGTTGGTAGCACAATGCAGATGATATTACTATGAGACCCTCGTGAAAATCATAGTGAGCTACAAGCAGGAAGCTGAGTGTGAAAGTACTTACTAAAGTTGTTGGCCATGAGAGGAGAGGAGGAGACCGGAGGCTGGGAGAACTGCTCTCTCCTGCTGCGCTGCTGCTTCAGGTTCTACACACACACACACACACACACACACACACACACACACACACACACACACACACGTCGGCGGTGAGCACGACTACCCTCTTCCCAATCCAAAACCCTTTTCCTCCATGTTCTGTCTTCAGTAAGGAGGAATGAATAATGGTGGCAAAACAAACACATCTTACCTCTGTTCGGACTTCCAGGACTGACTTGAAGTCATTGGACATTGAAGCCAGTTTGGACTGTGAACAACAACAGATACAGCCAATTGAAACCAAATTCAACTTCGATTGTATACACTTGCATGTGCATTGTTGTGTAATCAGGTTTTCTGTACACCTTTCCTAATGAAATTCTAAACATTTCAAATGACATACATAATAGCACGAGTATTTGTTAGTATAAATGTCAAATGAGACAATAGCATAATAGCACCAGTATTTGTTAGTATCTCTACTAATTCCAGGAATCTCTGTCTGTGTCCTTCGCATATCTCAAGAACTTTTGTCCGATCTACTTCACACTTGGCGGGTGTGTTGCTGGGGACCCGAGGACTCTGTTGCGAGTTAAATACGTTAACAATAAAAAATTGTTATTAAGCAGAACTGACACCAAAACCACACTAAATGAATAGCTATACAGTGCAATGTCGATTTGGTGTAATTTGGACACGTCCAATATTAATAAACTTGGACCAAACAAGCAATCTGCGCAGCAGCGGGCGAACAGGCACTGCACTAGTTCTGTTAAAATGTTGAATGTTTTCTTAGACAAACGATTGTATGTACAAGGTCAAGTTGTTTTGACCTATTACAAGAGCTTTTACTTGGGACTTATGTATGAGAAAAATGTGCTATTTGGCTTCTTCCATGACTGTTGCGAGTCAAAAGAATATTGATATCAATATGTTAACAATAAACAACGTTATTAAGCAAAACTATTAGTCTGGTCTTATTTAGGTTTGAACCAGATTTAAGATGGATTGAAGACAAAGATGAGCATATGTGCCTTGTGTTAATGCAGACAGACTAGACTGGATTCACTGTACCTGTAATGAGACGACAATGGTGTTGGAGTGGGTTTGGATATGTCGGCCACCCGGAGCCCCGCGGGACCTCACCAAGTCCTGCAGCTGGGCTATCTGTTTGTTTAGACTGTTGATGTCCTGCACACACAAACACAGATATGAAGCACAGGGTACATCGTTTTTAACATTCAGTGGACATTTGCTGATTGGAGATATCATCTCACTTGTTTAATGATGTATGTTAGCTCCTCAATCTCCACTGCCTTGTCGTCGAATAGGGATTTTCTTTTCGCCACTGAAACATCAAAACAACAGTACGCAGTATCAGCACACTGGACTCTCGCACACAGACCATCGACACAGACACAGAGCTTTTTAAATCACTTCCACTCCGAAACTGCTGTCAAGGGTCACTTACAAATGGTGAGCTTCTCCAGTTTGGCAAACGTATTGCTCAAGTCTTTTCCAATTCTCCTGCAAGATGACAGAACAACTTTTTTTTAGCGTTCTATGCACACATGATAAAAATTAGCTATGTTATACAGGTGCAACAAGTGTGCGTGCGGTTCACATGCAATAAAGAAACACGAACAAGGGGAATTATACTGTGGGAATACAAATTATATGAACTCCCAAAGTCAACAAAGAAGAACAAGCAAGTGTGTAAATATGTGTGAGTTGTTGAGAGAAGTGAGAAAACTGGCTCCATGGCACTCACTTGGCGAAAACGGTGAAGTCGCTGCGCTGCTTGAGGGCGCTGAGCGCTGGTTTACTGGGCTGGACTCCATTCTGCCATGGAAGACAAAGCAGTGTGAGAATTAGAGACACATTTAAAAGAAGTGACTGAGACCAAAATGTAAACACCTTGTAAATCAATTAGCGTTGGTGGGCCATCACAGCAAGACAAGAAGAATTGAAGTAAAGTCACAGAAACATTCCCCAGCTCAATTATACCCAAAATGTCCAGACAAGTAGGTCAACTGAACACAACAAAACAAAACAAAACAAAAGCAGGAATGGGGGTGTGGGGAACCAAAACCAAAACTAACTGACTTGACTGTTATCACTGCTACAAAGATTGAGAGTGAAAACACTGCATAGCTTATTTGGTAAAGTCATTTTTCACATGAATATTTACAGTCCTGGTGCAGTCTAAAGTCTTGGTTCTTTATCAAGAGGGGAATAGATACTACATTTAGTTTAGAGCACGAGTTCTCTAAGTGCGATGAGTTAGGTGATATGATGGTATTTGGTCTGATTCATGATAAGGTTTACTGTCTTTCAGAGGCTGTAGCGGTTTTAAAGCCAGAGTGAAAATACTGGTATCATATTAAACTAGATGACCTAAAGGCATCAATTTGTACCACACCCACATCATGCTAATTTGTCAGGAAGGTGGCTAAATAATGCTCCACAAAGTTAGGCTACATGTTGGCGAGGGAAAGAATATGTTCAAATGGGTTCTCTTTTAGACTAATGTTGGCAGGTGCGGTGTGTGTGTGTGTGTGTGTGTGTGTGTGTCAGTGTGTGTGTGTGTGTGTGTGTGTGTGTGTCAGTGTGTGTATGGTGTGTGTGTGTGTGTGTCAGTGTGTTTTAAAGCATCTGCAAATGTGGACAAATGAGACCCCCTAGCCCTCAGACTCTTTCAATCATGGTCTCGTCTCAAGACTTCACTAATGAAAGAGTCCTTCCATGACCTAGCCAAAATTCTTGAGGAAATCTGCGTCGGGCATTAAACTCACCTTATTTCCGCACTTTGAAGGCACAGGTAGGGTCGCATGGCATACACCAACAGGCAACCTTATTATATCGGAATCTTAGTTGCTCCAAAAAGTGAGCGGTTATTCTTTTAAAAGACAACGTTTGACGAGAATCGGCTAGTTGTCTGGAACCAGAGTCCAGACGCATGCGTACTGGCATCATTTCATATTTAGCCACAGTCCCCTGAACAGCAAAGATAGTCAGAAAGATGGCAGATGTGACACATTGCTCAAATTGCCAACAACCTTTCGAAAAAAAAGGGCAAAAAGGGTACAATCGGTGGAACAAAACATGCACTAGCCCAGAACCTCAATTTATTTTCCCCAGCAGAATCACCAAATGATGCCAATGCGCATGCGTCTGGACTCTGGTTGATTCTAGTCAAACTTTGTCTTTTAAAAGGATAACCGCTCACCTTTTGGAGCAAATAAAATTCCGACCCCCCTACCTGTGGCTTCAAAGTGCAGAAATAAGGTGAGTTTAGCCCGGCACAGAGATCGAAATAGTCCCCCCCCACACACACACAGCTTGACAGAAAACAGAAAATACATTTATCACATGATTGACATTTGGCATGACTTTTAGCCATGCCAAAGTCTGCCATAGTCTGATAGAATATAGACTATCATTTGTTTTGGAATTATTTGGTGTTTCATTGAGGCATCCTACACAGTACTACCCAAACATACCTGTCTGCCCTGGAGAGATTTACAGGCCGACTGGAACTCGAGGGTCCGGTCACGGCACGTCATCCTGCCGCCGGTAAGTCAGGAGCCCACAGCAGAAAAGCCCTGGGCTGGGTCGATGCACCGGGTCCTCGCTCTGTCAGATGGACAGATAGACCTGCTCCCGCGGTGTGGACAGACAGCTCTCACATCACACAGCTCACGACTCGTCCGTCAACATTGTTTACACACATTTCTGCGGCAACGTAAAAGAGACGCGTCAAATCAACATTTTGACTCGTTATCTTATTAATTGACTGACTGTTAGACTAGAGGTACTTGTTACACCAAAGGCAAACAGCCATAATAACCCCGGTCAACATTACAGCTCGCTAATACCAACATTGACGTACACGGCTAAGCCAACACAACTGAAAGATAAACACGAAAATGAATAGTTATACAGCCAAATTAACAAATATAGCTACAGTCTGGTTAAAAAAACGGCATTGGCTAACGCAGCGTTATATCGTGAAGTGTGATAGCGTTCTGTCTGTTTGTAGGCCGCTCAGCTGATTCTGGCCTCTGGATCACCACAAGCTAACAGTTAGCTACAGAAAGCTAACCCAGCTTTCATTTGCTCTCGACAATTTACCTGCGTAAACTTCGACCAAAACTAACCCCTTGTATTTGGACATATATAGCCATGCTTATCAGGTAAAATCGAACAACTCCAGCTTACCTCAATCGATATTACACAATATTTCATGAGCCCCTCGATGGTTCTAGCAAAAACTAGCCAGCCCAGAGAGTTAAAGTTCCGATCCGGGTCATTTCCGGCATTGACGTCATTGCCACGTCTACCTACAGTGAGTGAAAGTCCCTGTTGGTGTCAGATATTGCCGCCAGAGGGCGCCACGTCCATTGTTTACACTTGTTTATGATATAAAAGTCATTGGCTCTTTTCTTAAGTTATGGTATTATATTGTTTTGTATTGTGAAGCGTCTTTGAGCATTTGGAAAAGCGCTATATAAATCCGATGTATTATTATTATTATTATTGGTACATCCTGTATCAGCAAAAAGGATACAGTCTACAGTGTATCCCTTTGCTGCAGGTACTCTCCTCTCCTCACTCACTGGTGCCACGCAGCTCCTAGATGGATCCTAGATCTTCTGTCCTTCAGTAGCATAGCTGAGTGGTGAACTGATCATTAACCTTTACCAAATTGTCTTGCAAAGAAACTGTAGTCAGTAATAATAACAACAACATTTTAATTAAATGATAACTTCACCTGTGATGTAATTTCTGGTCTGGAAGTGACATACTGTACTTATTCTTGAGCATTTATTATATTAAAAATCACTCCAAACAGCCAATTTAGGTCATCTCATTCGCTTCATAAGTAAAATGCTGTTGGGGTTTGTCTTAGACCTCCCGGGCCAGGCAGAACCATCATGAGGGCCGGTTCTGGCCCCCGGGCCGCATAATGCTGATGTCTGCTTTAGTTGAATGTTTGAGCTTCACTGTGTAGAATGATGTGTGTGTGTGTAGAGTATGACACTAGAAGGTTGTTTTCACATTCATCTGCTGAAAGTGGAAAGTTTCTCTGTGCTCAATGCTCATTGAAAATCAAATCGAAAATTTAGGAGGCCTATGATGATTTGTGACATCACAAAATAGCTTGGAAGCCAATCCCTGTCCAATATTCAACTTACAAAAGTGTGATGTGGAAACTTGGCATCTCCAGTGCACATACAGAGAATGGACTTTACAGTGAAGTAGGATACATCTTGTGTCCATGCAGTTAAACTTTTGAGATTAACTATATTTGTATATCCCCATTGACTCAAAATCAAATTATTATTCAAATATGAATATTTTACATAGATCTTAAAACACGAGCGGGTCTTAAAGTTCAGGGAACACACCTGCTCATTGAGAGACAGAGAGGGAGAGAGGATCTGATTGGCTGCTGCTCCAGATTAGTCTCTCTGCTGGTATGGAATGAGAGAGGGAGAGAGGATGAGAGAGAGAGAGAGAGAGAGAGAGAGAGAGGGAGAGAGAGAGAGAGAGAGAGAGAGAGAGAGAGAGATAACAATCCAGGAGGCACTCTGATCTCCTGCTGCTCCTACTGGTACCCACATCCTCTGTCTGACATGAGCCTGCAGGCCCAGACCACAGCTATGCCCTCACCTATCTGCCACCTCTCATCTGTCCCTCACTTCTCCAAAGACATCCCCTCTACCCATAACACAGCCTCTATGGCATTATGGGGATTCAGTCTGTTTTGCTGAACACAATGATGCTTATTAGAATAGAATAGAATAGAATAGAATATATCTTTTTAGCCCTAGTATAATTTATCTTCCACATAAAGAGGCCACATGTGTGACTTGTTGACTTTGCAGATGTAGTTTCTCATGTAAATCTTTCATCGAGGGTCGTGTCCTTCGCCCGACTGAGACAGACGAGGCATCCATGTTTCGGTTGGAGATAACGCCGCTTGTTTGCTTTTGTACAAAAAAAAAGCTCTTTAGAATCACAAGGGAAAGTCACAACACTCACTTTCCTGTCCGTTTGACAGAGACCGGCCACGGTCAGCACACATGAACATACTACACTGCAGATATTGTACTTTAGTTCTCTGTCTGTCTCTCTTGCACAGACACAGACACACACACACACACATGCACACGCACACGCACACACACACACACACACACACACGCACGCACGCACGCACGCACGCACACACACACACACACACACACACACGCACACGCACGCACACACACACACACACACACAGATACCATCTGACAACATACGCTTGCGGGCCAGATAGCGTCCAGTACCTGCTTCAACACAGCTGCTGCTACAAAAAGGCAAGGGAGGAAAACACGGCTCACTGGCAAAACACAACTCCACACAGCAGAGCGAGCAAGGTGGAAAAATACAGGAAGTCCTGCTTCACTGATGGAAGTGCAGAGAATGAGAGAGAGAGAGAGAGAGAGAGAGAGAGGAACAAGCTACCAGTCGAACATACAGGCAGAAGGATGGAAACAAGTCAAATTCATATATGTATTCATATACGGACAGACAGAGAAATAGCCAAAATAAAAGAGTCTTGTCAAGGTGTAAGTAGGTCTGTCAGTACTTAGTATGAGAGCCAGGCTTTTGGAAACACATTTAGCAAAAAGGCATCCTTTCTGTAATGCATGACTCATTCTCTCTCTCCATCTCCATCCAGGCTGGCTCGCCCTCCTCTGACGTCTCCCTAATCTTGCAGCTATATTTAGGCCTAGTAGTGGCAGAATGCCCTCTATAGGTTGGCAGCAGCCTTCAGCTCCTCTCCTCTCCTCTCCTCCTCTTGGGATACAGAGCAACATCATTCTCGCACAGGAAGGAGAAGCAAAGAGTGTGAAGAAACAGAATTATTTAAATAATTGCTAATAGATGCATGTCATCACTACAGTATCAATCATAGTGTCACATACATATAATATCAGTGTATACACAGCAGGCCTTCATTATCAGTGTAAAGTCTTAAGTCTGTGCTGCTTTGTGAAAAAGTAGTAAGAGGATTTATAAAGACTGCATATCGAATTGCATCATCATCATCATCATCACCTGACTCCAACTACCCACCTGGACCCCTGGGGGTCCCCGGACCGCACTTTGAGAACCACTGCCCTAGCCCCTAACCCTATAACCTTAACCATCACAACTAAATGCCTAACCTTAACCTAAACCCAATTCCTAACCCTTAAAACCTTAACCTTCAAACAGCCCTTTGGAGGTGTGTGAGAAAGTGAGGACCGGCCAAAATGTCCTCTCACTTTCCTAAAATGTCCTCACTTCCCAGGTATAAAACTCAAATTGGTCCTCACTAAGATAGCTATACAAGCACAGACACACACACACAAGCGCACACGCACCTGCGCCGGCTGCACACTCCGTACTGGACGAGCTCTTGACTCAGCAGAACAGACGAGAGGAGGAGAGGAGACAATGTTGTGTCTCATAACATCACGTCACTCGCACACGCACTCGTCTGTCCCAGGGTGGCGCTCTAATCAAAATGCCTGTTTACCTTTCATTAGAGTCAAATGAGAAATAAAAAAAACAGAGAGAGGGGGGGGGGGGGTGGAGGAAAAGAGGGGAGGAGGACGACATCAAAGGGGCGCAAAGCATCCGAGAAGAGATAAATGAGAGTTTTATACGAAAAATAACACATTTCCTTTAATAACATCTGTAACATCACGGTTGTGTCCTGGTATGATTCCCGATATCTTTGACGGTGCAGTATACACGTTCATGTGGACAATGGCTCCATTAATTGGCTTTTATACAGGATACACTAATATAACATGAGACTGCATTGTTTTACACGTACATCATATAGGGCACAAATGGTGTAGCAGCAAAAAAAAGAGTGTAGTCCTTGTCTTCATACACAGGCTAGAGTAGTACAAGGTGTTTGCAGAGAAGAGAGTTGTGGCAGAGTAGTCTACAGCTGGAATGAAGTTACAAATACATTTCGAAATGTATAGGCACTACGTCATACACAAGATCATGGCTGGATATGAGAGATTATAAAAGGTTATGTAGCCTACTTTAGTAAGGGGTCTCTATCAGCTACTAAGACACTCGAG
This sequence comes from Poromitra crassiceps, assembly GCF_964638095.1. Taxonomy (NCBI): domain Eukaryota; kingdom Metazoa; phylum Chordata; class Actinopteri; order Beryciformes; family Melamphaidae; genus Poromitra; species Poromitra crassiceps. The sequence continues at coordinate 19,917,371 of NC_139634.1, forward strand.
GCTAGGATAGGGCTACTTTTGTGCAGCTACAAAGCACATTGTTATTAGATACTGACACAGGATAAGGACATTTGGATATTATTGATATGTCCAAAGCCACACAAAGAGTTGTGACTTTGAAATCACCGGACACAAATGTGCTGTCGATACAGCTCAAACCAGCAAGCACTATTTGACTGTGCTTGTTTTGCATTATAATTTAGTGTCTGATCTCTCAGCGTCACAACTCTTTCAGATGGAATGTTTTCCATGTGTCATACGTGTGACACTGAGCTCTGCGATGTGAGTTCATTTGACCATGGAGGCCGTGGTTTCCCAAAACATTCTCAGCCAAAACACGTCTTTGCTTAATTGCTTTCACACAATTATGCAGGCCTATATATTATTATTATTAAAAAAATGACGACTGGTTGGTTTATTTATAAATGTGAATACAGACCATCCTTTGTATGAGGATAACAAGAGGAACCAATTAAAAAATCTAAGAACCTTAATCATTAGATTCATAGGCTACAACGGCTTTGGGAAACCAGCTCCTGTTCCAGACTAACACACAGTGTCCGGTCTGTACTCAGTTCACCCCCAATCTGTCCCAATGGCATGTACACACTTCAGAAAAGTCCTATAGGTTCCTCTAAACTCAGCTAGAAGAGTCAAGTCTCCACACTGGAGATGGGCTTATTGCTAAATGTAAATAAAAAAACTTTATCATCTTTCGAGAAAAAACAAAAACAAAAAAACAGGGACGGTAACAACAATGTTCTAATACTTGGTCATTAGTGTGTTATAATACAGAGGTAGTGATTGAAGCATTGATTGATAAAGTTAGGAGGACAGACATGGAACAATGAAGCGTGGGAAATATAATCTCATAATCTCTCTCAATAGAGCTTAAGTACAAAGCCTATCATACTAGCCACTGAAACAAAGGTCTTGAGCGCGGAGCTGTCATCCAGCTACGTATTCAGAATATGGACTGCACACTCCCTCTTCTTTCCTTCCTTTAATTAGCAGGATGGTATCACTCATTATGGCCTGTGAAGCATGGAGTCTCACATTATATTTGGCCCATTGTTTACCATGGAAAATGACGCTAGGGAAAAGGACACAGGGTCTGAATAGGTGTCAAAAAGGGTTCAACTACTAGACCGTATTCACAGTGGCCATTTTGAACATTCAAGGTGGGAAACTCCCCAGAAGATTGGCATACGGTAACATCGCCTGGTACCCATTACTACAGGGAATGATCATCCGCCCTAAGACCCGGATGTTCCGCTGGTTTTTCTGCTTTGTCCCCATAGAAAGATGGTTTTATATGGTGTTAGTTCATTTTATTTGGTAGCTACATAGCTAGATAACGCAGATCACATTTATTTATGTTACTATGACGCCCTGTTTTCAGAGCAGAATTGTTTTTTTTGGGGGGCCGTTCCCGGCGGAACACCGCGCCGGATGACGTGGTGCTACGCTTTTGGCCCCAGACTAGGCATACGGTATATATATACCAGAGATGCTCACAAGTCATTTTCTGCAAGTCCAAGTCAAGTCTCAAGTCTTTGAGCTAGAGTCCAAGTCAAGTCTCAAGTCTCTTATGGATGAGCGTTCTATCATCTGCTGCATGCCATCCAGTCTGCTTAGAACACTGCATAGCTACAACTAAGGGTTTCAAAGCATGTAGGCTACTGTATTATCCGCACTCTATCTATTAGCATACAGCATCAGCATTTATTAGTTGACATTATTATTAGTAGACCTTTCCTTAATGTTAATACACACAAAAATAAAGATTGTTCACAAGTCCCAAATCTCAAGTCCAAGTCAAGTCTTTGAGGACAAGTCTCAAGTCACTGTGTGTGTGTGACTTAAGTGCAACTCAAGTCCAAGTCTCAAGTCCCCATCTCTGATATATACTAAGATTACTTCGACACATAAGTGAGGACTTATAGAGCAGTTATCAAACAGTTATCAAGTCAGCTGCAATTTTGGGAAGAGCAACCGCAACTGCTTGAAGTGAGCAGTTAGTTTGGAATGTTTTTCAGAGTGGAATCTGTGAATGATAAATATTTGTCTGATTTCCCCCGCACTCCGAATGTTCAAAATGGCCGCCGTGTGAATAAGGTCAATGCCATTATGCGTTTCGTCTCCGCGTCAACAGAGGCTCTGGCTGCAGCTCGTCACGCTGACTGACAAGCTGTTCAACCCTCCTCGTCCTCCCTGACACAGTCGTAGTTCAACTCCCCACTCCCGGTCCAGAGCCAAGTGCGAGATTCAGCCGGAATATAAACAAGTTATGTTCCAAATGAATAACACTCTTTCCATCCCAGCTCTACCACACAACATAAACAGCCCTGTTTTCCTTTCACGGCACTGGGAACGGCTAGGACACCACTGCCCCCGCTGATTATTTCAATTACACATTATAATGTATATAGTCTCCCATTTTGTGGCCTGTGTGAGCCGTCTCTGTTGAAATTGTTTGGTTTGGATGCAGAGTGTGTACATAGCCGGCCACCCAGAGTGACTCTTTATGCGGACGGATTAGAGATGAACAAAAAAAATAAAAAATACAAAGGAACATTCTGCAATATAGAACAACTTTTCAATCAACTTGACAGAATTATAACAAAATATAAAACAGGCGCATAATACATTATTTAATGAAGACGTTGCAATAAACTGCAAATATAAACACCTGACATATATATTTGCACACTTGTTGCGGCATGAAGAAAAGCTTATGGATACCTGCATTCATTTCACATTGTGTGTGTGCTCAGTAAGTATGCATTTATGTCATGTGTGCCTGCTATAGCACAGAGAGTGAGTGAGAGAGTGAATGTGAATGTGTGTGTGTGTGTGTGTGTGTGTGTGTGTGTGTGTGTGTGTGTGAAGCGGTGGATGGCCGCCAGGCCTCATTATTGTCATTCTCCTCACTGCCCCGAAGAAGCAAACGGCTGCTTTCAATCGAGGAGCTGAGGAGAAGATGGAGACAAAAGACCCAAATTAAACAAACGCCGGAAAAAGCAGCTTGGAGAGCCAGCCCGTGGTCCTATACGCTCTGAATGAGAGAGGAGAACAGGCGCGGGGATAACCCATCTGGGCCTTTTCAGCGCCGGGACCACACAGATACACTCCGTCCGTCCCCGCACTCAGCTCAGCTATAGGTCCACCACACCCACAGGGGCACCAGCTCATGTGCACGGGCTATGTCCTATTGGTATGTGTGAGTGTCCAATCCATCTCCTTGTGCAGTTTCCCTGTGAAGATCAGGTCACAGATTCCAGTGAAGGTTCAATATATAGCATAACTCCATAAGAAAGGTCCTCTTCCATCTGGTTTCCACTGCTCTCTTGTAAAGATCAGAAGTTCAACTGCAGATCAAAAGCAGTTCTCGTTGACTGCAGATTCCACAGGTTCATTCATTCTGCATGAGCAGCAACTGCCACCCACTTCCACATCTCTCCAAGTCGACCCCTCGATCCCTCCAGTGTGTGTGACTTCTGAAGATACATGTACACGTGGACTGACAGGTTATGAGATGACAAGACTGCACACGTAAAACTATATTCAGGCTGGAATGCTTCACTTGTTGCTTGAGTCGAGTGGTGTTATGGGTTCTCGAGGGCGCGTACCTCCAGAAATATTTCATTTGGTGTGAGGTACTGGATGTCCGAGTGTCTGTACGCTCCATGGCAGCGTCGCTGAGAGTGGCGGATGAGTCAGCGGAGGAGAGGTGGAGACAAGGAGCTGGAGGAGAAGAGGATGATGGATGCTTCACGGCCTCTCAGCATCACATCTGGACCCAAACACAAGAGAGAGAGGAAGGGTTCAATATACGATCATTAAGAGAGAGAGAGGAAGGGTTCAATATACGATCATTAAGAGAGAGAGAGGAAGGGTTCAATATAAGATCATTAAGAGAGAGGGGAAGGGTTCAATATAAGATCATTAAGAGAGAGAGAGGAAGGGTTCAATATAAGATCATTAAGAGAGAGAGAGGAAGGGTTCAATATACGATTATTAAGAGAGAGAGGAAGGGTTCTATATAAGATCATTAAGAGAGAGAGAGGAAGGGTTCAATATAAGATCATTAAGAGAGAGAGAGGAAGGGTTCAATATAAGATCATTAAGAGAGAGAGAGGAAGGGTTCAATATAAGATCATTAAGAGAGAGAGAGGAAGGGTTCAATATAAGATCATTAACTCATTGAGTGCCAGCCACTTCTGGAAAATGGATGCTCCCAGTGCCAGCCCTTTCAGAGCGTTTTCAGTGATAACTCAAGACCCATAGAATATTGTGTGATATTACTATGTAAACACCGAACACGCCCAAAGAACGATGAGACTCTCTTGTATCATCAGCAAAAAAAAGTTTATTGATATCATTTTCCGTTCTTTAGTTATCAGCCGGAGAAGATAGGTTGATTTCACCAGAAAAAACAGACGTTTCAAACTAGAAGCTGAGATAATGAGCCTTTTGTGAAATGAAGCATTTCAAGCACATCACTGACTCTGAAGCTAATATTTTCTGATGTAGTGACGTGGTGTAGTTGTGTGGTGCCCTGCGTGCCCCACCCCCCTCAACTGCAAACTCCTCCTCCGTGGGAGTGTCTCTGGTGGCTCTGCTCGAATCTCTGCTACCTGCGTCAGGCGACGAATCTCTTCCTGCTGGAGCTGGGATAAACTCATCCCCACACTAACACACAGCTTGCATGCTGGAGCTGGGAGAAACTCACCCCCACACTAACACACAGCCTGCATGCCAGAGCTGGGAGAAACTCATCCCCACACTAACACACAGACTAACGCACCCAGCGTCTATTTTCGGAGCGCTCCGCCATTTTTGTGCGCCGGCTCCCAGCGCGACACCGAAAAGCCAAACCGGACTGCTGAGAATGGTTTGGCTTTTCGGTGTCGGGTGTCTCCTTTTCTGGCGGCTAATCGTGTGGAGAAACTATGCAGCAGAGACAGAGGGGCTCAGTTGTGGGAGCGGATTGGCTGCTGTTCGCAGCTAACGTTGGCTCCAGCCAGAGCAATCTGTGCCGCTCTGGCTCCAGCATGCATCGGTTTCTCTTTCATCACGGCTTCTTTGCTGTTTTTCCTTGCCTTTCTCTGGTCTGGAGAGCGCTGTCGCCACCTAATGGGTCCGTAAAATAGCTTCTACACCTTCAAAATCCCCCATATTTTTACAGGAGATGCATCAGGCTTTGATCCACGTCCCACCGTCAAAAAACGCAATTGACGACTTTAGTCGTCATTGGCACTCTACGTTACTATTTGAATTGACGACTATAGTCGTCATTGGCACTCAATGAGTTAAGAGAAAGAGGAAGGGTTCAATATAAGATCATTAAGAGAGAGAGAGGAAGGGTTCAATATAAGATCATTAAGAGAGAGAGAGGAAGGGTTCAATATAAGATCATTAAGAGAGAGAAAGGAAGGGTTCAATATAAGATCAAGAGAGAGAGAGGAAGGGTTCAATATAAGATCAAGAGAGAGAGGAAGGCATCAATATAAGATCATTAAGAGAGAGAGGGGAAGGCATCAATATAAGATCATTAAGAGAGAGAGAGGAATCTTCAATATAAGATCAGTAAAAGATTGAGAGGAAAGCTTCAATATACAATCATTAAGAGAGAGAGAGGAAGGGTTCAATATAAGATCATTAAAAGAGAGAGAGGAAGGGTTCAATATAAGATCATTAAAAGAAAGCGAGGAAGGGTTCAATAGAAGATCATTTTGACTGATATAAGGTCTGCATGATACTTACACGTTAATTCAGCAAGATCATCTTCACAACAAATGAACACCACTTTTATGATTTTAGAAGCGTTTTCTGGCAATCACATTTACGCTTCAAAAATCATAAAAGTGTCATTCATTTGTGAAGATTATCTTGCTGAACAAAACGTGTAACTATCATAAACTTTTGTTTGGCACAGAGCTTATTTTCTGCAATAATCCAAAATCCAATGGAACAATCTCATTGGGTTTTTGTCGAGGGAACCCAGGGCGATTCTATTCTATTCTGATTCTAATATGTCATCCCTGCAACACTGTATAGTCTGAAGGGCTGATTCTAAAAAGTGAATTCCTCAGTGGATATGATTCATGATACATTTTGAATCACTGCACTGTCCCACAAGTCCAAGCAGCAGTTTGTCCTCTTTTTGCCTTGTGGACTGACCTGCAGCGGCGAGGGTTGAGGCTCCGGCCCTTCTGGCTGCAGCTCTCTGCGCTGATGGTGCAGCGGCACCGACACGTCGTCACCTCCAGCGCCAACTTCCTCCCTCTGCAGGGCTGACAGCGGGGCCCCAGAGAGGGAGACGAGGAGGGGGGAGGGGGAGGGGTCGGGACAGCGGGGCTTCTGGATGGAGGAAAAAACTAAATTAGCTGCAGAATCAGAATGAAAATCAGAATCGCCCGTAACACACAGTGTGTTGGCGATGCATCTGTGGTGACCCGGCCCGTACCACACAGCGTGTAGGTGATGCATCTGTGGTGACTGAGACTGTTAGTAACTGGCCCGTACCACACAGCGTGTGGGCGATGCGTCTGTGGTGACCCAACCCGTACCACACAGCGTGTGGGCGATGCATCTGTCGTGACCCAGCCCGTACCACACAGCGTGTGGGCGATGCGTCCGTGGTGACCCGACCCGTACCACACAGCGTGTAGGTGATGCGTCTGTGGTGACTGAGACTGTAACTGGCCCGTACCACACAGCGTGTGGGCGATGCATCTGTCGTGACCCAGCCCGTACCACACAGCGTGTGGGCGATGCGTCCGTGGTGACCCGACCCGTACCACACAGCGTGTAGGTGATGCGTCTGTGGTGACTGAGACTGTAACTGGCCCGTACCACACAGCGTGTGGGCGATGCGTCTGTCGTGAACCAGCCCATACCACACAGTGTGTGGGAGCGATGCATCTGTCGTGACCCAGCCCGTACCACACAGCGTGTGGGCGATGTGTCTGTGGTGACCCAGCCCGTACCACACAGCGTGTGGGCGATGTGTCTGTGGTGACCCAACCCGTACCACACAGCGTGTGGGCGATGCATCTGTCGTGACCCAGCCCATACCACACAGCGTGTGGGCGATGTGTCTGTGGTGACCCAGCCCGTACCACACAG